>NC_050590.1:27055069-27362233 GCF_013368585.1 Megalops cyprinoides | reverse complement strand
TCCTTGTTTTGAAGAGAGCTACAACAATTAGCAGAATGACGCATACTACCTGATAACAGTTGCATTTTGCATGGGCTGGCTCAGCAAATTCATCAGAATTTGTGTAGTTTTAGTGTTGGATTTAGTTTATCATAAAAGTGGCCTCACAAGCAAAAAAACAGGTATTTGGATTGTTTTTCATATACCAAAGTGTCTCTTTGCAACTTCCAAAGCCGACCTGACAGGCAACCAGAAAAGTGTCAGTTGGCTGAAATTAAACAATTGTTCCCGGTAAAATACTGGAACACATTTTCAAACAATGCAGCAGTCAGTAGGCTCCTGGCGGAACAAAAGGCCCAACGAGCAGAAGAGTTGTGCTGGGAAGAATCCGGTGGCGTCCTTCCAAAGCCCTGATAGCTTAAGACTGTCTGCAAAAGGAATTA
Organism: Megalops cyprinoides; assembly: GCF_013368585.1. Classification (NCBI taxonomy): domain Eukaryota; kingdom Metazoa; phylum Chordata; class Actinopteri; order Elopiformes; family Megalopidae; genus Megalops; species Megalops cyprinoides. The sequence goes on along the minus strand of NC_050590.1, from coordinate 27,361,811 downwards.
CAAAATATTTTCCTTGTCATCTCACTGCTCTCAGCTCTCCGTCCATGGCTGGCACGCCTCCCCCAACTAGCCCATCTTCCTGGGGGACGTTATTTAGAGAAAATCGCTCTTCTTCTCAGCCGAGTTGACCTCAGCTTCTTGATGGGCTGCGCACCGATGACAGCATGAAGTGGCAATAGAGGGGGGAGTCAGGACCGTGATGTTGTATACTGCAATGCTGTATGTCAAGGCATCCATCTTGGATGCATCCCAGGTGATATGAATGTGTTTAAAATTACACTTTGTTTGTTTGAATATGTTTTAAAAGAACATGTTTACTGTTTCAGCACTGCACAAAGCAGAATTTAACCACTCGAATGAATTTTAATAGAGGAGAGTTGATTCACCTCATTTCAACACAAATGAATTCCACATTACGTTTGCTGAATTAATAAGATTATGGATCAAGGAAGGCAGAGACACTTTTACTTGTTTTGGTTGTCATGGATATTAAGACCCAACTTTCCAACAATATTTGATTCAACTTATTTGTTCAGATTTTTACACATTCATCGCAGTCTTATTTCCACAAAAACATGACCATGTCTCATATCACATGAGAAGGAGAACCCACAGGACAGGGACACTTTTCACATAGGCCGACAAGCCGTTTTCACATATGAACACCGGACAAGGTCTGGAGAATCAGGTCCGCAACTTGGCTGGAATTGCCCTTTCACACATGTAGCACGCAACAGGAGATTGTCCGTGTTCTCACCTACTGGAAATACTCCGATTTGGTTTAGGTGAGGGGCGGCGCCTGGGTAGAGTGTACAGGAGGCAGGACATGACGCAAACTTTGCTGCAGAAATCGCATTGGCTGTATTCGAAACTGCCTACTGCATACTGTGTACTGCGTACTACACAAGTATACACTGTATACTGCATGCTGCAAAAGCATTCGCGAGTTGAAGTGTTTTCAGGTGTTTTCTTTTCAATGTCTTACCTTTCAGTGGTACGGGCACATAATGTGGCACAGAGGAGGACATAGCTATTGTACTTTTGGGTAGCCTACAAAAAAATCACACGTATCCATCCAAATTGTGCTACCGGTGCACATGATTTATTATTAATTATACATTTATTATAACAGGAAGGTAAGTTTTTGTTGTTCGCTATGTAATGTTACGTCACCAGTTCACCTATCTCACTATACCTATCACTATTAGGCTACTTAGCTACAGCTTAGCTAGCTACTAACCAGATAATAAACTATTAACCAACGTCATTAATCATCGTAAGAGACAAGTTTTGGCAGTATAGCTATAGCTAACTATCTCTTTAATGATCATTGGACTCAAAATAGCGTGTATTTGGAGGTATCCGCAATATCAATGAAACAATGGAAAGCAATTCACAGGCACGCAGAAAAGAGTAGGAGGCAGATGTTTGTATTCTTCCAGTTTCGCACCCGTCGCATGATAGAAAGATAGAAACATCATCAACACGCCCACTCGCTCACAGTGTATTCTCTCAGTGTATGTTGCCTGCCCTATTCACACATGGGCCCACTCCAACACGAGACGGACTTTGTACTAGGGAGCTGGCAGAGTGCAGTCCGTCACATGTCCGGTCCGACTGATTCAGACATTTGCGTTCTCACATACAGCTCCTCCGGGTAAGGGCCGGTAATATGCTCCGGCTTTCAGTGCATGTCTGAAAGGGGCTTTATTGTATGATGTTTGGAGTGGAAGTTGACGCACTAAAAAGGATTGATCCCTCCTCAGAGTCACGGAAACCCTCCTGCTGATATGGAGCGGGCACCATGTAAGCAACAAAGAGTCCAGAATATGTATTGTTTGTGGACCTCCATGCTGCATTTCACACTGGTCTGTGCTCTCAACGGCTCAGCAGGCTACAAAGAACACTGTACCGCAATACCACCAGTCACAGGAAAACCAAACTATCAAATCAACTCAAATAAAACTTAGAAACAAACTAACAAAAATGATATTCAAAAAAATTACATTGTCTGCCTAAAGGATGTGACAGGAAAGTAATGTGTTACAGTGCCTGTTCAAAGCGTAGCTGTTGCACAACATAAAAGCCTGAGATAGAGTCAGGAAGCAATTAGGGTTATGATCATGCATATTTCCTCAATGCATCCTTTTTCATTGTATCATGACATGAAGAGGCTCCAGTATACTCCATAGCTCCACTGCTTTGGAGCGATCGAAAACAGCACAGGAACAAACATTCCAAGTGCAGTTTGGGACAGAATGGTGATGACCTAAGCACAGCAGATGAAGATGGTGGTTCTGCCCTGAATTACTGATACAGAGAGGAGACATGCGGATATGAGAAGTTCACAACAGCAGTTAGACCTCCTGGGAAATGCAGACTGGGGCCTCTCCCATTCTCCCAAACCCTTGTTTAATGTTTTGAACCTTCAAAAATGTCATTGTGTCCATGTGAGAATGTATAAACTGCTGTTGCAAAACCTCTTCCATATTTTTGAACCCCAGTTTGGTCCAAGGACTATTTCTCAATATTTCTGACATACAGTTCAATCAAAGCTTGATATTTCTACTTAAAATTTAATATCTCCAAGCCTTTTCTTCCTCTCCTAAATGCAGAAAATCTGGAGTTTTATTTTTATCAACCAGACAAAGCCCTTCCCTTTTCACATGTAACATTTTTAAACAAATATTTCACAACACAGAACAACATTCCTGGCCTGATCCAGAAAAAATAAATAAATGTATCCTAAATTGGTATTTACATTCTGACTCATCAGGAATGTTTACAGGAAAGCCGTTACAGTTATTGAACAACTTGCCACATTTAATTAAAACACTGCTGCTTCTCCGAAGTCTACAGTGATTACCTTCAAGAGTCAACATCAACATTTTCCACAGACACACGCCCACATATATGCACGCGCGCACACACACACACACACACACACATGCACACACAAATTCCAGTTATTATAAGTGCCATTTTTGGTTTTACAAGAAAGAACATTTGCAATATCATTCTAACGATACCACTTCCCCTGTTAAACTAGCACTCTCCCTAACGGAAAATCAGATGATTTATTTCATTCTTAATGTGTTTTTTATCAAAGCTGTCTTCAGTCTTCTGTATACAGGCGGCTACAGCTAAACTGGAGTGTTTGAAAGCAGCACCATAGCAGCCTGATGGAGCCTCTGGTTAGAGATGCATGATACATGCCTGACATGCCTGGCCTTTAAACTCCCTGTCACACAGAGTTTTGAGATGATACCCTCTTCCATCTGCAGTTGTGCTCAGTGTATTTTCTCTCTACCCAATTAATTTCCTGTTCCTTTTGGCTGTTGCTTTATTCGTGTTGCAAGTCATTTATGTGAGTTGGCTGGAAAATCGAGGTGTACTTCCAGTGTGCAGCTCTCCTTTCTTTAGTTTGGTGTGGTGACATGACATTACCTTGAGTTAGGACATATAGAATTGTCCAGAAACCACCAGCTGCAGTAAAAGGTGCCATGTTTTAAAAATGAATTGCAGGGAGCTCCCAAAGTAGCTCAGAGGTTAAGACACTCATCGTAAATGCAGGCTGAGCTCCATGACCCAGGTTTGACCCAAAATGTGTGATCAGCAAACAATGACTGTGAGCCAACAGTGACAGCCTAGCTCCACCAGAGATAGGGGTATGTAGGTCGGCCAGGGTTGCCCCATCTTACCACTCTCAGGCAGCCTGCTATTCGTCAGGCACCTGCAAGTTGTTTAGATCAATGCCTATAAGTCACACACTGTCTACTCCACCACAGGGCGCTCTGTGACTGTGAAAAATTACTGCTTGCTGCATGTAATGGTAATGCAGGACTACATTTGCCACACCTGGAGGGCAGAGGTTATCATGGAGAGAAGAGCCTAATGCATACTTAGTGATTACAAAATAGGGTTGCATGAGAGCATTTAAAAGGGTTTTGCTCATACCTATCAACTATATGTTTAATGGAAAAATAATAGGCTAAGATAGGTTACTGTGGCAGTAAGTTATTTCTACATGCATTCACAGCACGGTTTGGGTTGACATCTGGCTTTTACACCACATAAACAGACAGTCGCCAAAAAAAGAAACAGAAATGAAGCAGTAAAGGCATTCTGCTGTCAAGTCTATTATAGCAAAAAGTGACAGCAAGTGAATCGCCTCCCCAATCACAGTGATGGCAGATTCTTTATAAGCATGGGAAATGTGTTATTTGTTTCAGTTTAACGAAATTGTGGCCTGAGATAAGATCATCTTGGCGAACGGGAGGCTGTGTGCCACAAAAATAATAACACCTCTGCATAGATGGGAAATTGCATTACCCGGTTAGAATCCTTCTCACTCAGCACTGTAGGGTCAGCCACTCTGATTGGATATGGCATTCCCAGATTAACCCTGGGTCCTGAGGAAGGGCCAGTGTGTCTAAGCATATTGTTCTTTATCCATGCAGCAGCAGCTCAGTTTTTATATACCAAAGGATTGGGGTTGTAACTGCACTCTATCTCTAGACAAATATTATACCCAATGTCCCCCAGTCCAATCTACCACTCTAGTAAAACGCTGTGTTGTAGCATTATATTGCTGTTCTGTTTTAGTTTTGTGAAATGAAATTTATGGGGGTTGTTTTGGAGCCAGGAAAGTTGTGGCTTGGCATTTAGTAAAAATACAACACATGAAAAACAAAACATGTACTTGTACATGTACTTATATGTATAAAGCATTTACATGTACTTAGTGAACCAAGGAATGTAGCAGACCATGACCTGAAAGTCAAGGTATGTACCACACCATGAACCATGATCACACCGAAACCACAGATCTTTTCTTTGAGATTTCTCCTGCTGGAAGCAAGGGAGAGAAATGACATTCTCACAGTCAAACCAAATGTGTTAGCAGGAACCACATAAACAATAGCATTTCTTCTTGTCAGCGAAAGAGCAGCAGCTTCAAGCAAGTGAACCATCTGCTCCTTGTAGGAGAAAGGAAATCTGATGACAGCTTTTTCATGTTTATGTGGTCCACTGCATCGCTGACTGCACCAAGAAGAATCACTGCCTTACTTCTGACTTGATATTGCCCACTCAATCCAACACATATTGTTCTCACCACATGTCCGAGATACAATTATGTGTTGCAGTGACATTATAGCTGCATTGCAAAAACACTGTTAGCGGGCACTGAAATATCTGTTATTAGTGGAACAGTAGCCTCCCAATTGTGGCCTCAAAAGTACTGGGATAATTATCCAGGATACAAAACGATATGTGAATAATTTTACAAAGGTGCTTAATCACTAGGTTCTACAGTTCAACATTTAGGCAGGTGCTTAATTACACACAGCCATCAACACAGGATTTAGTTCATTCACACTCACAATTGGAACTAAAAATCCTACCGCCTAGTGATCCCATTTAACAAACCACTTTGTCTTTTGCTGTGATATGTTAATACAATTTCCTCCTCCACACTTCATCTGCTCACAGAGAGAGCACTGCTGACCACCCTTTGCAGAGGCCATCTCTTAAAAGTGAACCCACTTCTCAAAAAACACGTTCCATGTATACTTTACTGATACTTTGCAGCTGCCACTGTAAGCAGTCAGAATGGTGGAGTGCTATGGGCTGCCACAAGAACAGATTTTTATTTTGTGTCACACTTTGTGCTATCTAATAATTAATTAATAACATTAATATATTATCCATAAATCCTGGTTAACTCACACAAACGTGGCTTGCGTCTTATTTTCATTGTTATTGTGGTCATTTCATTTTTGAATGGTGCAGAGTAGATCTCTCTTACCTAAAACTTGTGTGTGTGTGTGTGTGTGTGTGTGTGTGTGTGTGTGTGTGTGTGTGTGCACATGCATGTTTGTGAGGGCCTGCATGTGACCAAGCCCTCACAAAGGCTATGCCACCAATATCATGCCTCCCTTTAAATCCAGAGGTGGATCAATTAAAGTGCATGCGCTTTGAGACCCAGGACCAGTAAATATTAAAGCGATTTGGACAGAGGTTCTGTCTGGCGGCTGAATTATTGATGAGATCGGCTCGCGGGTGCTAATAACTCAACTCAAGGTGTGCTCCGACTCACACTTTCATGGAGCACCGAGGACTCCGCCTGATCCATACACTCACTCATCAGCTCTGATGGCTGCCATTACATTATTCATATCATTATCATTAGGAAGTGTCGCAGGTGACAGGAGTGACCTGGTGGTAATGGCTGCCAGCAATGATGTGTGGTGCAACACTGAGTGAAAGAGTGTACTGATTGGCAACATGAGCCCATGGAGAACACTCAGATTTATGCTCCTCCAGCCCTGTAGGCTAAGGGCCCAATGGAATCCTTTACACAGGACATGAAGAGGTCCACATTCTGTAGGACTCCTAGGGCTTCAGTCCCCAGGGAAAGGCAGCTATCCATAATTCAGTGGTAGGACTCTTATGATCCTGGTTTCTTTATAAAACTCAGTGATTGTGCAGTTGTTTGTAAATTGTAGAGGCTGTCCATGGAATCTGAAGCATTTTCTTGGAACGTGCGCCAGCATCTTTCCAGACTCCCAATCTACATTTATATCACATTGTGGTTCCCTGTTCTGAGTGTCTAATATTTCTTGACCAAAATCTTCATCTCAGCTCAAATCACACAATAGCATAGTCTGAACCCTATAGCTCAAAGACAGGCCAGATTTGATGGCACCAGTAAAAAAACTAATGATGTACAGGCTTTTAAAATAACCTAATTCATTAAACTTCATCCATATAAAAGACGTAGGCAGGGAGGATCATTTCTCTCTATTAGCACAATGTTTTATTCATTAATAATAAGAGAACACACTGCAATTTGAGTTTGTTAACCATGCAAAGCGGTATGGGTTTAAATCAGGTTTTTTGCTGGACTGTTGGCTGACAGCTGAATTAAAATAAATAAATCAAGGCTTCCTGTAAGAAGGAAACCAGAGGTGCAAAGCCATTTCCCGTAGGCCATTTGCCTTCAAGAACACATCCTGTTCCTCTGAGTCAAAGCATCTTTGAGTCAAACATCTTATGTTCATATGGTTTTTTCAATTATTATATTATATTATATTATATAACTTCAACCACTGTCTTCATCACTAGCCAGGATTAAGATTATAGAAACAAGGAAGCCCAATCAATCTGTGCCTTTCACAAATCCTTACCTTATCATTGAGCAACACTGAAAAGTCCCTGCAGATTTACAGAGCTGGTGCATAGTAATAAAGACACAGGGATCTTCTCTTAGGATGTCCTTCAGATTCAGCACAAGGTTCTGTGAAGACTGAAGAAAATGTGTATGCTGGCTTTTACTATCTTAGTTTGTGCCAACGTGCCTGAGCAGTATTTTCTTATTCTTAGGATCCATATTCATAAATCATTTTCACAGCAAATACCATGTGTTCTTCATAACAAGAAGTTGTCAGTCCCACTCTATATACAGAGGACATTTTCATTTTTGAGTGCTACACAATGTACACATGACACAAAGTGTAGCCTATTGAGCCTGGAGCTCAGTTTAAGCAATTTCCCATATACAGACACTTACAGCACCTTCAATGTTTTGAAGCCCACAGAAGTCTGAGATCAAACACATCATCTGGGTTTCACAGCCTTTGAGAGAGTGAATTAGAAGTGCCAGTATGGTGAAGGCTTTGACGAGAGTTTATGGGATCTCTCTCTAGGAAGTGTCAAAGGTCAACAGCAGCACAGTCTGTGAAGATATTTTTTCAGTAAAACACAAGAGAATTGGAGAACATGTGCATTACAAATGTTATCTGTAATCACACTGAGAAGATTTTACACTTTCCACATAAGGTGGACACACCTGTCCTACAATGCCATGAATATTGACTTCAAATACATGTATGAATGCACATCAGGGATGTTATATCATTACACAGGCACAGCCCCACAAGTGTCAAGGCCATTTGCATGGGGGTCACACCTTGGTAATTATGAGAGTAACTGAATGATCAAATATTGCAAAATGTTATGTCAAATTAGGTCAGCCATGTTCTGTACAAACAATTTGGCTGGCGTCTGGTGCTGTTACCAGTACTGCCTCCCCATAGTTTTATTGCTAAGCGTCCCAAGAATGTCCATTGTGTGCAAATAAAATGCACCCATACTGTTAGAGGAAATGGAGATTTCGCAATCCATCAGAGCCCTTCAGAGGCATTTTTCACATTTGCTTTGTCAGAGATGGGCATTACATTAGCTGTTTCATCAGAGCTCTCATTAACACCACACTGCGCCTTTGTAATAGCTCACCAGATATTACCAAGAGAGAGGAGAGAATAATGGCTTAAGTCTCAAATGCTGTGTTGGGTGGTACTGGCTAAACACTCTAATGTCTCAGAGGCCTGAGGTTTGGGCTTGTGGTCTTGGCACATCCTTACTAAATCAAATGTCAGCTGTCTTATTTGTTGCACATTGGGATCTATGACATTTTTGGGGCCAAATGTTGTGACAGTTTCTTAGGCAAGTCATTACCATGGAACAATGCCTCAATTAAATCCTGCTGTGCTGACTCCATGACCCACCGCTGACTCATACCACTTTGCATGGTTAACAAACTGGTCAGAAATCCCTGGCCATGGCCTGATCACTAACTCTTTAAGTTCCCTAGCAAGTTATAGATTAAATATTTAACAAGTATAAATACATTGCCAATGAGTGATATGCATGATGTGAGATGTGATGTGTGAGTCTAGCTAGCTTAGTTCCCCCATTAAGACTTTTAAGGCAAAAATACTCTAATGCCAATAAAAACCTGTATGTGGTCTGTGGGACGAGAGAGAATTATTTCCAATCCAACAAAAAGGGTATCAACTTTGAATTTATCATGAGAATCATAGAATAGAGTGTTTCATGGGAATTTTAGAGGACAGTCTGGGATTCTCATCCCTATCTCTGATTTATTGAGCAAAACCTGACCCCCACCATGTTCCATAAAATCTTCACAACTGTAGTCTCATAGCCTTAAACCATAGGAAATTTTGGAAGTACTGCATGAAGTCGACCCCTGTTAATCTATGCCAAATTAATGTTCAGCTGCATTTAGCAGAGATTCTTCAGACCATTCAGAATTACCTCCCATTAGTCAGTCTGCCCACTCAATTGGGACTGGAGATGAACTCTTGGAGTTCAAGGTCAAAAATCCTCCACAGCCTTCAAACCATAGCCCTTGCTCAGAAACAGAAGCTCAGTATGACGGCACACTTCAGTTCACAAGAATAGAGCTGTACTTGGATGCGTTGTTATTAAAAACATAACTTAGTATTCCCTTCCCTCCCATTATTGTGGAAAAAAGAAACTTTATTTATACTGTTTAGTTTGTGTGGTTATGTCATTGTGAAGCCTGAGAATCAACTCTCAATGACATCAATTATGGAGGCCATTTAAGATACTGAAGGACAGCAATAGCACACTTTAGTACTGTCATAGGATATAACTCAAAATATGACCGTGGAGATCATTTAAAAAGAAACCAAAAAGGGATTATGGCATATTATTATTATTATTATTATTTTTTTTTTTTTTTTTTTGGTAAAAAATTAAACATGCTAAGAAAATAGTGAGACTAACATTATTCCCTGGAATAAAACTATACATTTACAAAACAAAGGCATCAAGTATTCTAGAACATAAAAAACTGTGGGGTCCCTGGAGCTGACTACCCCCTTGATTCTGCAAATTTAATGTTGTCCCAACATTAAAATTAGCTGCCTGGATTCTGCACCCCTTGCTTTCACTGCTGATGTTTGTGAATATCATTTTTAGATTAATCCACACATTTCTCCCCCCACCCTGTATAAATGTTCATTTTGTTTGTGTCAGCATTTACTGGGAATGTTTTCCCATTTCCAGCATTCAGATTCATATTGGGTCCCACACACTAGTCGATTTACACAAGGTCAACTGCAGAATTAGAAAATGGAACAGAATGTAAATTGCCTGATGCCTGAGGAAGGAATATTACATAACAACAAGATATCAGATATCATACTTTAAAGTAATTATAACTGTACAGTAGCTTTTATAGCGTATTCAAGAGTTGTGCTCACCTGTTCAAGCAATGACAGTTATTAATTCGGCACCCATCACACCACCTCCAAATGGTTTGTAACTGATGTGCAGCTTTGTTTCTACCAAGATAACCACCATACGTATTGATCCCTCTATAAGCACAGCTTATAAGCATCAGAGGACACATGATTATAAATCACATTCATTCTGCAGTTCCCCCTGTGATTCTACTTACAGTTTCATTAAGGAAAATGAAAGCTCAGTGGTTCTGTTATAAAAGTCACTTCCATTCCAAATCCAACCATTTCTGTCTCATTTCCTTGATGTCTGTGCCCAGCAAAACACACCTGGTCTATAAAGAGTTTTTTGACTAGTGTGCTCTACTACTCAGCAGTTTCAGACAGCCACCTTGCCAAAAATGTCCTCAAAACAATGTCAACACAGTCTTTCCATCTCAGTCACATATCTCAATGACATAGTCAGGAATCTTAAACATCCTGGCTTTCTGAAAGGAAAGCAAACAGTCCTTCATGTTTTTTAATTGAGATGGTTCAGATAAGCACTCTTCCTCATGTGCGTGCACTGAAATAATTGAGTTGACTGGAAGTGTTAGGAGGACTCTAAAGCTCTCCAGGTCTAACATCAATAAAATCCCGGAATGTGTGCGGCTGTCAGCGGCATTGAAAAACACAGGTTGAGAATAACAGGATGCCAGAGCATGCCTGAGGTTCTCCACAATGGGAAACTGGGGACCACACCCTGCTTTTGTTCCTGCTCAGAGAGAAATGCTCTAACTCCAGCTGTCCTGGGACTTCTGGCTGTTTTCACTTCTTTACTATCATTTTGCAGCATTTTGTGAGGTCTTTGGCTGTGAAAAACAGTAGCAAAGAATCGATATGGTAATGAATGTACATCAAAGTACATAATGGTGCCCATGCATAAGAGCACTGCACTACAGTATATGCACATTGTTAGTTGTTATTTCTGTGTAAAGAATAATAACTCACCATGGCTTTTCCTAACTATGCAAAATAAGAATGTATGCAACAGGAAATCTGCCTCAACATAAAAATCCAAGCATGACTATTTAACTGATCATACAGTGTAAGACTTATGTTGAAGCTACTAACAATGGAGAGTAATAGATAAAAACAGGGTTGAGATGGACAAGCACAAAGTCTCCTGAGTTCATGGCAGTCATGGGTTTGCGATGATGGACAGACCATTGCAGTTGATACACTCACTGTCACAGCACCATTACTGTAATTCTCTGCAGACCCATCCTTCACAGGTGTAGGATGTTTCATAGTCATAGTTTTATGCTGAAATAGCAATGGCCATATGCAGAATACAGCTGTGTCTTGTCTCAGACACTTAGAGTTACTAAGTGAAAGTACTGAGAAGCAATTCATTTTTTTTGCAAATCTACAAATTAATTGAAATGATAGTATGTTTCTTCATATCAAAGCATATTACCAATCTTTTATACATTAATATTGAAAAAATAAGGCACCTGTGTGAGCAAGGGTGGGGTGGAGGACTTTTTGCACTTTTGCATGTAACTGGAAGTGAATGGATTCTCTTTCTCTTTCACCAATGTGAAATGTGTCAAATTCTTCAGTGGCATTCACCCTGCGTGACTTCGTATGAAAGACAAATGGCCGTGTGTGGAGAATGAACCTTTCCCGTATGACCTTTCAGAATCTCTCTGAAACCACCTCCTGCCTGCTCACTCTGCTTAACAAAGGCTGGATATTTCACATGCTGCTGCACCAAAGTCATACAGTGACCTAATGCACTGCATCCTTCTGTTTCCGCTACCTTCCGTGTTCGATGTATTGTTACCCTGTCACATTTAAGGGCAGGGAATGAAAATGAAATTGCAGCCATGTTCAGATTAGTGGATACTAACTAATGTGTCTAATTAAGATGCCAGGAGGCCTTCTATTAGCTCATCAACCTCTGACAGTCACACTGAGCTATTTCAAGCCCAGGCAATAGTTAGCGACAACAAGATCGAATTCTGTAACAAAACCATCATCACATTAGGCTTGCTAAAACCCCATCAGAAAATTGGCACCTGAGTCCTTGGTTGAAACAGAATATGTCCCATATTACACTGTAAACACACTTAATCTTTGAGTTGAAGGAACTTTCCTCAAACGAGAATCTTAAAAGACACAAATAAGATGAATGTAAACATAAATTTCAGCCTGCCCTCGTGGTCCTACCTTCTGCCGAATCTCCTCCTCCATCTTGACTGGTGACCCTAGCTCGGCCACCTGTTTGACCCCCTCACTGGCATAGCCCCCGTACTCCCACAGCACATAGTTCCTGGAGTGGGACGCCCCAATGATGGCTGACCAATGGTTGGCACGTCCTGCAAAAAAACGAATAGATTTGTACGCATACGCACTGCAGACACTGTCAGATGTTAGCTCATTTGAGCATGTTAGCCCAGTTCAACCACCTATAGTGTAGACTGCAGGATTCATGACATTTTGAATGGGTGAGGTGCTGCAGGATGCATCTAGGGCCCTGTTTAAACTTGGTTTTAAAATGCGTCTTGGGCGATCGGATCACAAGTGGACAGCCAAGACACATCGCCGTTTACACCTGTGTCTATCATGCGTCTCCAAGGGGTCCAGCTGACCACTTGTGTTCAGATTTAATTACTGCCTACGTCACCCCACCTACGTCAGTCTCTGTCGCCAGACAAGCGCCAAATTTGTTTAACATGGTCTAGCTAAAAAAACAAAAATGTTTGAAGACCTAATATACATGTACGGGCTATTCCAACTGTTGAGACTGGCAGGACAAAGTTATTTGCAATTTGCAAAAGAGTGCAGAACAAGACGAAAAAGGAAGAATGTTAGAAAAGCATTTTTTTGAGCATTGGCTCGCTGTCACCAAAACAACCACCACTTCCTGCTTTGATGACGTATTTTTCGGTTACGTCCTTGTCGGGGTAAATGCTAATCAGGACGCATTAGCATTTACACTACAAAAGATATGCGGTCAAATGAGTCCCAGACCACCTCGGCAAGTGGTTTGAGTGATCAGATCACAGTGCGTCTTGGTGGTCGTTTACACTTGTATTTAGCACTGTCCACTTGTGATCTGATCACCCAAGATGCATTTTAAAACCAAGTGTAAATGTGGCCTAGGTTAATTTCATGGCAAGAACTGAACAAACTGTTACATTGCTGAGACACATGCAATTAACTCCCAGTTTATATCTTACAGTGCATTTCTGTCTCTTCTTCTGTGAGAATCTAAAGTTATAATGATTCAAGATGAGGGAAGTCAAAGCTGTAGTTGTGCTAACAGAAGCAGAAATGGAAATACACATTGTAGAACAGGGTTACTAGATTCACTGCATATCCACACAATTCCAGCCTGTCTTTGAACATGTATGCACATAATGTTTTAGAATTAAAAAACAAAGCAAAGAATTAAAAACAAAGCAAAGCCAGACACTAAACCCTAATGATAAGATAGCAAACAGCAATCATGTTTCTGAATAAAAACACTCCTGGATGTAGCCCTTCACTGCTGGCCCCAGAGAACCTTCAGTTACAGTCGAATTGGCCTTTATGCTTTGCACTTTGGCCCAGCCAAAAAGACAGCCGTCTTTCTGACAGCAATGTCCACACCAGATGCAGGTCTCTCTGAAACCACAAATACCCCACCAGCAGCCTTGCCACAGCCTGCTTGTCTGTACATTCCAGTATCCTTACAATGCCAGGTGAGGGTAATAAAGTTGGTCTCCTGGTGACAGCTGTATTAGATGGACAGGCCCATCCAGCAAACTCAGGTACGGAGTGATCCATCAAACTCTGACACACACACACACACACCTCTGGCACATGCTCCCAATCGGCCATATACAATCAGCGGAAATTTCCCTCTCCAAACAGTTCTGCTCTGACCAGCTAATCACAGTGAAGCATCTTTGACGGATCTTTCTTGAAAGATGCCCATTTCCCAGTTTCTACAATGTTTGTATTTGCTGTATCGATAAATAAGTTTATACTGCAGGTTAAAACATCCCTTCAAAATACTGTACTTACTCACCAAAACTAGACAACTGCAAAGGATCACTTTCCACAACTTGAAACAGCTTTCTAATAGAGAGTACTTAAACAGCACATATTAGGAAGAAGATGTATTCTTATTTACACTTCAATTTTGTATACTGTCAGAGAAAGACATGTCTTCTGAGGTACTACATTTTGCTTTTCAGCAAACTTCAGCTAGTGACCTATGCATATTGAGTCATTTGTGCCAGCAAAGAGTTTACCATCTTGAACTACCTGTAGCTGACTGCTCTCTTCCAACGACATTGAGCTCATTCTTAGAGACAGTACATGGGGCCCAAGGAATTAGGACACATTCTTTCCGGACACCCAGTTGTTTGGCTTGTTTTTATCACCCTTTTCTAAAAATATTTCTCTAAAAAGTGTCTTGCTTTGTGGTTCTTGTATTGGAAAGATCCAGGTTGTATGTAAGTTGATAGAGGTCACACTCAGGAACCATCTCACAATGGAAAACACTGTGTAGTGTTGACTATAACTCATTTTCTAAGTAAAATTAAAGAAATAACGAAGGGTTGTATGCACACACACAAAGGCAGAGTTCCCATGCAGAGTCAGGTCATTTTTCCCCCACTGCATTTCTAGTTCATCATTTTCAGTAATGATTTTTTGTGATACATTGATTTTTTTCTTCCCCCAGTGAGAAATTCAATACCAACTGAGGGCAAAACTTTCACCTGCAATAGGTTCAACATTGATTAGAATGGAATGTTTGATTGTAAAATCAAAGCCACCAGAATTTCATCTTTCCTAAGAAATAATTTACCCCTTATAAAATGCATTGTTGTTTGTTGTTGTTTTCCTTCTGTGTTGGCAAAAGATTTTTTCTTTAACAGACCCTTTTTTAATTGGTACAGCTTCAATACAGTCTTGAGCTGAAAGTGGATTATACTGCTGTGGAAGCAATGCATTTTAGTGTATATAATAACAAAATCTTTACTCAGTAAAGGAAGTTTTACAAACTGTATGTGTCCATTCATGTGTTATCCCTGAAAACCTTCTTATCTAGTTTCCTTTTGCAATTTATATCATTCCACCACCGTGACAGCCTATATATACATCTTCAGAGAGCTCCTTACCAAACACTATATAAGGTTAATCCCTTTAAATCCATCAGACCTGCATAGAATCTTAGTGATGTGCTATAATGTACCAACACTTTTTTTCTTATTTTCTGCCAACAGAGCCCATTCCTGTTTCCACAATATTTATGGAGATTTCTCCATAAATTTAACCCCTTCCCTGTTCACACTCCCTATATCATTTATATCTGTGCTTCAGATGCCTCTCAAATCTCCCCTTCTATTTACACAGTATATCCACACCTAAATCAAGGCACTCTCTTGCTGTTCTACCTGTTAAGCTTATCAATTAGGGGTAAGGTCTTTCTCTTGGTTAATCTAATGCTGAACCCTATTTCAATCACAATATTGATCATGGTGTGGGTGCACGTTTTCACCGGAGAGCTGTAGTAATCCCTCAGCTTCATTTACACCCATTAGCTCTGTTTCAAGGTCATCCGTACATCAAACAGAGGGGGATGGTGGAAGCTCACAGGTAACAGGACTCACTGGGGTAGTCTTTGGGGTGCATTTTCTCCGACCAGTTCCCGTAGAACGTAACCCTGTATTTGGCTGTTCCACAGGCACAGCACTCCAGAATGGGTTTCTCTGTTGCTTCCCCAAACAGCGACTCTGAAACATCACACAAACCCCAGTTACAGCAAAGAAATTTTTTTAACACATTGCATGTGTCTAGAGATAAAGGTGAATACACTGAAATGTCTGTAGCTGGTGAATTGGTTTTTGTGTGTGTGTGTGTGTTTGGTACAAGATGGAGATTCTCGAGTATCCATCTAATTAGCAACACTCAGTGTTGACTTTTTCACTGAACCTGCCCAATGTATATATGTTTCTGTTGACTTCCTTAAAGAAAAAGCAATGAGCATATCTGTAGATAAAATGTATGTGCTGTCATACAATAGCTGTGGTCATTCACTTAAGATCATTCAAATGCAAACTGAGTTCAAATGCAGCAAACTACACTACTATACAATTATAATGTGCGGTGGTCAATCTCAGAATGAAAACAAAGCAGAGGCTAAACCAATTTAAAGCAATTAGTGTACACTGTTGGCATGAGAACAATCTAAATAGGCATAGCATAGACTGCATTTCACAAGATTACCAACCAATGAATTTGTGTGCAATTACGTGCTTCCATTGCAACAGGGCATGCTACAGTGTGTACCATATTGAAGGGCAATGCTATAATATGGCTTTTCCTCAATGAGAATCTTACCTTTTTCACACATTCTCTTTGTAAGGGAGCCTTCATCCTGGAAATAAATGATTCTTTTCTGCACAATGCTTGCCCTGTAGGGGAGAGTAGTTACTGTTAATGGAATTAAATACATGGCTTTCAGGCAGGTTTAGGTTCACTGGAACCCTGAGTGGCATGCATAGCCACAGAGGGAGGTGAACATTTCTGACAAAGGGCAAATGTGTGGTGTGCATTTTACACAAGCACATACAACCAGCAACATTTTCCACTACGTGATCTACTAACTGGGGGATTCCCTTGTTTTCTGAGTGCTCCTTCTTCCAATCTGTGCTTACACAATTTTGTAGCACCCACCCGGACAGAATCAACAGTTCTCCAACTCTTCTTACAGCTCATTTATAAGTAGGCCAGCTCCAGTGGCTAAGAATGGCTGAGCTGATATGCAGCACAGCAAAGAAGTGGAAAACCACCCAGACCCCAAACAAAATGAGCCAGCCTGGCTCTAGCCTCAGCTCTAATGGTTCTTGCATAATGCCCAAGTGCTCTGGAGACAGAGGGAGTGCTTAATTCACTACGCCCTCCAGAGCAGGGACCTCACACTGCGTGCATGAAGAATCCCTCAGTCTCTGTCTGCTCCCTTCGTCTGAGAGCAACAGCAAAAACACACAGTCGAGAGCTCGCCGGAGGGTACGCCAGGACATCTTCACATCAAACTCCCACATCCATCCAGAATACAAATTTGCAGCCTGAGGAAGGATCCTGCGCTGGTACAGAGAGTAAAGTAAAGCACGCTGCAGACAAAACGAACAGGTCGCCACTCTGTCTCCATCATACAATGAGACCTAAATGATGGAGCTGTGTAATACAGAAATTTTAACAGTCTGGTCCCTAAGACAAGAGTGCCAGCCCCTGCTGTCCCCAGGCACCTCTTTCAAAAAACAATGAATACATCAATCAGCGGTCTCTTCATAATATTCACGCTACCCACAGACACACCCCATATTTCCATGGCTGTCCTCCTTTGAGATTTCACTGCAGTTAAAGCCTGGCTTCCATTCAAATGATTGGTTCCAACAAGAATATTTATGGTCCTTTTGTTCTGATCTATGTGGCTAAGGCCCCCAACACCATTTTCTCTGCTGACAGGGGATGACCCCTCCCAGCAGAAAAGTTCTATTCAGGGTTTGGGGCCATCCACTTGACTTTCAAATGTTTTTTTTCCCCTTCGCCCTTCCACAGATCGGTCACCAAATCTTACATTGCCCTGGTACAGAGCCTCTCTCAGTGCGGGCCAAAGACCTGCAGCTTTCTTCAGGAGTTCTTCTCTCTTTTTTGTTCAATAGTGTTTCTCTGATGCCCCTCACTCTCTCTATTCCAAGCCATTTGGGTTGCAGAGGTTATTGGAGATTTGTTTAGTGCTTGGAGGGTTGAGGGGATGGGATTGTTTTATGGCCTTTGTCAGGCAGGCATCCCGACAGTCCAGGGCAGAAAAGGAGGCCATATCTCTGCCCTGACAGGGAATGACAGAGTCACAACAATACGCCCACATTTGCATAACAGAGCTTTCTTAGAGAAACATTTCCTGGAATAATTCCAAGAGTGCAATACACCATTCGTCTTGTGGGACAGTAAAATAAATTAAAGCTGCTATCATGAACGTTTCTTTATATTGGCTGGCAAAGGGATGTGATGATTTATACTCAACATGTCAATCCCTGTCAATCACACAGAGAAGCATTAATAGATTTAACAGCCATGGGGTGTGAAAGCGAAGGGAGCACATATGAAGGAGGTGGAAAGATAAAAGAGGCACACAGGCTCTTAAATGCCTAGCAAGCAGATCTTTAATTGTTCATGCTTTAATTCAATCTCACCTCAATTCCACATTTCTCAACACTGAAAAGCCTCCCTATTTTCAGATAGCCAGGCAATCAGCCATAGTAATGGTTATTTAACATCCAATTTAAATTCTATCAATGAGATCTTATTAAGGCCATACTCGTTTCTCTGCCTTCACACTCTTGATGCTAATCATCTAGTGTGTGTTTGTGTGTGTGTGTGTGTGTGTGTGTGTGTGTGTGTGTGTGTGTGTGTGTGTGCGTGTGCGAAACTAGACTTCAGTTTCAATCATTGCAGAGGCATTCAACTAACTCTGTATTTTACAAATGTTACATTGTTATATTTATCACACAAACTGACATTTAATGTGTCTTTACACAGTTCTACAGTACTTTTGACATTCTGATCTCTCACAGCGTTAAGATAAGTGTTAATCTGAATTGCTTTTGATGTCAGACACACAAATCTATAAGCACTTTATTACTACATTAGCGGTTTTCACTGCAGTGATCTTTCTCTGCAGTTATACACAGATATCTCTAGACAGAGGTGTTTTTCCAAATTAAACTTTGCTACTCAATCCTAATAGAGTTAGAAAATTGTTTACATTTTAGTGACTCAAAGTGTTCACCAAACTGCTACAGATCAGTATATTCCAGTGATCAGGGTGAGTAACAGATTTAATCTAATCTGGCCTATGAACAGGCTCTCTCCACACTGCTGTTACTTTTTTCTATTCAAAGCTACTTCTGGTAAAGTCCCAAGAGCTGTCAGTTATTTCATTAATTATAACATAGGAAGATGATGAGTCCTTAAGGACTTCCATAGCACTGCGTGCAGAGCAAGAACAGTGCACATATTTTTCATGACTTAATAACGTTCTGAAATCCATTTGCCTTGAGTTAATGGTTTTATTCTGTTTTGCATGCCAGTACAGTAAATGAGATCTCTAGATGTATAAATCTAATATTAGATTTAATTAATTATATCGTAACAATCGGTTTAATTAATTTAACAAATTAGCCCACTCCCTTCACCACATACAGACTTGAACACACAAATACACACAAGAGTATACACATGCACGCACGCTTGCACCCACACACATACCTGCACACTCCCAAACACAAACAGAGGAAATTGCTCCCCCCCCGCCCCCCCCCCGCCCCCCCCCCCCATCTCAATACCATTTATTTTTATGGAATAAAGGAACAAACAATTCTGTTTCAATTTCACGATGAAAATGCAAGAGCAGAAAAACGTGATCTTACCCATGTGATATAAAAGTGATAGTTCTTCCTATGTGTTCAAGCCATGAGACAGTCTCTCAGATTAATCATGGAGGACAATCACAAACTCTAAGAAGTACAGTCAGAAGAAGAGATGTGTGTGGTTTTGCCTGAGAAGCTGGGTCTTGGAAATGAAAGTTTGGTGAGCTGGCCAAATCTCCTAATTTTGAAACCACCTCTGTAATTCTGTTCCTCTCTGCTTTCCTGACTGGTTCTTTTTCTGTCTGAGTGATGGGAGGCATACCAGCGTGGAAGCAATGTCTTTCTTTCCCAGGCTACACTTCCACCTCACACGCCTGTATCTGACCATGACATCAAAGGCTGGCCACGGAAGACACGCATCGACCTCATACTTTCCATCCATCTGAAGTCATCAGTGCTCAGTAATTACTGCTAATCATATGGAAGGAAAATGTTATTTGCAACTGGCTGTTTGACCGCAATATTCCACAAGTCTGGAAGACACTCTGCAAAATTAATCTATAATAAAGACGAGTACTCCTTACAATTCACTAGCAGCGATGTGATAAGCCGGAGGCTGGTTTCATAAGCTGTGTTATGCGACAGCTATGCCACTTTGGGCTGTGTCATAATTAAAAACAAACAACCATATCAATAATACAATTCTTCTCACTGCTTCAAATAACCAATGCCATTGTCAACAACATTTCAGAACTGATGTACAGGTGACTGTGGTTCCTGAGAGGAACCTGGCAGAGCTATTGTGCGGAATAATTAAAATCCGGCTTTTGGTGGCACACCTGCTTTGCTCAGCCGGCATTCCTTTAATAAGAAAAAGTTCAGTTTTCTCTGAACTTTTCAGTGTACACAAGAACAAGGGGGAAGGTGTGGTGCTTCAGAATGTCTACCTGTAATTAACCTTCCCATTTTTTGACCAATTGGCTTCCACATTACAAATAAGGAAATTCTTGATTTTCCTTCATTTTCTCTACCCAATAATCCTTTCTGAACTTTTTCATTCCTCTATTCTCCATCCTATTTCTGTCCTCTCCCAACCATCTTTCTCTCTGCTGTATGCTCCCATTCTTCTTCCGTCCAGCTGTCTCACCAACTTTTCTCCACTGTACTTGCTCTCTCTCTCTCTCTCTCTCTCTCTCTGTGTTCTCTAGCCTCCTCTTGCGCTCTGTCTATCTTCTGTGCCTCTCTGTTTCACTGCCATTTCCTGAAGATCTCAGATGCCACTTGTGGAAAGGACACCAAGAACAGAGGTTTGTGTATGACTCACACAGGGTGATATGGGAATAGGCTGGCACCTCCCACAGAACACTGAAATTCCTAGTGGATTGCTTGCATTGGGATACAAGAGCTAAGTGACAGAGACGCAAAGGAATAAAAGGAGTTGCATTTGTCAGGGGCACTCATCACTCATCTTGACAAGAACATAATAATGTACATTAATAAAAATGCAAGCCTTTTTTAATTCCCTTTCAAAATTTTAAAATAACTGAATGAGGCAAAATGACAGCAACATTGAGGTCTTTAATAATGCAGTGATTACGATGTAGTGAAGGCCACAACCTCTCTGTTTTCACTAACCCCCCACTGCCACCCCACAATAGCAGTGTTTCTAGACCAAGGGTTAGATGTCTGGAATTTTAACTCTTTGTGCTGCTCTATATGTGATTAACATTCATTAACTGAATACAAAAGCTGACATTGACATCACATATTGTGTAAAAACAGAGAAGTGCCCTGAATCCATTGAAGTCACCTTGAAATTCATTGTGCTTTGAAAACAACAGTGCTAATTTCAAATAATGAAGCAGGTGTAATGTTGCACTACCAAACATCCTTAGGTATCTTCATAGTTAAACTGGAAGCTTTGGGTTACAGAAAAAGAACACTAAGTATCCCATTACTAGAATATCAAGTTAAAAACACTAAATAAGCTTTACCAAATAGTCCAAATATCAGCATACGAAAAGTCTGAATTTCCCCCTGTATTAGGATCATTATCGTTCCTATTAGTAATGCTTTACAGCTGATTCTCCCTTTCTCAGTCCCTACAATGGGTAAAAAATTCCCTAGCTTGACATTTTCTTGTAGTCATTTATACATGGATACCAATATTAATACCAGCGTAGAGAAAGGACTCACTTCAGAATGACACAGCCACTACCAGTAGGGGGTGCTGTCCAGAACACTTGTATCCTGGTTCGTCTCCTTGGGGTGCTTTCAGTCACCGCAGGTGGACAGTTGGTCATAAACTGAGTATCCTCCTCATCGATGATCTGGAAATATAAGAGACACCAAAAGAAAACTTTGATTCCTTTTCTACCACTTCAATTAAACTGAATACAGACAGTTTTGGTCATAATGTCATTGCTGTTCACAGTTTTAAAAACAGTACAAATGTAAACTTGTGCAGCTATGAGATTTGTATTTTTTCCATTTCCAGTGATAATCAATGTATGGTTATGAATGTTTGCCTCTATCTAATTAAGCTGCAGCTGTAATTCAGGGATCCTATAGCAAACTGACAGGTTTACATTTACACCCTAAGCATGCTCTAATCATTACCACTCTACCACAAGCCAGCAATATAACCTGGTGGAATCAATACTGAATTTTACCCTTGGCTGGGTATTTTCAATGGAGAGTGCTTTTAGGGCCATTTGCGAGTTTGTAGATAACCCCCATTTGTTCAATTAGTTCTGCGCTGAGCCCCATACTGGAGTGGGGAGGGAGTGTGACTTCACTGCTTGAGAAGCATCAAACTAAGTGAAAAGCAACAAACAGAGATCTTTGGGAATTCATGTTTCTCCAAAGTAATAAAGGGATACAACAGAACTCATCCTGTTTTCACCATAACCAATATCCTTACAAATGAGCTATTTATTCTCTGTTGACATATCACAGCTGCAGACAAGGGCTTGGATTGGACCTCTGAGGAGATCACATTATAAAATCCCATTACATCCACTTCATTCCCAACCATTATTTCACACACTGATATAGTGGACAAAGATAGCATCACAGTCCTATCTTTCCTGATGAAGAGGTTGTGTTTCTTGTCATTGCCACAGAGTACATAATTCACAAAGCACAATCCAAATCACAAATTTCCTTTACCCACTTTTGGCAAATTCATGTTGTATGTTGCAAATTACTGTTTACGTTCTCCTGTGGTACATATCTTTTTGTTTAGCCAATATGCATCACGTGGGACTTCATCAATACAAGCTGTGTTTACATAGAGGGAAAAAACAGAGTAATCTGCATTCAGCAGTCACTGCTAAAAGCTGTAATAAGCTGAGATATGTCATGGGAGATTGACCCATAGTTTAAGTCTGCCATTAGTGTTTATGGCTTAATGAGGCGTTATGATAAATTCATTGTCTAAATTGTGCTTTTCTTCCTGGAGGATATGACATCAGAGCAATAAATACACAGCCTGGCCCCAGCCCCTTACTCCATAAAAGCTCTTTATTTCTTTTGTGAATTGTTACTGTTGAGGAGACTATAAACAGGTACGCTGGCATCACAGTCAAGTCAAGCATTTGTAGCCTTCCCACCACTTCATGGCACAACTATAAAGACATAATAAAAAATAGTCCCAAGGTCGCCAAGGTGTTGAATAATACCTGGTGTTCAACTTTTTCACATGTCCAGGCTGTGTCACATGTCTAGGCCTGTGTCCCTCCCTCCTGACACTCCCATGAGGTCACAGCAGATTCCAGCTGTGACAAACAGTGGCTCAACCTCAGGTGCTATTGAGCATGGGCCAGCTCTTTCAACGCAACAATAACACTCCCTCTCCAGCCAGCCCCTTCCAGAGGGGAGAAAGGAAAAGTAATTGCATTACGTCGCACGTACAGAGCAGATCCTCATCGGAGCTCCTTTCAGAATAGAAGCGTCTTCCCGGAGCCGTGGGCTGTTTCAATTAGCTGGCTCCTTCAGCCTTCACGGCGTGCTCTCCTCCCCCGCTGTCGCCGGCCCGCTTCTATGACTCAAATTCGCCACTCGCTCTGGGCTTCCTGATTTAACGTTCCACAGCTTTTCATTCATACGCTTCCCGTGGCCTCATTAGTTTCCCAAAGTCCCTTTTCATGTGACCTTTTAAGTGGTAATATTCCACCATTCGCGGCAAAAAAAAAAAACAACTTGGGGGGGACGGGGCAATGGGGGGGGGGGGGGGGGGGATTCTCAGTAGTTGAAAAGTGCTTTTAAAGAAGCTGTGCTTTTAAAGAGTATGAAATGCCATAGCTTCAAAGCACAGCCCGCCACAGCCAATTGGTTGCCTCTCCACTGCCCCCATTCCATTGTCCTGGAAGGTGTTCCACTTCCATAATCCGCTTGGGCTGACCTGACACGATCGGAGCACAAATGCAAGTGGCTTCCTCCCAAAACATAGGTGTATGTCATATCAGCTCTCAAACAAAGCATCTGAGAACTGCTGCACACAGGGGCCCCGCCAATATAGAGCATTTGTTTTAACTGTAGCTCCTCATGCAGGGGAGCGGCCAAGGGCCTTAAAATACACCTTCCACAGGGCACTGGAGGAGGGAATGGTTAAAGCTGAGGAGCGCTGCTGCTTTGATTCTCGATTCTCTCCCTGGTGACTGCACAACACGGACTGTTGGTAAAAGGTGGCAGGGCCCCATTAGCAGCAGGATTATCTGGGAGGGAGCAGGAGTGAGGGAGCTTTGGCTCCTCTTCATCTTCTCACACCTGCCATCCAATCACACAGCAGCCTGTGGAGCATACAGGGCCCACACTGCTCCAACTTTCACTTTATGTCCACTGTAACTTTACATTCTCTAGAACAAGCACTCTGTGAGGCATTCTGTGACCTCTCCTTAAGGATAGCTGTATGTGATTTCTTTTCTTTGTTGATTGATTGATTGGGTATGCAATTTGTGTGGACCAAAATGAAACTGAAAGCTGGAAACTATGGAGTAAGTGGCATAGCTCTCTGACACACTGGGACAGTCCCATGGCATACACAATTGTAGCCAACTGTCTTAAAGTGATAAATATGATTCTATGTAAATGTGAGTCACTAGAACCTGCAAAATGCTTCAAGCTTCCTATACATTAATCTACAGTATTACATTTATGCATAAATTCACACCATCTGATGTGACAATATATTCATACATTTACATAATTTAAGTCTTGAGAATGACATCTGTTGAAAGAAAAATTTGTACAGGCTGGTGTTTCTCAGTAGGAAAATATGACATCAGTGTACAGCCGAAGGGCATCTTTTCCATCATTTGTTTTATAAATAGATTCTTTACAACCTTTACACCAAACCTGTAATGTTCTTCTGCATACCCCCTGACACATAACATTTGATTGGATGTTAGAGTGGTTCCCCTTTTCCACCCTTGACATTTAATTTGGTCTGTCATGCAGCAGTGAGCTCGGGTTTGGGGAAGGAAACTCAAGGATGCTGCTAAATAACAACAGCATGAAGTCTCAGGAACAAATAAAAAGCCAGTGAACTGTGCCATACACGTGAGAATAATGAGATGTGTGGCAAAGAAAGTTAACCATCTTCATGCCTATTTTTCTGATTCAATGTAAAAAGCAATGGATATTTAACACAGCACAAACAAAATATCACACATTAACCCCTGTGGGTCTCCCAAAAGATAGTACAAAGCAAGAATTAATGTGAACTTATGAACAGATACTTAGTCTTTTGAGTCATTAAAAAAATGTATGGCATTAAACATGGATGTGAAGTAATAGGCTTTTCACAGTTCCCCATTGGTTACATGCAATTTTGTTTGTGCATCTTTAGCATGTGAACACTAATTTTTAAGTTTTTCAAGTTACCAACCCTCACAGAAACAACAGTAAATTAAACAAATGAGATGAATGTATTTGTGAAGGTCAAAGTTATCACACAGTAGCTACAACTACAGTGTTAGAATTTGTATTTGCTCAGCTTTTGTAATTATTCCTCAACTGTCAATAGTCACATTTCATTCACTTATTCCTGTGTGCCACACAATTCTAGTGAATATATCCTGAGAAATGCTTGGTAGACTCATACACTTCCCCTCACAGCCAGTGTTATTTTTATTTATTTACAAATATGTACTGTTGCACAATTACCAATTAGCAGCTAGGCACAGCAATGTTGAAAGGAACAAAAATCTCTATGCACAGAGATGGAAGGATCTAGGGCTGTCCCAAATACCATTTTTTGGGCTCCGGAGCTTCGGTAGTAATCAACAGCACATATATACGAAGCTTCGGCTGGGGGGTGGTGGTGCTGAGCATGACTCGGGAAGGACTCAGCCAGATACTTCTCTGTTCTCGGCTGAGATGGACGGCATAGCGCTGCAACACGTCTTTCGGTTTAATTAAAGGCATTCATTTTTAACAATTCTGTTATTCTACAGTATTGTTGTTTGTATTGCTATTTGTTAATTAAAAAAAAAAACATTTTCCAAAAGGTTTGGTGTGTTTTATGCATGTTTGTAATCCCAAGGGGTAATAACAACTTGTGACAATTTTTCATGGATCTTTCAATTTTTCAATTTATCATGGATAAATAGATCTACATAAATGCTCATAATAATAGGCTCCGAATCTGAGACGTCTGACAAAGCACTGTGAAACAGAAACACAGAAACAGCATACTAGCTCCAACAAATTTAAAATTTGAGATTTATATTTATAAAATTTATATTTATTTATAATTTCTTTATTGTCATTTTTCAGTACTCGCATACATTGAAATTTGTCCTCTGCATTTAACCCATCCTATACACTAATCACCATCACTGCTTACGGAGCCGCGGCAAAAATAGTCTCACACCCCACTGGAAGCAGAGAGAAGCATGGCATCGCTGCAGCTAGCATCCTGCCAGGGTGACAAACTTAGCTAGGGGTCGGATGAAACCATTACGCCTTCTGTTCGAGTCCCAAAGTAGGAAATAGGCGATCGCCGGCTACTTTTTATTTCCCATCGCCGTCTCTGCTGATGGAGCTGCGGTATTTAAAAATGGTCTCACGCCCCTCTAGAAGCAGAGAGAAGTATGGCATCACTGCAGCTAGCATCCTTCCAGGGTGACAAACTTAGCTAGGGGTCGGTCGACACAATTAGACCCTCCGTTCAAGTCCCAAAGCACGAGCTTGGCGATCACTGGCCGCCCTTTTTTTCCCATCACCGTGACGTTCACTGCTGTGACTGAGAGGGATGCCAGGCGCCCAAGCTGAGATGATATATATTTCCACATTTTAACAGTGCAATTAAAAGTACAGTACAAGAATGTGCTGACAAAATGTATTTTACAGTTCACTTTTATTGATAGCCTACATTCAGCAAAAAAAAAAAAAGAATATCCCAAAATTGAAAACCGAATACCTGCCCAACGAACGAATATCCGAATAGTCGAATATTCGGGTCCAGCCCTAGAAGAATCAGTAAACAACGTCAACTGAGTGGAATCTTAAAGAGATGTCAAACAGTGTGGACCCAAAACAGCTGAAGAAATTGCAATCTCAGTAGTTAAATATGTACATGGGGTACATATTCACATCTTGTATGACATGGCCGACATCAGAATTCTGGAAAAAGGTCAGATTTTCCACACTCAAAGCAAACTGTACCCACTGGTCACCTCTGGAATAAATCTAGGGTACAATACAGGAAATCATACTACACTGTGGATGCACTAGCACTGCTCTATTGAAGAATGTTTAGTAAGAAAAGATAC
Source organism: Megalops cyprinoides (assembly GCF_013368585.1). NCBI lineage: Eukaryota > Metazoa > Chordata > Actinopteri > Elopiformes > Megalopidae > Megalops > Megalops cyprinoides. The sequence goes on along the minus strand of NC_050590.1, from coordinate 27,334,547 downwards.
TTGTGATAGTCTTGTATAATGTCAAATGATGACAACCCATTTGTTGTTCATATAGATATACTTTAGTTTAGCAATCTTGATATGGATATTTTTATAGGAACATGCTGTGCAATGAATACATTTCTGCATGGATTTGTGAAATGAACAGTCCATCTTACTTTGACCTTGCCGAGAAGAATGGAATCGCATCTGTCACTAAGTGTATTTTCCAGGTAAATTGCTCATGTTTACTGGTAAAGTTTACCATTTGTAAAATACTTGGTAAATGGAGGCTGGTTCAAGCAAGCATGCAATATTTTGACTGCTGTTTATGTTTCTTTTCTTTACTACATAAGATCTTGAAACAAACAAGAACATATTGTTTTCTATTCTTATTCATATACTTTTGGCACACTTAAGGGTTCAGTCAGCTGTGAATTTCCAAGCAACTCCCACACCAAGCCACGCAATGCACTTTAAGATAAAAATCATGTTTCAACATAACTTCAGCTTCATTTTCACATGCAAGAGCTGTGAGGTTACATTTCAGAGAGCAAAAGAGGTAAACTTTGAGCAGTTGCCCAAACGTGTTAACGCAATCACTTGGCATTAGCACTGCAGAGCAATTTGCAGAGTCAGACACAGGTTAACAGCCAGGTAGCCTGCCTGACAGAATTGCTGACAGCGCTTTATTGAGGCGACGTCAGCCACAGATTTCTTTGCCCTGGGAACCTGACCTTTATTCTCCCTTACCTCTTCAAATCCCGTCGCAGTCTTAGTTCAGGGGGGAATCATTACTCACAGTAATTACCCAAACTGGCACGGCAGCAAGGTTTCACTGTGAATTGTGTAATCCTAATATGTCATAATGAGTGTTTTAGTGCCACCGCCTCTCTGTGAGCTATCGTGCAGATCTAGGGTTGCCCCACATATCGCACGGCTGCACCCTGTGACCCCAAATGAGATGACAACACATTTCTCATGAAAAAGGAAAAACGATACAGCGGGTTTCAGCTTGCCTGCTGCTGGAATTCCTAATTATAATGCACTTCGTGTGTTTTAAAAAATAAGCATGAGCTTTCTTTCTTGAACATTCCTCTGAAGAGAAACTAATTATTTGCTTTGGCTGTAGGTGGTTCAGTTCTCCTTCCCAACAATCGACCGATTTAAATAAGGTCCTTCTCATTCCAATCTGAAACAGGGACAAGAGGAGGCTATGAATGAGTGTTTCGCTCCTGAAGAGGTCCAGGACCATAGAGGCCCGGCAGAAATGTGCAGTGAGGAAGAGTGGATATCGTCTGCCCTTGATATACAGAGAGGATGACTTTCAAAGGTCATGTGTTCTAGAATTTTTTCTCCAATTTGTAAGTTCGAGTCTCATATAGGACGCCAGGCACATTCTAGGAAAGCTGCCAGCAAAAGATTTGTTTGAAAGAGTAGAGCACACCTTCATTTTTCTTTTTTATTTCAAACAAGTAGGTTAATTCTTCACATTACACATATAACAATTTGCTTCTAAAACCCTATTTTTACACAGAAGAGGTGTGCTGCTGAAAAGAACAGTTTACAAGATACCATGGCATGTCCCAGGCCCAAAGCATAGTCTGCAAGCAGAAAGTGCTGCTCTGTTGACAGTACTACCTCTTTTGACCTCTGAGCATTGTCTTTTTCTAAAGAATTGGAAAGCTGGGGGTTTCAGGGTGGGTTTCGGTTTGGAACTAAAACAACTGCAGTGAAGCCAAATCGCTGGCTGGCTCCTGTAGTTCAGTGTTCATTCAACACGCCTTGGGACATGTGAAAGCCATCAGGGTTTTGAAGTGTCCAATACTCTGACACGGAAACATTCTCTTTACAGTCCAGCGGCAGAAAATGGAGAGCAGGGCGCTCAGCTAGGTCTAAACCCCTAGCACCTTCATATTTTGAAACGCAAGTCTTAAGGAGATGCACGGAGCACTCCAGAGCTGCTTGACGCCTGCCAGGGTGCTCAGGGGGGTGTGAAATGGAGCAAGCATCAACGTACATAAGGAGAGGAATTAAGAGAGGAGGGCTGAAAGAAAGCGCTCTGCCTTGAAGGCTGTGTGTAAGAGGGGATAGACGTTTGGCAGAGGAGAGTCAAGGGAGTCGGCCTCCGTCGGGAGCCAGATTTACAGCTTATGGGAATGTTCCTCCTTTTTTTTCCCCCCTCCTACTCGCAGAGCTCATTCAGCACAGGAGCTCCTCCAGTAGAGCAGATGGCGTTGATGTCATAACGCTGCCAGGTGCGGTTGAATCCCTGCAGGCTGCTCCCAGCGTTCGGACCTCCGTGCACCTGGACGTTATGTCATCACCATCGAATGGGGTAGGATGTTTCTCCACACACCCCAAACACTCACACACAGCATGGATATCAATGCAAAACTAAAACCAAATGGTGAATGTCATAGCAAGTCAGGTTTGGGTATTCAGCGTTATTCTTGTCACCCTATTCCTGTAATGTATTTTTTCAACTTGTGGAATCTATTTTTGGAGGCATTTATCACTACATGGGGAGGAAGGGATGTCACCATTTGCCATTCGCACTCCCCCCACCCCCACCACCAACACCACGACCCACTTTCATTGACATTTAAAGAAATATGTTTCTCTATCCTCTTACCTGAAAATTGCCAGCATAATCCTCATCCTTGTCGCCATCCTTTCCCTCCTTCAAAGCAATGAGTGTAAAGCCTCTGAAATAAGAAGGGCTGGATGCGGACAAAGTCACTAAAAATGGGAAATGAACAAAGTCAATGGAATATAGGTCAGAGATATGACAACAGTCAGCCTCAAAGTGGGCCCACTCTCCAGGTGCTTGTGTGGAAGAGAAACACGAGTTGCTAAATAAGGACTGTGACACATAGTGCTTCTTATGTGCTTGTATCGTGTAAATCAAACACTGATTGCACTGTATCTAAAATGCTGTGTGAGCTGGTGAAGGGCTGCTCTCTTCCTTACAGCCCCAAACAGAGAGGAGCTTCAAACTTCAGCAGAGTTTTGCGTCCTTGTGAAATAATCATGTTAAAAGAAAAATGAGGCTAAAAGACCTTCTGGGTACTCCTATGAAAATAAGGCTAGGGAAAAGACTATGGTTAGGGAAGTGAGCTATATAAATATATACGTGTGTGTGTGTGTGTGTGTGTGTGTGTGTGTGTGTGTGTGTAAGACACCTGGGATAATACTCTTCCTCAACATATTCTGGATAGACAGCATCCACCCAATGCAATGCATAGCAATACTGCTCTTTATACAGAGATGAGTAGAATGCATTGTACAGGCACAAACTATATAGTGATGACAGAGAAAAGTTTACAAACTTCACTTTGCTTGGAAATAAAACATTCTCCATTTTAATTTTCTCTTTGTCTTTGAATTTAATACACATACTGTTTTAACCACTGTGATTGGCAATAAGGGAATAAGTCATCATTTCTCACAATGAATAAGGAATAATTTTAAAGATGTCTCTGTGCATAGTTGTACATTTCCTGCCATGTTTTGCAAAGATCAGAGAAAGTGCCACAGCTCATCATCAGAACTTCAAACATATGTGACCCTCAGCCCAGAGGGGTTAGGTAGTATAAAGTCAACATACAAATATTGTAAATAAACAGAGAGTTTTGAAGACATTTTAGAAAAGATCACAACTGATGTTTCACTGCTGTGCTTGTATTTATTCAGAAAATGACTGAAACCAAACTGTAACCAAAGTCAACCTTTAGTTCATTTACAGTTGTTTGGCAGTTACACAGAGCGGTAATTATACCATTATAGCAGTCATAAGCACTTCCTTTCACAGTGCTTTTGTGTAACTGAAACAAATGCAATTATTAAACATTCTGTAATCTCCATAATCTGTTCTGTGCTTTCTATCATGCTGTCAAATATGAACGGCAACTGATAGTGAAATATTAATGCATAACAATGCAGGGCCAAACATTTTCATGTACAATAATCAATTGTGACATATGTGTGAGAACCTGTACCGACATCTTAATGTTATTTTTAGTTGGGTTAATATACCGCAGTTTTGCAAATTTTTTTTTTAAGAAATTGGAATTCAATAACAAATAATAATAGTAACAAAAACATTCAGAACAGTGTTGTGTAATGTCAAGCGGAACATCTAAAGGCAAAGTACATTTTCCTGTTAATTTGAAACGGTATTCTTTTTTAACTTTAACTGTTAGAATACCATACGCTGGTTGGCAATGGAGCTGCTTCAATGTTTTATGAACACGTATAAATGAACCAAATAGTAACATTCCCAATTTCGGTGTAGCTACCAAGTGTGTTGTAACTATATTTGCATCCTGTTGATAGCACAGGGTTAGTTGCATACATTCCTACAAAACTGACTTATTTTTATAAAATTAATTTCGTTTTCTTTCAATTAGTGTCATGTTAAAACATAAACAAACCGTTTCTAACGACCAATATTTAGACTAAAATACGTTTCTCAGCTCTCTGTTGACAGCTGACATTAATCCTACGGTAGACATTCTGCAAACACAACTTGATAACGTAAAAGCACATGGCAAAAGTTTGAGATGGACAGAACCTTAAACCTCGGCGCATAAGGCATGTTTAATGTAGTCTACGTTTTAAACGCCTAATAATCGATCGGTGACCATGGCGTAATGGTAAAATAGAACCCAAAATAAAAGTGCTACACATATCTCCTGGTATGACATATGTACGAAGACAGCACGGCTCTGTAGAATCAATGCTATGCAATGTCAGCTAAATGCTTTGGAAACGTGCGATAATTACGTACCTCTGTAGGTGCTTCCAGGCTGGTAATATTCTGGATCTCCCTCTACTCGCAGTCGAAACTCGTTATAACCTTCTCTCCTTGTACCCTGAGCCCTTAAAATCCTACTGCAATATCCATCCGACTTCGCGGTTTTATCTGCGGGTTCCTCGGTAAAAGCAAACGCATTACACAAAAAAGTCGAGATAACACACTGCAACAGCAGTATCTGCGGGTATATTCCCAATCTTGGCATTGTGTAGCAGCAATATTTAAAGCAGTCAAAGCAAAAAAGAAAACAGAAAAAGGGGGTGAAAAGAAAAAAAAACCTCCCCCAACTCCAGAAATTGACTAAACTTGTCAATTTCTCAAATGTCTTTCACTTTGCATAAGAAAAGACGGTTTGGCTACAGCAGAGATGCCATCCCGGAATGAGCAGATTTAAAATCCGATGCGCCCTCACTGCTGGAGAATTGTACTGATTTGTGGGAGAGCGTGCAATGATCGGCGACTCAGTACTGTTTACTTAACAGAGTGCAATTCACAGGGTTCAGGGAAATAGCGAAGCGGAGGGTAACGCGGCTGTCTCCAAGACATCCAGGCAAAGACTGATCTGAATGGATTGAGCCAACAGACTTTAAACAAAACCCAGACATTCCTACCAATGGCTGTTGTTATTGAAAAGAGCGTTTGACGTTCTAGATTTTCGACTCTCATCTGAAACCCGCCCGCTGTTTGGATAGCCCTGAATCTCCCCTGATCGCGCACAAAATAGATGCGAGTATCCTGATTAATAATGCATACAAAACGTTTATCTGAATGTCTAATGTGCGCGCCTCTTCTTTTTTCTCTGCTTTATTGTTACTTTGCTGAATGGTTGCTTCACATTCATTCAACCAGAACGGCAGTTTAGAGAAGTTAAGAAAATACATAACGCAAACCTTATTGCCTCAAACACGTTTTTATCAGCCATCAGCCAGCTGTTTGTGGGAATCACGTAATCATTATTTTAATTATTATGATGATTATGATTATGCTTTAATGATGTATGGTTAAGTTATTAATTAGAACTCAATGTCCACAGTTGCCTCTGCATGTCATAGAAACCTGACTAATGATGTCTTTATAAATTTATATTCTACATCTATATTCTACACATTTATATTCTACATTTCATATAATAATAATACAGTTTCCACTGCACCTTTTCAAATGTAAAAAAAAAAAAATGTGCACAAAAAAAGACTAAGATTCTCAGCATATTGTGACTGTTACATTTCAATAATGGTACATGGTGTTCCCTGCAACCTGTATCCAGTACTGGGAGAAGGCAAAAAACAATGTGGAAAACAAATCTTGCCTGTATGATTCCTGTTATTTTTTTATTATTATTACAGCCCAAAGGCTACTGCCAAGCCAGTGAACACAGCAGAGACATTTTCCACCATAGTTCACTTGCTATCCTGCCTCTCTGTGCCTGTGGAGGCTCCCTGAGCTTTAATCTCACACGAGGGTTTATGAATTCTAGCTTCTAACTGAGCTTTCACCCAGACAAAACCTACTCTCTCCCTCTTTCCACACAGCGAAGGGAGCTGAAAAGTGTGTTCTCTCACTGAAGTTAACCAAATGAATCTCAAGACAGAGATACTCTTTTCCACAATGATTTGAACTGAGCTCCCAGTTTACTGGAAAATTCAATTTTGCTTTCTACTTATGCAAAATTCATAAATATTTGAGTGCCAGCTATAACATGAAGATGAAATAAATTAACAACAACAACTCCAGTTTCTTTCTGGGCACAGATAGGCATTAATAATTTGAATGAATGTTTTGTCCTAACAAGGAAGCAATTAATGAGTGAAGCTCAAAAATAGCCTGCTAACTGCAGTTTTGAATGTGCTCTCAGCTCACACACCATCAGGTAAATTAGACTAGGACAGATCCCAGATTCTCTTTATAATTGATTGTGATTTGAACTCTCTCCCCTTTCATCCTTTCTGTTAAACTGCCATCCAAATACTTTCACACATGGGCTGGAAAAGTTTAGATTTATAGTAGAGCTGCTGTAGTTGATAGTTCCCTACCACTGGGTAGATGTGCGCTCTGCTGTGGCTGTGGGAGATGATGGTGATAGGGGTGTCCGTACCCGTTTCAGTCCTGCTACCTTGCAGTCAGGAGTCTCTCTCTCCTCTCTGTGGGATTATTTGAATCGCTGTAGGTCAGCAGAGAAGCTTCTGCAGTGAACCAGTCCCTGCTGAGGCTGACAGACACCAAAACACCAAATGTGGAGGATTCTAGGCCAAAATTACACTTGGCACCCATTCTCTCCTCCATGTGTCTGGGCCAGCACAACACTTGGTCACATTACAAACCTGTTCAGCCAGTGCTAGCTGAATGCTGGGAACTGAAGGTTGGTTCAATAGTTTGTAATTTCAAATGCCTGTTTATTTTTATCAATCAATGAATTTCGTAGATATCACCAATATATTGGCAAAATTTCTGTCAATAAACATTTTTATGATGCAAGGCCTTAAATATTTTCAGAGTATAAACAGTATTGTATGTGTATTGGGGAAGGAGTGGTGAGAGAGGAACAGAATTACCTCCTGCCCAGAATGTTTTAGCTGCAGAATTATCATGCAAATCCACCTCCTCAAGAGATGGTTTGCTATCAAATGCGTCCAATTTGCTCAGGTTTCACACCAGTCCAGTTTCTACATTCTAGGTGCAAATGGATGCAGAATTAAATGCTGGGCATATGTGAAAGCCCTTTCATCTGTTCCCGTACCGCAGAGCACACAGGCAGGAATGACCTGCCCTCATGACCCAGGCATTCAGAATGCTGTCACATGCAGTGACAACAGAGGTGGCACGCAAGAGAATGTATGGTCATGATAACGCAATGAAAATGTCAATGAGGTGAAACTAATTTCGCTCTGTTGGGGCCATGGCTTTGCACGAGGGCAGTATGTGTCCTCTAACCTAGTCTGTGCTTTAGAATTCAATTAGAAAATAATTTCATTAATTCACAGTTTCTTCAGTAAAGGGAGAAATATACCTTGATATACAAAACATGAACTTGGTTCCTGCACATGATTGAACTCATTTGACATGGAAATTGTATTGGTAGTGTTGCACTGTGATACTAAGGGTCAAAACAAACAAACCAGAATATTTCTAAGAGGTTAAATGTATTTACATTATCGTATATACATTATCATATTATACAAGAATGAGACAGATTATGGTTGCATACTGTCCCAAACAAAGGTGTTCATTGTGCCTCTCACATTCTCTCTCATAGTCATACGTTCAATGTATTCAAGCAATTAATCTACTTCACAGGTTTAGTCAAAAAGTTACACCACCGAAATTAAATTTGATATAATATGAGGGCTGATATTGTGATTTATGATGAGCAGGTTTAAGGGAGATTTAATGTTATCTTTTTAATTCGGTTAAACTGAAGATTTAGTCTAAATAAATACAAATGAATAATTTATTGAAAAGAGAACTTTATTGTGTTTCTTTTTTTATACAGTTTAAAGCTTAAGTCATGTTGCATTGTGCCTTCTTGGTCATTTGTGTTTGGCATGTGTGTCTCATCTAGTTAGGTTTCCTTCTTATCAAAGTTTCCCCTATCTTCTTTTTCTTCTTTATGCATATTGTATTGTGCTCTTTGTATTGACCTGGCTTTTGTACCTTTGAGCATGGTAATGCAAGGTAATGAACTGCATCAGTGAAATATAAAACATCGAATGGTTTTTATGCATAATGGAAGCCATGTGAGTCCCTCTGTAATAAGGCGTCCAGAAAGCAAATAAATAATGTAATGCAATCAAACTGAATTCTTAATTCAAACTCTTAGACCACTCGTAACACGATAAGAATACTTACATTTTGCTTGTATCTTTCCGGTTTGAAATTTATGAGATAAAAGTCCAATGAATGTCACTTCGAAGGTGCTTTTCTCAAAAGTTCTGAAAGCAATCAGATGTCAGTTTTTGTCGGGGGGTACGCCGACAGCTAAAACAATATCGCTTAGAACTCCCACTTTGCCAGCAGTACAAGGGCAAGAGACAAAAACAAATCGATAAGCGCTGAAGTGCTGCTGTAATCTTGGTTTTTATTACTTCTTTATCTGACCCAGGGTATGGTTCGACTGTCCTGACATTGTCTCAGACCTCTCAGTTTATTTTAGGCAAGTGATTAAATACGCCATAAAAGCATATAGATGAAGACAGGCTCATACTGTTTGCTCCCGTGGGGAGGAGAACACAGTAGGTACGTGCGCTGCTGTTAGGTAAGACGAAGAAGATGTGAGAGAAGATGGTCAGGCGTAGCACCAGCAGGTGTCACAAGAGCCTCCTTTCACCGCCCTGCCAGAGAGAATCTTCATCCGCATCTCGTCTTCCACACCGCCGCCTCCCACAACTCTACACCGCTGAGTGACTCTGAATCGCACACAGCTCCGAATGTGAATTATTGTTGGGCGGTAGCTCTATGTGAGCGCGCGCGCCGTAGGGGAGGTTGGGGATAAAAGCAGATAATTTAACAGCTGTGCCATGGCATAAGGCAGTTCTTCTCGGAGAGAGAAGGAAAAAACAAATGCCATTTCCCCATTCTGGTAAGTGGTGGGCTATATACATTTCACTGTTTTGTTCTTTTAGAATGTAATGTCAATACCCTGAGTATATTTTAAGTTCGAAACACAATTAAAAATCATTTACCCATCGGTTACTGTCCTTTAAATTAGTTGTCCAGGTCAAGGGATAACATTGCATTTATTATAAATGACAAGTTGTTGCAGATGGTAAGTAAAATTCTTTTACATTTTTGATTTACTTGCAGAAACTGAAGATACAGATGTGTATAGCAGTGACAATACAGTATCTTCACTTCATACAGTTATTATTAAATCTTATTAGTCTGTTTTTAGTCTTGAGACCAGATTCGTTTTCAGTACACAAAGAAGACTAATAGAATAATAAGGTATTGTCTGACAATGACTTTATTGCAAATACTGGGTAAAGGTCTTGACATAGAAAACACACAAACACAAAAACTCCCTTTTCCAGTTCTTTTCACTGTAAGCATTGAAACCATTTCATACATGCAATAAATATAAAAAGGATGTAAATCTCATGAGTCTGTGAACATTGGTGAGAATTTCCTGTATCCTGAGGGGCAGCATCTGTGATTTAGGGGAACTTGCCACTGCTTGGCATTAGCACACAGGAGAATGGAAGTGGTTACCCTCTGCCATGCATGACGTCTTTTGAAGGCACACATCTGGCCTCCCGCTGTTGTTCTGCACATTGGGGTGTCGCTGATTTAGACACTTGCAATGTTGTTTATTCCAAATTATTCTGTGGTTAGAGGGCTAACTTAGAAGTGGCCCCTTCTCCCACTTGGCTCCATCCATGACATTTAACGACCGGATTCATCTGTGTATTTATTGTGTCATGTGTATAAAATCAGCAAAAAGTCCTGATGGAGAAAGGAAACAAAGCAGCAGAAATGGCACCCAGGACACAAACCAGCAAATGGATCATTTGGGCCAAAGGCCTGATCACTTACAAGACTAAAAGGGGAACTGTAGTGTGGAATGTTAGGAGGCCATTCAAAGTAGGAAAGTTTACGTAAATTCCCAGAGATATTCAGATTCCATATTTCAAGTCTTGAAATAGGTACCACAAGGCAATGTCCTCTTTTTTTGATCATGCCACAACAGTTTCATATGAAGGGTGGAAGCAGTGTGGGAAAAGAGAGGTGGGAAATCTGTTATTTGACAGTGTTGAAGATCATCATCACACCTGGATTCTATATAAAGGTCAAAACTGTCAACCATAATACAATACTAGGGATTCACCAACAATCACAACAATGTTACAATGAAGGCTAAAGCTGTCTTCTTATTTCAGTTTTTTCCTAATGACATAGTTAGGAATAATGACAAGATATTTTAATGAATTCTGCAGGACACCTGGAACAAGTGGAAGAAAGGAAACAGTTAATCTTTCAGACACAGAGTAATAACATACTGAAGTAATGTGAGGTGTATTAAATGTCAAAAAATATCAACACTACCACTGTAGATTTGAGGATGCCCGAGGTCAACAACACCTGATACCCTGATCTCTGCTCACCAGTACCTCATTCAGTTCACAGAATCCCCTGTGTTCTTTTTCATAAGAAACAGGAAATAATGGTAAAAAAAAAAATTGAATTAGACTTTCATCTTAACAACACAGAACAGGAGAAGAGGCTCATTAAAGAGGTAAAGCCCTGCTGTGAAGTCGTTAGGCTACATTCATGTAATGATATCTGCAGTCTAGGGAGGCACCATTTCTGCTCGATTTAGAGAAGAAGAGGGAAGAAGTCTGGATCAGATGTTTGTGCACAAGCACAATACTTAACCTCCTGCCATTCAAATGAAGGTAATTCGGTCTAAGGCACGTACAGATATTGTGTATGGTATTTACAATGCCTGGAGTTTGATTACTCTGGGAGACATGTGGTTATTGTATTCATAGGGCTTGACAAAGGGGAAGATATCATTCTACATAGACTGTATCTTCTGTTTCCCTTGGAAGATGCCTCATTTTTAGGTGGTGGTGACAAAATCAAAATGTTAAATCTAATTCTTAAGATGATTTGAACCTTGGATTTGAAAAAATACTTTCAGGTCTTTTCTCTACATCTTTGATCATGGTTTGAAGTTATGTGTTCTGACATTGTTTTAAAAAGCTGAAATGTCTGAATTCAAAACCCTCACAACTGTAAGGGGCCATCATACAATATGTGATTATGATCTGTAAAAACAGATGATTCATAATTTACTGCAAATGTAAATACATGTTAACAGGTAAACAGATTCAAGATTATCATTATTACATCTGTACATACAATATGGCCACTGGATAGAATGATGAGACTTTGAAGAATCTAGCCACATTTGATGGTGGTCTCCTTTCTTGATTAAAAAGAAGCAGGACAGAGTAAGGAAAGAATAAATATAAAAAGAGAGACAGACAGACTTCCCTGTAGGATGCAATACATCCTTTACTGGCAGAGCAGTGTGAGCCAGGGCTCAGGAGAAGCTCAAATGTGTCTTAACATGGAGTAATGTGCTGCTCACCAGGTGCTACTGGTCAGTGGCTGTGCTTTACAACTGTGCTTGGGAAGAAATATTTTCAACTGAGTTGTCCTTGCTGTCAGTCTCTGAAGAATTTCTTGCCATATAGAAATTTCCTGATTGTGGTGGTTAGTAATCAGCACTTTTTACTGGGTCAGACCCTCTTTAACATATCTGAAATTGGCAAAAATTGCTGTATCATTAGCCAAGACAAACTCAAGAGTGTATACAAGACCATAAAATCACTTGCTCTTGTGTGCTGGTGGGAAATAATTCAGTTACCCTTTTGAGCAGATAAAAACTGCTGTGACTCAGTAATTGTGATGGCAGATGTATATGTCTTCATGCTCAGCTGAATGTATGTACAATGTATGTACATCAATAGGTTTCCACATGTGTCCAACAGAAATTAAAATATCTGCACCCTGATGTGATGCCAAGTGATTTTTTTAATTAAATGTTATCAAATAATGTTTAGATCTGGGTAGGACTCCATTGAGTCACTTCAGTTTGACCTCATAAAGATGGGCCACTGTATTAGTAAACATCCAGCCACACTTTTTAATATCAAACAAACTAAAGGCCTGTTTCTGTTCTCACTATTCATAACTCACTCACTGCTAATATGAGACATTTCATAAAAATGTTCTCAGATGTCAGTGCTATGATCACAGCATTTTGCTACTTTGCTTGTTTTTGAAACTGAGGTATAAAATTTATAAAGAATGGAAGAAACTTACAAGATGCTCTATTTATCCTACTAAATGCATCTGGATAAGATGAATTCAAGTGTAGGATTTACCATGAATTTGTTTCCCTTTGGACCCACGCAAACCACATAAATATTGAGTCTTAACTTGTAAATACTGCACAAACTACATAAATCTCTAGTGAAGAGATGTTCAAGAGATGCTTTTCTTTTCAAAACTGAGTCACAACCACAGGCGTAATATACTTTTCCCTGACTTAATCGTATCTATTACACCCCTATATTACTGCAGTAATAGCATATTTTGACTAAGTATGGAGCCTGTGCTGTGTCTCTGGACCATTAGGCCATGTGGTTTCAACTCCCGCGTCTGAGACTTGGCAGACCCCTCAGAGAAGGAGAGCACTGGGAAATTCAGGCCACTTCATTTTTCAGACCGGGTCTGAAAGAGCAGAATCATATTAGAGAAATCCTTCGAGTGGCAGACCACTTTTCACAGCGCAGTGACGGGGCGCGGTTCACTGAACCAGCTCCCCAAGATGTTTCTTATTCCCAGACTGGTACAGTCCCAACGCTTTAATGCACATAAATCTCAATCGCAGACTTCAGAGGCTCAACCAGCATCATTTGAAGTACAGGAGCATTGGACTACTAAAATGTTATAATAACAATTAACCCAGGTAATCATCCTCCAAATAATTTTACTGCTTTCTACATTTTAAAATGTTCATTTCATTGACAATGTGAATACTTTCTTGTATATTCTGTGGCCATTTAATCCTCTAACAAAGACTATGCACTATAAGTACTGTAGCTATGTCTTAAATGCTCAGCTATTTTTATTGCAGTGAATTTCAAGAGCAATGTGTTTCATTCTAGTTTGGTTCATTGACTATATTTCCATTACTCCAACTGTACCATGCATTCAATGTGCCGACTCTCTCCTTTCTCACTGAATAAAATGTATGTCCACTCATTTAAGGAAAACTACAGACAGTTGTAATTGGAAACTAAGCTCAGCTGGCAATGAAATGAGTCAGTGAGTCAAATATTAGTTGAGGAGAAAATATATTTTCTGTGTGGGTGTGTGATATGCGTGAATATGTCCAATAAGCTGTATAAGAAATCAATATGTCATAAGAATAGAATGATTGTTTCACCCCCCCCCTCCGCCACACACACACACACACACACACACCACACAAACACACACACACACACACACACACACACACACACATAACCTATTCTGTTCTGGTACAGACACCAGTGAGTGGTCCAGGAGGGGTCTTTGGCAGGGCAGCTGGGAGTCTGACCAAATATTGACCTTTGTGCTTCAAGAAATAAACAGTGTGATGGTTATATTGCTAGGGGGCATTTGGAAGAATTGAGATCACACATTCTCCTAGCCACAAAAGATGCCTTTCGCTCCCACAAATCTAAGCACTCTCAAATCACAAAGGTTGCAAAACTTGAACTTGAAGCATCAATTCACCTTTCAATATATACTGTATATCTTTTTGTTATTACAAGACAAGCATCCCCTGCATCGCTCAATGTGACCGCTGTTCAGCCAGGACGTTAGCCCTTATTGGTCTAATACATTTTATTTGTTTACAACAACTGAAAGCAAATCTGACCTTTTCCATGACTTAGCTTTTCACTCAGTTTGTTGACCTTTGGTGCAAACTTGAAGTTTTAAATATGAACACCTTCATATTTCCATTCTGAATGTCACGACTCAAGGCCGAACACTGCTGTATCTGCAGAGCTTTATCAACACAAATAAAATAAAACATCAGTACAAATTCGAGACAGCTTCACAAAGCAACAGGACACAGACTAGAGGAAAGGACATGAACATAAAAAAGTATTTTTAATATGTAGAATAAAGCACAGATTTTAGGCACAATTCAACATTGAATAATGTATGGGTGGTACTTTAAACAAGCCAATAAAGGTACAGTAACTGGTTTAAAACCACTCCTCATTATTTATACCTCACTCACCACAGCTTTAAGTAGTGCTGAGTCTACACATATCAGGACGTTCTGTTTGGTGAGAAAAGTTAATAGAACAATTATCAAATGAGTAAAAATTGTATCCTACTTCATCAGCAAAAGTATTATTTCCACTCATGCATATTTTTTTTTGCTTTGGCTTTGAACTAAAAGTTGAATGCCAAGATCTGTAAAAAGTTAATATTTTTGCAAAGTCATATTTAAATGTATATTTCCCAAGAAAGTACCTCTATAATAACTATATAAAATACATTAATCTACAGTACCCATTTATTTCATCTGAAATCTTTTGAGCAGTCACTTGATTAGTATTACTAAATATACACATTTAAGATAGTTTTGGTATTTTGATATAATTTCATCAATGAAACATCACTCTTTCTGCATGTGTTTTTAGAAAGAATATATATACACATTTAGGGTATTTATTATGTGTTTTGGAAGAACATGGAACCAATATGTCCTACTTATCAATAACAGAAAGTCTTTGAGGCATCAGTGCGATGGACAATGGACTAAGTTCAATGTCCCTCGCCATCTGAGGTGTTCACAGCCAGTTCAGAGGTTACAGCCAAACTGTGTCTAATATAGGCCAAGATCTATGAGCCCGTGGATCACCACATCTCATCTCACAGCAGTCTACTGTGATTCAGTCAATAGCAAAAACATCTAATTAATACCCAAAATCTGTATGCTTCATCTTTCTTCCTAACCTTAACTCTAAATCTAACCCTGAATATACATACATAAATAGAGTTTCTTCTAATGTCTGACGAATAAGCACTGATCCACATTTTTCTACAGATAATGAAAGCCATTAGGACTGCAGTGCTGTTCTACATAGACTCAGGTCCACCCTCAGTGTGCTGTGTTTCAGCTGGATGGAGTGTCCTGCTGTCCTTCTTCAAACCAGTTTTCTTGGCCTTGCGTTTGCTCTTGGTGCGCGGCACCTGCGGGGTGCTCAGTGAGGTCAGGAGCTGCAGATAGTTCTGAGAGCCAGGGTTCTCCAGAGGGTTGCCACGGTGATACGCAGCTGCAACATTCATCTGTGCATTCCGTGCAGCTTGGCTGCTCTCGGGACTGGGAGGTCCTGGGGTCTTTGATTTGCTGGTGCTAGAGCTCCTGCTTCTGTCTGCCAAAGGCCCAGAGAGGCCTGAGGGTGGTGGGAAAAAAGAAGGATGCCGTGGAGGAATGGCAGATGGAGGGTAGAGTGGTGGTTGATGTGGGATTTGTAGACTTCGTAGAAATTCAGCATTGTGCCTAGTGTTGGGAATAGGAGCCTGGAAAGACAGCATGACCATCAACTGAAATGTGAAGCAAGTTACTCAGCACTGGCCTCTTTTCATGGACAATAAAAGAAGATCCCCTAATGTGTGGTCTACAGAAGCATAGAGTGATATACAGAAGAATTGTGACCACTACAGATACACCCTTTATCAGATTTACAGCTGATATGGTAATGCAACCACAGTGACCATTTCAGCCATCAACTGATTGCAATGAGCAGCAGTTTATCATTCAAACCTCAGGATGACTTGACAGTGTAAGGGAACCTTCATGCCTCTTAACCCTTAATCCAGAGAATGAACTCCAACACCATAATAGCTGGTAATTGAAGAGGTCTAATCCAGACCTGATGTGGGGTAATAGCATTAACTTAGAACAGTGTGCTCCACACTGACAACCTCTGCAGTTTAACATCCCACTGTGCAAGCCCCCGTCTCCCTGGAATTCTCACAAAGGAAGTGTCACGCTCCATTTCCTTTTGTCAGAGAGGATTTTATAGTACTGTAATATTTTTATTCCCTGATTCAGTAATAGGAGCCCTTGCACTGGTTGCTCAGCCATTATTCTGTGTTTATACAATGAGGGTGTTGTGGCCCATGGCATTCCACACCGCTACATAAACCACAGCTACATTTTTGGAGGAGATTACTTCAAGGTGCAAAGGGAATGGCTCTCTCATGAGTGGGTTTCCTAATTGACAACCTTGAGGGGAATCTGCGCCTACAATTCTCTTAGAAAAGATGTAGATTTACTAGTTGGGAGATATATGTGAGCATCTAATGAGAGACATGAACAAGCAGTTAATGAGCTCCTCCTTGATCTTCAGTGAGATAATGATCAGATGTCTCTCAAGAGAACAATCTTTAGAAGACCACAAATTAAATGTTTAACTGACCTTTTTTGTGGTCCAGCCACCCTCTGAAAGTGACTGGGCATGAAAAGATCTCATTGTCAGTGTTCACTTCTATGGGACTGACCTCATTCAGGTGTGTCAGTAATCACAAGCTTATTTCTCACTTCGCTCTCCATAGAGGGTACTATATTCCATCACAAGTGGTAGCAGCACTTCCCTCAGAGCGAAAGAAGAAAAACCATTGGGCCCTTCAATTTCCCCCTAAGGAGTCTGGGTGACACACTGAGTGCCACCGTAGGGAAGGGCTGCCTCACTTTATGGCCGCTAGATTTAACACGTCTCTCCACAATCTGAATATAGTCCACCCGGAACTGTTCTCTGAAATCTCAGGTGTGAAAACTTTTTAATATATATGTTAATCGCTTGCAGCATCAGCAGAGTTGTCTGAACTCCAAAGTTCAGGGCTCAGGAGAACCTGCAGGGCAAAAGAACCCAAAATGCAAGCCTCTTTGAGCTCCCCTTTTATGTGTGTTTCATTTCCTGGTTTTATTTGCTCATCAGCAGTGCAACAAAACACTGGGCTTTGTGGACTGGCGCTTTGGGCACCATCTGTGATCAAACGTGTAGCAGAGAGTAGAGAGAATCATCTGTCAGTCAGGAGCTGGGGGTTACTGATGCGAGGCTTGCCATGTGGGGGGGGGGACTTGGCTGAACCAAATGCAACAAAAGAACTCATCTCCAGCATTCAACTTTTCACTCATCACCACTGAATATGTATGAAAGCACCCATCTTTTGTCCTTCCCCTGGAAGTCGGGCAAAAATAACTACATTTTGTTCAAAATGATTCTAGGGATTACAGCTGGAGAATTTTGATATATGAGCCCCTGCATGGAGTCAATGCATGTGCAATGCAGATTTAGTCTGCAGGTAGATTTATACCATTGCATGATTTAATCATGCTAGTGTCATGCTAAATGTCATGCTAACAGCTACAGCCCCTTAGAATCATTCATATCAACACCTGAGTTTCAGGGTGATTTCATACACCTCCTCATAAATTTAGCTAAGATGGCATCAGTTTCTATCCATCAGGGTGACAGTGGCAGAGATGATCCGTCCACAATGAAATGCCACAGTCTAGTTTACATTTTCACAACATGGATCCAGGTCTAATGGAAACTGAGATAAAGCAGTGCATAGAGCAATTACCTTTGACCATACCCTCTTAAAACATAACAATCTCACAATATTTTTGTAAGATAGCAGTTATGCTGTGAAGAGTTAAGGGTTAGCTGGACTGGTCCTAGATAAAGTGAGACAGCATTATTATTTGTCAGTGTGTGTTCACTGAGAGGAGGGTCATTAATAAATTTTAGATAGCTGATCTAAGTTTCAGGAACTGTAGAAGAGGAGTGTTACATTGCTGGGGAAAGTTGAGAAGTAAACTCTTGTGACCTCTTCTCTCCTCTGTTCCGTGGTAAATAGCTGGCAATGAGCGTTTACTCAGCATGTCAAAGCGCACCGAGAGCGAGAGGGGTTGGGTGGGCGCAGTAGTTTCCTGTCCTAGTCTGATGAATGTTTACGCCGTTGAGAGCTAATGTGCTGTGCCAGAGAGTTCCTTTGGTGTGGTTTTTATGGAGAGAGGGACAGATGAAGCAAATAAACTCCATATGCGCACGCCTCCTCCTCCTCCTTTTCCTCTTCTCAATTAAGGCAGGATGAGACACTGCTCACTGACTACAGGACAGGACCATCAAATTAGTGCAGCAAAGAGAGGCATCGCTGAGCTGATGGGTGGACAGCCAGTACTGTGAAATGCAGCACATTCTTTACGTTGTTTCCCTGGCATGCTAACTCACCCAAGGCTTTTACACATTATCCTCTCTTGCTGAATATTTACTGAAGTTATTCAGGTTTGAGTCCTAGCTCAGGGACTTCACAGCATTGTCTCCTCAAGGTTTTGATCCTGTGATTCCCTTGCCTCGATTTCTTAATCATTATTCCTTACCGCTGGCATGATCCATCATGATGTGTTACATTACCTTTTTGCCCATACAGATGACCACTGTGTTGGTAATACACTAAATAGCTATAAAAGTTTGCATTAAACAATCCATAGTTTGATATTGCATGTTCAAATCAGAAGGCAGCGTTAACATTGACACAAAAAGCGAATGTTGCCTTTCTCAATAAGAGCATATTTTGTCAATAGAAGTAATTTTAACTGCCTTAAATGCTGTGAGATTGAAATTCTCAGCTGAGTTATTTGATACTTACAGTATGTGAGCTAAATAAAGCACCACATTATCTGAATTCACACTCACCACATGTTATGAAGGTGTAGCTGGAAAATCACATCTTATACTGGAGCAATGGGGCAAGCCCTGAGAGTCAGAGAAAGTTCTTAGATATGTATGGTATTGGCAGGATGCAAGCCCTTACAAGCTTGCTAATAACTACAGCTGCTGGCACATTTACAGTCCCACCATTACATTCAGATAGAGCAAAAGGCAAAATACGCTAATGGGAAAAATGACATGTCTAAAAAGAACAAACCGCCAATGTGGCAGGTTAGGCCTGCGTGATGATAATGCGGCCATGTGATTTGTCAAACACCAGTGCTTGTATAATGTCTGCTGGGAACCCACTGGAGGCACATAAGCTTTTCCTCTTCCCGGCACAGCTCTGTCGGGCTGACAAATGACTTACGTTTTCTGTTTGTTGTCCAGAGGGGGCTGGTCCCTGCTAAATAATTCAAGGCCGTGGCCACCGCAGTGCCTTACCTTTTGCCAAGGCTGAGCCCAGGGGCCAGAGTTATTAGCCAGCTGCGCAGAGGGCAGCTGCAGCTGTCCAGCAGAGTAGAATGGTTCTCCACTCCCCACCATGGGTCCGTATGACGTCTGCAGGGTGAAGGGAAAAAAAGCAGAGCACATTCTAGTAAATAGCAAGGAATCACCCATGCTTATTAATTCCTGCATAAGTCACAGGCCACATACGTCAGAGGTAGTCCATTCTGATCCACTGGTTTCACAATGATTTTGACTCGGTGGCTGTAATTTTTTCTCTGGCCTGGAAAGTGCTGTTGAAGGACGACTGTCTGGGCTCAATTAAATCGGCTGACTTCTCATCGCTGCCCCCCTAACCACCCCCACCCCTTCCAGCCCTGCTCATAGCTCCAAGGACAAAGCAGATACACAGTGAAGTGGTCAACGGCTCCATGTTTAATAAGTCCTCAGGGAGTCCTTGGCTGGGCAAATATGAGAGGGCTGGGTCAGTAGGCGATTGGCCAGGCCTGGCATGTCCATTTGACAGATGCAGCTAAAGAAAGATACCTATCTCCGACCCTCACATATCTGAGGAAGCTGTTAGCCGCGTCTGGAAATATGGGCTGCTTCAAAGTTTCCTTTCACTGTCCACCATTCAGTCTGAAACTTGGTTGCTTTTGAGTCTACAATCATGATTAGGCTGGCTATTATCAACCTGTACACTATTGAGTGGAGTCAAAAGGAAAACTTTATCAGGGTGGCATGTTTGAAAGCTCTCTGAGCTGTAATAGCTGGTGTCACATAAAAAAGACAGATTTGCATATATACTGTATGTATATATACTCACCATTTCCAATGGCATGGGCTGAGTGTATCCATGGAGGTAAGATACACCCTGGGGGAAAGCCAGAGCACCTTGCATTGTTCTGCAACAGAGATGGGGAAAAAAGCTGCTATTTCTGCAGTGTATCCACTTCTAGTAGAGCCGTATATGGTGATTCGATGTGATCATCACATGCAGCTGTGGAGTTTCACTGGGACATGTTTCAACTGAAGTCAAATGACCCTATTGTGTGATGTGAACAATGCTATAAATCATTTTTTTTGAAATAGGAAATGATAGAAAAAGAAACAAATATTCTATTCTTTCTTTTAAAAATAGGTTGAAGACAAAATATTTCAGTGTCAAATGATAATGCATCAATACAATTCTCACTAACTGAAACAAAAAACCACTGTAATGACAATAAATAACTTGTTTGTGATATTTAAACTTAGGAGTTAATGAATTGTTCAGCTTTGAATAGACATTACATCATGTATCAGAAGCTTTTTTTTAGTGAAAGGTCATTCCCACTTCTGCAGAGGACCCACACCATCTGCAGACTGATACAGTCTTCATCGTGAACATCATGTACATTTTTTTTAAATGTCCATGGACAAAAACAGGGTCTGACAGTAGGATCAATTTTGGACACTGATTACGAACGCAGGCCCCTGAGGTTGGTGAGAAGGAGAGAAATTCATGAATGTGGGGAAAACATCCCCTTCCTCACTCCATAATAGCTCCTCTCAGCATGACCTTTCAAAACTCTTTCTAAAGCCGAACAGTTAATCAGATAGCCTCCCTCTCTCGAGGGAGGAACCAGATAGCGGCAGTTACTGAATTCTATCAAGTTGTTCCTTTACAGAAACAAAACGGGGTGGGGGGGGGGGGGGGGGGGGGCTGGTGGTGTTGGGGAGTGAGCACAAATGCATTTAGTTGCAATAAGTTTTAATGGAAAAGCAGGAAATCAGATTTATGAAGTTTCATTATATGCAGCCTTTGTGCAAAATGACAGTCAAAGTTGTGTGCCACTCATTATTCAGCTCCTGTTTCCTTAAACACTAATTGAGGTGATTATGATAGAGAGCGCAATTTCCCTGAGACCTGAAAAATTAATATATTCCATTCGTGTCTCAAAAAAGAATTTAAATTATGAACTGAATCCATCTTTCCTACAGGGACAGGAGGGATAAAGAGATATACAGTTTGTGCATGTACCCACATTCGTTCAAATGCAGATTTATGCACTGTTTACAGTTGAGCTGACACTGTTGTTGGCACTCTCACAGCATTGGCAAGGGTAATGTGCTCATATTGATCTAGAAAACCATCATGGTGTCCAAGAGGTGTGCTGAATGTTAGAGTCGGATTGTCTATATCTTTTCTTAGCAGATGCTGTCTCCAGCGTAATGAACAGAGCTTATATTTTACACATTATCCAATTGTATGCATGTATACTGTATTTAGTGAGGTTATTTAAATCCTGCGCCTTTCCCAGGATGCAACAGTAGAGCCCAACAAAGGTTTCGAAACAACAACATTCTAATTACCAGTTAGAGGATTTAGGATCAGAGTTTACACTACCTGAAATGTTCATTGAAATCTCCACGCTCTGGCTCCAAGAGAGATGAGATCTGACAGGCAGAACAAACAAAGGCATTCAAAGTTAGATCTCTTTTTCATGACATGCCCAAAGAAATTACAAAAAAGAATCACGTCAAGCGCTCAGCGAACCGCAGACACATAACGGCTGTACAGAGAGCCACCCTCCCCACATATCACAAGAATTACTCAGCTGAATGGCAAGAAATTAAAGTTAAAAATTAAGTTCATCCATCACTGTTTATGAGGCATGAAAAACATCTCACAGAAAATAAATCTTTGGGTGTAAGACAAGTTTCCAGTACTAGCTCCTCTCTTTCCGTGTGCATCCACTTTCAAAAACCTCCTAGTCTGCTAAGAGCTCCAGAAAGCCCACATGAGATTACAAAAAAGGGACCCATTAACAAAAATTCCTTCTCTAGAATACCATGCACCCTTCCCCTCAGATCTGGGAACTCTGGGATTATCGTATATATATCGTATACGTATATAATGAAAACCGAAGTAACCAAAGAGTAAAAGTATCAACAGTATCAACTGTACACACTGTCTGATCTCTCAACAGAGACCTACTCCATTTTTACAAACTGAAAAGGCTGGAAGCAGCCATGGGAGATCTGACATTAAAGCAGGGGCATAGCCTCAAGGAATTAGTGCAGGTCTAAGGTGACGAGATCAGCTCTGATACTGCTCAGGCTTGCACAATACTGCCTCAGCCTACCCTGTAAGATACAGCCTCACATTCTCTGGCCATCACTGTCAGGAGAGCATATTAAAGTTCTGCTGATTCCTTGCACTCTCCTGCACTCTCTCTTCCTTGCACATCCTCCACATTGGTGTCGTGCTGAGCCATTGATGTCGAAGGCACAACTGCACTGATTTAGAGATCCGTCTTTGTGTTACATCTGCACTTTTCTGCTAAGACGCATCTTAATGGCCACCTCCCTGCAAACATTAACACTGTTTTCAGCCATCTGCTTTCAGAAATAAAAGGCAAATTAGCTAACATTCAGCCGAATAAGAAGTTCTCAACTCTTTGTCATTGGTGAAAAACAGAGGCTTTGTTCTCCCTGAGGTCAAGGTTGGAAATAGTTTTCCACTCAATTAAGAAAATGAATGAAATATGCATTGTCATTTGTTGGTCATCTCACTTAAGTACCCAAATGCAGTGTTTTAAAAGAACACTCAAAAAAAGTGAATAATGATTAGCGGTTTATTCACACAGACATGTAAAAAGGTCAACCCAATTAGTTTGGTGATACAATAAAAAATTAGCTCTGACTTTTATCATGAGTGATTCAAAAAATGAAAGATCATATGGTATACAGTTTAGGAGAAAATGTGAACTATCTATTACACACATCTTTTTTCCTGCCAGTAAATCAATTCCTGCCTCCATTAATTAGTAATTATGTGCATTATTTATTCTGCGACCTCCCCCAAGAGGAAAAAAGGGGAGAATTCAGGAAACTGTAATTTGTTTTTCCACCTATTAGCATATGAAAAGTAATAAATGACAACTCCAACCAATGGAAAGAGCAGAGATGTCCGTATCCATGGGCTTTTCAGCCAAATTTACTGAACTGTCTTTGCACTAACCTGTGCCAATGGACACAATATATATAGTGTGTATATAGTATATAGTATATAGTGTGTGTGTGTGTGTATAAAAAATTTTTAAAACATGCAGTTGATTTACAATAGCAAATACAATATCAATTTGCTTCTAAACTTAAACAGTCATACTTATGTTTCCTTAGTGATTCAGGGTCTTTTTTGCCTTTTCCCAAAGCAAATGTTTAGAGTTTCACATTTATTTTGGCTGTGAAACATGATGATTTTGGCTTTTCTGGATGTCTGATGACATTGTGTTGGCTTGGGATTCTGAAATCAGGCTGGAAATGCTGCCTTTATGTGGGCCAGATAACACAAAACTGAAGCAAGTCACCTTGGTGAATAAATACAAAAAGTTATAAAAGTGGAGTCAAAAATCTACAGGAACCAAAGGATCACACTATTGCATAGAGCCCTGCATCCAGAAACGCCACAATCTGTTCCCAGTGGGAAGTTATTTGAGTAATTTTTTCTGACCAACGCCCATTTTCCAAGTGTAAGTCCTTTCCCTAAGACACCTGTGTTTAAATAGCTTTTACCATTTACCTAAGCAAGACTGAAGAACTAAATATAGTAGAATGATCGGTTGTTCTTTCAGCAGTTGACATGAGAGCCTCCTCTCTGTGGATGCCACCACAACAGGACACAGTCTGTAAAATACTGAACATCTGGCTAACCCCCAGCATCTCGACAACCGTCAGTCTGTACAGTGACTCTCCCAACAAACTTCAGGAACATTGCCCTCACTGCTCAGTATAGGTCCCTCACTGCAATCTTTTCAGTAACCTGGAGTATCCACCTTGCTTCTCCTTTCTGCACCTTGGGCTGCCACTCTGTCCTTGATATTCATATCTCCCCTCAAGTGGAAGCAGCAACTACCTCACATCAACAACATTGACTCCAAAACTGTTCCCAACACAATGGGCTCATACTACACCACCGTAAGTACACTCTGTGCCTGTCTTTCCCTCCAGCTCAGGTTGCTTAAAAGTGGCTATCACTCCATCAGCTGTAACACCCTAAACTTCTCAGCTCGGAGTTTAGCAAAATTCATGAGCCCCAACTCCTGAATTACTGAAACACCCAGGATGTTACTCTTTGTGCTGGTAACCATTTTAACTACAGAAAACAAGATATCACCGAAAAGACCAGAGTATAATCCCACTATAACACCATTTGTCATGAGGATGACTGGTGATTCATACACCGAAAATGTTTTAAAATACAGCATAAAACTTTACACAAAATGTTTTTTTTTTTAAATATACACAAAAACACAATACACCAAAGTACTCTCACTAAAAGTAATCAAACAAAACAAAAACCCTGGGACAAAACCCTGTCCCTTCCACCCCAATATTCTTGTCCCAAGCATGATCGGGCTGGTATATCAGTTTCAAAAGCAAATACTGTTTAAAAGAGCAGTTTCAGCTGAATACATTTCAATGAATTAATCAATTAATTACAAGTCAATCATGCTCAACTGTATACTCAATAACAGTGTAATTTTGTACAAGGTTAACAGGATGTCCAATAAATATAACATACAGCACATTTAATGTATATTCATATGACAAAAAAGGAATACAGTGTTACAGTATGTTTCAAATCCATTTTTAGTAGTAGATCCTAGTCTGCCTTTTACAAGTTAAACAATGAAATTCATGTGTAATGAATTCTGGGTAATACACAATGGTGAAAGCAGTCTACTAATGGCACATTTAATTTAGCTCAGTTTTCAGTCATCATGAAGGAACCACACTTCACTCAATAATTTGTCAACTTGTCACAGAAGAGGCAAGTTTCCTTTAAGGGCCAGCTGAAGATTGGTTCTCAAAAATCTGCCCATGTGTTTAGAGATTTGTTAATTTATATCAATTGTTTAGAGATAAATTAGCATGTTTCTATAAGGTTACAGTTGTTCACTTTCTAATTTAGGTGAAAAATGACTGTCCATCCCAATATCCAAAAGATCTATGTTTTGCATCAATTCTACTAAGGTGAACCATATTTCAATGACCTGATCTCTCCTGACAAATACAAAAAAAAATCCTCTCAAAGATGACAGCACATACAGTTATATTAAATGTTGCAAAACATTAATGAAATGCACTCAACTCACTCTGACACAAGAATAACTGCACAAAAAATTGAATGAAAATAATGATGTTATTTTGTCATATCTTCCATGATAAGCGGTGACTCCTTCATCAGAAAACATAAACATGCGCCACACTTCATATCTCTTGCTGAATGTTACATTTGTAACTCTTTAATAATGCCTTTTTATGGCACTTCAAAAACACCATACACAAGCTGCTTACAATTTAAGGGGCTCATAAATCTTGTGTAATTGTTTTAAAATGGCTCATATATTCAACTCCACTACATGAAATTTTGATGCAAAAACACAACAGCAGGCTTGGAGCTGAGTGGATGTGTGATGGTCTGATCGGAGCAAATTAAAACACACGGGTCAAACAGATTGCTGATTAAACAAATAAAGATGAGCTTGCTGCTAATTGGAGCCTAATGTGCTGTTGTGTTATGGGCAGGTCATTTAGCATATGTTTCTGATGCACTCAGTCCAAAATAATGAGCTCAGGACAGCCTTAATTTACACAGCGCATTACTGCTGAAATAGCATAAAATGTCATTATATTGAGAGGTCCAATTCAATACGGGCAGCAAGCTACAAATCTACTTTCCCAAAAGTAATTCATTTGTAATTTCCTCCTGTCATCGCTGGATCATAATATGTGGTTGAATAAAGGGGTGCCTCTATTTCAGTTTTGGAAATTACCTTATTTCAAAAGTGCTGATACAGCACAAAAAAAATATATATGGACTTGGGTGTGCCTCAGCTACACCTCAATCCACAAAAGAGCCCGCTAAAAGACATTTCTTGTAACAATGTTCTCTTGGGACAGCCAGCCCGTATTTTATGGTGTTGTCCCCCAGTGTGTCTGGTCTCCTCGTAATTCTTCATACCACTACTCGGAGATCAAACTGGAGGATAAACTAGCAGTGAAGACAGCGCAGGCCCAGATCTAATGTGGCTGGGTGCTTATACACAGTCGATGAAGGGGGAACAGTCTCTGCCATTGTATATTCACACTAACTTTTACATGGCCAATGCTGCAGGTGCAGTAATTACATCCTGCATGTCATAAAAAGCAGGAACTGTATTCTACTGCACAAAAAGAATGTTTTTTGCCTGTGTGTAGCCCATGAAGGCAGTAAATAATGAACTGCCGACAGACACAGCTCTTTTCTGTCTTTTAATGTGCTCTGAGAGAGAAAGGAATCATCTCCTGCTTGGAAATATATACCACTATGTTTTAAAACTTCTTATGACACACTAAAGCATGAACACAAAGATTTTACAATGAGTAATGTAATTCATGGGCTTTTTTGACTGTCCTTCACACACAGTATTGCAAGAAGAACAATAATGTGTCAGTCTTCTTCTTTTCATCTTCTTACCTCTATAACAGAGATGCTCTTTACTGCAATGATTGCTTTAATGCTTTATAATATCCTTTCCCAATGGTGGCCTTCCAGGGGCTGAATGTATGTTTCCAGGGGGTGAATATATGTTTCCAGGGGCTGAATATTTGTTTCACAGAAATCATTCTGGCTCACAACATAATCTGGATTTTCAGATATAGACACTTTCTTGCTCCCCAAAAGATGATT
This sequence comes from Megalops cyprinoides, assembly GCF_013368585.1. NCBI lineage: Eukaryota > Metazoa > Chordata > Actinopteri > Elopiformes > Megalopidae > Megalops > Megalops cyprinoides. Next base: position 27,307,285 of record NC_050590.1, on the reverse strand, counting down.
AGATCTTAAAGAGGACAATTCATCCATTCATTCTTCATCTTCACCATAGCATGCATTTTCACAGATAACTATACATCCAAAACACATTTGTTTGAAGTATTCGGCAAACTGAACATTCAAATCTTAATATCTTTCTTGAGGGTTATCCAAATAAGCAGCACTCTTTAAAGGCCACTGAACATAAAATAACAAAAATCACAATTATTCAGCTGAAAACATTATTTCACTGAACAAAGGTGAAATAATGTACTTTCTTGCACTTTCTTGCAAATGAACTGCTGATCTGAACCACTAAATCCTGATCTGCTTTTCTTCACTGAGTGCTATGGTAACTTTTCTGGTGACAGGAATTAGTACAAATAAGGCTGAAACATCACAGTCTTTGACAGTTTGTACACTTTGAATGTAACACATCAATAAGAAACAAATAATCTTTTCTGAGAGCAGCATACACAAAATCCAGATGGTACAAAGAAACAATGTTTGCCATAGAATCTGATGAATTAGTGTGTCCCTTGGAATGAAAGAAACTGTAAAAACATTCACAATAATGAATAAATTATAATATTTGACATTAAATTTAATCAATAACACAGCAATGCCTAAAGCTCCCAAAACAGTGCAGTATTGCAATGACTTGGACACAAGTTTGCAAGGGTAACAGCCTCTATAGTTACCAGCACTGAAGGACTCCACCTTTTGATTGACGAAGCAGCAGTTAATTTCCGCCCGTCTTATATTGAGAACCTGTCTGCTCCTGTGGCCTCGGCCATATTCTCATTGGCCAGTGTCAGTATCACAAAATGCCCTGGCAATGCTGGATGCTGAGTGGCAATGCATTCTGCAGCTTCGCTGCTCAGAGATAACAGAGGGGAATATAGAGGAGAAAATGAGAATTCAATGGCTTGTGTAGTGGAGTTCACTCCATGTGCTGGTCAGACTACTGGCGCATGGCAGTAATAGAGGAGCAAAAAGCCGTTAAGTGTCTTTCTATCAGACAGCAGCTGCCAAACACTGCAGCTGCATGGTGGTCATTACACACACATATACACAAACACACACACACAATTACACAGGCACACACCTGCATCCACACACAGGTGTACATACACAGAAGCATTCACACACATACTCACAAACACAGACACACATGCATGTATGCATGCAGATACACAATTACACACTCTGACACAAACACAGACAGACACACCCTCTCACACACACATACACACACACACACAATGGCTATTCCCACAATATACACTGTGCTCATATAAGCAGTACAAAGGTAAAACTAAAACTACAGTATCTACAGCGCTCCAGGTGTTAGATGTATCTCTATTCTAAGTGGTTTGTTCCTTGGGGAGCATGTGTCTCAAATGCTTCTGAAAGGGGGAGATTCATCAGAGAAGCGACATTACCTGCAGACAGCACATGCTGGCTGCCTGCAAGGGTTATTTTTCATCCCTGCTAGCAAATTGTGTGCCTTGCTTTCAGGAATGAGGGGAGTCTTCTGACAACTTGGACTTACGCACAAGGCTGAGAAATGCTGAGGAGGCAGAGCCTGAGACCACAGATCATCCATCAGGAAAGGGTTTAGTAGAGATGACTATACAAGCCCAAGCTCTGCCTGTCAGTTACCCACAATGCAAAGAAATTACCAATGACCGTGAGCTTTTTTGTGTTAGCAACACCAGCCTTCACTTTCACGAGACCAGATTAAAACAAAAGCAAGACCCCCACATTAATTATTAAAAATGCTAACATAAGAGCTAAGATGAACAAAATACCTCCATTGGTGGAAGGTTTCCCATTGAGGTTTATGGATCAAAGTTTGATTTATGCCCACCGACACAATGAGAGGCCTCCCAGCAATACAAGAAGGCATATTTTTGCAGGTATCCTCAAAGAATTTGTGCTAAAGGTAAAACACAGAGTAAGCATTTGAATGCTCATTAAGATGCAGAGCAGCAGCAGAGGCCAAGGTGAGTGTTCTTTCAAGGACAGGCCTGGCAGAGGCACCCAGAGAGAGAGAAAGAGAAAGAGAGAGAGAAAGAGAGACACAGTGAGAGCTGTTCACGGTGCTGCTCACGGACAGGGGGAAAAAGGCAACAATGGAGGCCATCACTTGAAAACCTACCAGTGAGGGAAAGTGACCTGCAACCATGGGATCAGAGCCCAGAGAAAAGTGCATTCATTACTACTCACCATAATTATCACCAGCAATTATAATCACAGGTCACCTACAGGGAGGAATCTGGTATCCTAGGATACAGTCTAAGGGTGGCATGACAACGAGATGAAGGTTTCAGCTACACACTCTTGAAGGTTGCTGCTGTATAGGAAAATACATAATGTCAGTCCTATCTCCTATCCTAAAGGGATGACAGGTTAAACACTGCCCTCTGCTCACAATGCAAAAACTCATGATGAGACAGAATAACACCCTGCCAGCTTATCAGATCTGACAAACTCAGGGCACATAACAGACTTGTTTGGGTCTGACCCAATAATATTACACTTGGACTCAGTGAGGGGATAAGTAAAAGCCAGAGCAATAACATCAAAAATGTTAACAGCCATTAACTACAGCAAAAACATTTTTTTCCTTATATGACCAGTAGAGCCATGTCTGAAAAAATAGCCGGAGTCTTTGTTTTAAAACACTGCTCTGGTCTGGAATTATAAATCAGTCCTCAGCCTGAGCCTGGAGAATAACTTCTTAAGGTCATGTCTTACAAGACATGGCTTTGCATTTTAATTTTTCAGAAAATCAAAGCATTGAAGGCACGCCTTTAAACTAAATTCTAATACCAGGCATCATTAATTTGAAATGACTACATAGAAAATAATACAAAGGAGAGCTGGGGCGAGACAAAAGTCTCAATTTTATTCCATCAAAGTAGATATATGTCCCAAAGATTTATGTGTTAATACACTGTGAATTTCCTCACACTGTGAATACAGGGCCTTTTTGCTGCCTAAGCTACAGAATGAAAGTCTACATTGTAAAAGACGGGGAAAGAAAAATGGCTGGTAATAACCTCTGAAGCCTTAAAAGAGGAGGAGAATGAAATCTTAATTTACTGTTATTTCACGCCATTTAAAATGAAAAGGAGCTGAGCTGGAGCTTGAAAGCCAGGGTATGGGCGCATTCATATTCTTACAGGCACCGGAGAGGAGCAAGGGCTCAGTAAATGGCAGAACCCGAGAAGCGAGGAGTTAACTGCTCCAGTAGTGCCAGACTGCACCCACACATTCCTTCTCTTTCCCCTCAGGAGCTGAGTTAAAACTTCTGATAAGGATCCAGAGGAGAAACTCACCTGGATGCTGTGGGTGACCTTTCCTGGTTGGTCTGACAGTTGGATCATGTTGACAGCCATGTGCATCCTGCTACACTTTTCACTTCTGGCACGGTTTTACCTTCTCACACATGAAAAGGGCAGCAGGCAAAGTGGAACCAATCAATTCATTATTTGTATGTAAACATTCATACGTAGTCACTTTGGATCGTATTTAACTGTAGATATCAATGACCTGATGTTATTGATCACTTAAAAGTAGCATATTAGAATCAAAAGTTAAGGGCTATTGAGCTTGGATTCATAATTGCTGCAGGGTGGAAGTCAAATGCATGAGAGAGAGGGAGAGAGAAAGAGAGAGAGAAGAGTGTGGAGTCTGAGAGAGCTGCTTGAGTGGCAGAGTGAAGAGAAGGAGACAGTGAAGAAATACTGTCTCTCTTTTTTCCTCTCTGCCCTCTCTCTCTTCATGTTCTCCTCTCTTCTCTCTCTCCATCAGTGTCTATCTCTCTATTTCTCTCCCTCCCTCTCAACCCTATTCCCTGCCCCCCCCCCACAGAATGCTGAGCCAGCACTACCCCTACCAGCAGCACCTGGCGACCACTGCGCCTCCCATCGAATCGCTGGCATAGGAGCCTGCTTCCTTCATGCTTGCAGGTGGAGAAGAGAGGTGGGGGGGACTGTAGCCCTCTTCAGGGACCAAGGAGGTAATGAGGACGTTAAATGCCACCTCCAGTCAATGTAACGCGCACCCCCCCCCCCCCCCCCCCCCCCCCAGTGGGCCCTTGTGTTAAGAGACTTGTAAGTTGGATACTTTCAATCAATCAGTCTAATTTTCTGCACATATGCCATTCACCCCAGAGGGCTACATAAATCAGCCCGCACATACATTACACCACATGAATGACATTTGTATCATCTATTGCCACTGACAGCATTTTGAAAATGTGGCCCTGTTAACTAATGTTATATAAGCCAATGCAGCAGATGAAAAAATGGAACGCTGAACTGAATGTGTTGGGCTCCTTGAGGAGAAAGCCAGTGGAACACTGGAGGTCTCCAAAGAAGAGCTAGAGGAATACACCCATGCTCAATACAGCGACCCTGCAAGGAATGACCCTCTGGGCCCACCAGGTTAAGTGCCTAAGTCTACAGAACCATCAGCCCTGTTTGACGCGTCACCCCCCAAACTCAGCGAGGTCAGGCAGGTGATCCTGCGGGCAAGATCAGCGTCAGCACCAGGACTAAACAGAATACCATACAAGTTGTATAAGAATTCCTGAAGCTCCTACGGACCCTCATAACAATTGCCTGAACCAAGCTGAGCATCCCATCTGAGGGGCAAAGGGCAGTGGCAGTCTCCATTCCCAAAGAGCAGAACTCCAAGACCTTCGACCAATTCAGGAACATTGCCCTACTGAATGTTGAGGGGACGATTTTCTTCTCTGTGATGGCAAGAAGGATGATCACTTACTTGATGGAGAATGGCTATATTGACACCAGCTTCCAGAGGGCCGGGGTCCCTGGTTTCCCAGGCTGTGTGGAGCATACCTCAATTATTTAGGAACAGATCCAGACCGCTAAGAGGAAGAAAAAATATCTGGACGTCGTATGGCTAGACCTGGCCACTGCATATGGGTCAGTACCACACCAGCTCATTGCCTTCATGCTAGACTTCTTCTACATCCCAGACAACATCAAGGCCATGGTTATGAGCTACGTCCTTTGTGCTGCAAAAGTTCACCACTGGCTGGCAGCAGCTGGAAGTAGGGATTGTAATGGGATGTTCCATCTCCCCCATCTTCTTCCCCAATAAGGAGCTATATGGACGACATTACTTGTCTACTGCCAACTGCACCATGCACGGCTCTTGAAGCGGCAAGGTAACAAGGAGATGGGAAAAACTACCCTTCAGCAGCTTTTAGCAGGCCTGTCAAAGAACAACTCAAGCCAGCTACCTGGAAAGTACAAGGTGTGGTGTTATCACTTCACTCTGTACCCAAGGGTAATGTGGCTCCTAAAGCTGTGTGAAGTCACCTCATCAGCCGTAAGCAGGATCGATGCCAAAGCCAACTCTATCATCCGCAAATGGCTAGGGCTCCCACAGTGCTTTTCAGCTGTAAGTCTGTATGGGTGGAATTCACTCCATATAAACCTGAAATCTATCACCCTCGGGTACAGGCAAGAGAAGGCAAGGCTGGTGATGGAGTTAAGGGACTCCTCCGGCAAGGCGGTGAAAGATATGCATGCCTGCGTGGTGACTGGAAGGAAATGGAGAGCTGAGGAAGAAGGGAAGAAGGCCGGTGAGCAGACTGCAACACCAAGAGGTGTCTCACCAGGGTCCAGACAGGGCGGGCAGGCCTCGGATGGGTTGATCCACTCAGCCTATAGTCCAGATCAAGCAAGAGGGAGAGGAAGGACCTTGTTGTCTCTGAGGTTATCAGGATGGAGCAAGAGGAGTACAGAGTGAATTCTGTGACACAGTGGCAGCAGGGGTGCTGGACAACGTGGGAAGGTGCCGCAAGTTGAGCAATCAATTGGGCAGACTTTTGGAAACTGCCACAAGCTCGACTCAGCTTTCTCATCAGGGCAACCTATGACACCCTACCCTGCCCTCGCAACCTCCATCAGGGACAGAGAAAACCTGCGACCTCTGCGGGACCATCAATGCCTCTCTCCAGCACGTTCTGTCAGGTTGTAAAATAGCACTGACACAGGATCGGTTTAGATGGCGACATGTCCAAGTGCTAAGGAAGCTGGCAGAGGTAGTGGAGAAAAGAAGACAAGAGGCAAGCAACGAGAGACCAGCAGGGAGCCAACAGAGGGTCCACTTTCGTAGGCAGGGGGAGCCTGCAGCTAACACCAATAGGCGACCAGCACCTAAGCTCCTGACATCAGGGTTAGAGTGGAGAATGGAGATGGACCTGGGCAGGCAGCTCCATTTTCCAGGGGAAATCTGTAGCACCACACTGCAGCCAGACATGGTGCTGTGGACCACACCCGGAGAATCAGCACTGCTGGTTGAAGTGACAGTGCCTTGGGAAGAGGGGTTGGAGGCAACCCATGAAAGGAAAGGAAAGGAGTGTAGGGAAGGTGGATGGAACGTGAGGCTCTACCCTGTGGAGGTGGGTGCTAGAGGCTTTGTGGGAGACTCATGCCCCTTTTCCACCAACGCATTTCAAGGGCCAGTTCAGAGCCAGCGCCTAATCTTCAACCAGTTCTTCACGTTTTGACAGCCAAAGAACCAGCTCTCAGCCAGGAAAACTGGTTCGAGAGCGGCACCAACTCTTTGCTGGTCTAGAACAAAGAACCGTTACATCAGGGGCTAGGGGCGGGATTATTGTGACCAATAAGACCAACAAAGGTTTTTTAAAAAAAAACAGACCTAGTGTTGCGTCTAGTCTGCCTAAAAAGAAGAAGAAGAAAAACCAAAGCTTTATTTTTCAAAAGTTTTGCCTTGTTGCCAGCCAGCTATGTACACTATATGGACAAAAGTATTCAGACGCCTGACCATTACATTTTAATGGCATTGTATTCAAATACATATACTTTAATATGGAGTTGGTCCCCCTTTTGCAGCTATAACCAGATATATCCACTCTTCTTGGAAGGCTTTCCACAAGATTTTGGAGTGTTTCTCTGGGAATTTGTGTCCATTCATTCTGTAGAGCATTTATGAGGTCAGGCACTGATGTTGGACGTGAAGGCCTGGTTCGCAATCTCCGTTCCAGTTTATCCCAAAGGTGCTCGATGGGGTTGAGGTCATGTCTCTGTGCGGGCCAGTCAAGTTCTTCCACACCGAACTCATCAAACCATGTCTTTATAGTCCTTGCCGTGTGCACTGGGGCACAGTCATGTTGGAATAGAAAAGGGCCTTCCCCAAACTGTTGCCACAAAGTTGGAAGCATAGCATTGTCCAAAATGTCTTGGTATGCTGAAGCATTAAGATTGCCCTTCACTGGAAATAAAGGACCTAGCCCAAACCCTGAAAAACAGGTGTGGCCAAATACTTTTGCATTTGTTTGTTTTTGTTTTATTGTTTGTTTTTTTGTGCTATGGACCGTATATGTGTCCTTAATAAAGCTTTGATATGATATGACTTTTGTCCATATAGTGTATTTCTTAGCTGTTTAGCGAGCTACTAATTTCTCACATTAATGTTACAAACATAACATTGACGACTAGCTAGCTAGCTGTTGGTCAGCTAACATTAGCCAAGCAAGCATAGCTACTAATTTCTCACATCACTGTTACGTTCGACATTCGTATCATTGACATGAGAAATTAGTAGCTATGCTTGCTTGGGTAATGTTAGCTGACCAACAGCTAGCTAGCCAGCTACCCTAACCTTGGTAACAGTAGCTAACATTAGCATGCTACTTTTTAACACTGCCATTGACTCACCTACCAATGTCACTTAACATTTGGCTTCACAAAAGGCTAAAATTGTATAAAGTATAGTGGACAAGTTTGTTTTTTAAAGCACTGTTCTCTTGTTTTTATTGTTGTTGTTTGTTCCCGCTAGCTTGCGGTGGCGGCTGAAGTGAAGCACCGCAGGTTGTCTGAAATTTGTGTGCTATTGCGAAAGCTACACCATGAGATTGTTTAACAAGGATGACAATTTAAATAATTAAGTGGCAACTAATCCCAAATCTTTCTCTTAAATGTGTCGCATTATAGATTTCTTGTGTTACAAAATTCAAATTATAGAACGGAGCTAAATTTAGTTGAATCAATTTGAATTACTGAGAATAAACTTTTAGGTTAGGTTGAGTGCAATGTTTAGAACACAGACCTCATAAAAGCTGTGATGTGTCATGAGCATTTAACATAATTTAAATCGGTAAATGCCATCCTTGTTAATTAATCTCACGTTGTAGCTTTCGCAAGCACACAAACTACAGACAATCTGCGCTGTTTCACGAGCATAATCATTTACTCTATTCTCATGATTGGTGTTGACTATTCTGTGAATTATTTCTTTTATTGTTAATCAAGGATGATAAATGGGAACAGGTTGAAACAGGGGAACGGGCTTCCCCTGTTTCCAGCTCACCACTGCTAGCTTGGCACTAGTGGGAAAGCGGAGATGTATACAGACGTATACAGTGACATAATGATGTGGCTCTATGGTGGCTTTCTAGCCCATGGAAAAGCAAACCGGTTCTTAGAAGGTTTGCAAGTTGAAGCAACTCTGAACTGGCACTAGCACCAGCCCAGAACTAGCATGTAGTTCGCGTTGGTGGAAAAGGGGTATCAATGATGCATCTGCTTAAGGACCTGGGGCTACAGGGAGCCAGACTGCATAAGGCAGTCAGTGAAGTATCGGAGGATGTGGAGAAGGCAAGCTTTTGGCTCTGGCTGAGAAGACGGGAAAAGGCATGGGGAGTGAAGAAGGTTAGCTGCAGGGGATGTCAGGGAGACGTCCCTGTTCACTGCCCCGCCACCAGGAGATGTTCATCTATGAGCGGTGGTCCCTGGCTGATGACCCTGCAGCTAACAAAGCAGGCACCAGTGGAGGTGCGACATGCCTAGAGCCTAGCAGGAAGAATACCTACCTGTACAAATTAAAAGTTGGATTCACATTTCCAAAGAGAGTGGAGAAGTAGCGAACTATTGGGAATACCAACAACGTGAGCCATGTTTTTTAAAGCACTATGAGAAAAGGAAAGGTTAGAAGTTAATGTTTGCACTGAAGCAGGGGGAGGACACATATTTCACTTCTAAAAAATGTGCCCTGTATTTGTTGCTGGGAAACTGAGTACTGTAGAGCCTTTGAACCACATCCTCTGCCCAATCCATATATATTGCATTCCTGTCCATTCTATCCCACTCTCTGAGCCTGCATGGTTCTCAGTAACAGTGCATCATTTTAAAAGGGTTTCATCTGTGTAAACAATGCACTTCAATATGTTGTCTAAAAGTTTCTACAATTATTGACTCTAAATGACACAGTTAAAAATGCTTATTTGTAAAATGGCCTGACCCCCAGTGCGTTTGTTCCCTGTCATTGCCATTCCTGTAAAACTCTGAAAATCAAATGAGTGAAACTCATCAATATGCAATTTAAAACACAAGGTGTGCCTCTTGGTGAAATAGTTGAGGTAGACTTGGTAAAACTGAGGTAAAATTGTTTGAAAATTTGTTGCTGGGTAGACAGCCCACAGGACACAGAGCACAGTGTCAGAACTGTTGGCTTGCTGAATGACGTATATGTAGCAAATGAAAGTGATGCCCTGCATGTCGAGTCCATGTTCACTACAGGTGGGCAGTTTTCCAGAGCAAATCCCTCACATCTACACCACTAATTCCCAATTGCTTATTGATAGAGACGCTGTTACGAATGTGAATCAAATGAATTAAAGCTAGCTAGTATCCACTAGAAGGGAAATCATTTTGTTTTTGTGCTAGAGTCGCACACACATAGGAAGGCCCCTTGATTCACAAAGCAACACGGTACAGTTACCCATTTGTGACAAGTAATCATGCTTGTCGGTTATGCCGCCACACTGACACATACCTTTTCCTGCGTGTGGCCTTGAAGGAACTCCTTGTTATACGGCAGAAGCAGAAAGTGGCTGTTTTCCCTTGACAGTGTGTTGCTAATTATATGTGGGAAGGTGCAGCTGTTTTTAGCACATTCTGTCATTTTGCTTGTCTTTTGCTATCTTTTTTTCCAACTCATATGAACTGGTGTCATTGATTTGGGTGCACAGTTGCAGACATGGTTGCACTTTCATATTGTTAGAGGCATTACCACTGTAAGAACGCCTTTTCTTTTACTGTGGTAACAGCACAAACATTTGCCATTCACTCCATTTGTACTTTTTTTTTTACCTTTTTGCACTCCATTGCAGCATGGCTCTGAGAGTCTGAACTTTCATTTTCCCTGCACCTTTTTTCTATGAGTGATTTTAAAAGAGAAATGACACACGAATGGTCTGGAGAGCAGCAGAAGGATCTGGTCCAGTTCTACTCAAAGGGTCTATTTATATTCACTTAAACTGCCCAGACATAAGTTGAAAAATAAAGGAAGGTGGGGAAAAATAATATGTAGATAACAATGGAGAGATTACAATAGCCTGCAGTACATACATATGTGTGTGTGAGTATGTGGTAACGTAATGCCCATTTTCAGGGTGGATATTACTATAAATACTTCCATCGCAAGCTACAGTTCACATCCTTTTTTACTGAATGGAAACTTACATTAAGCACAAGACAGCCTTTCAAACAAAAAACTTTATAAGTACAGTGTTCTAATATCTGCTAGTTCATCTGTCAAGCTGCCGTAGTTGCAATGCAAGTGAGGGATCAGTGTCATGGCCATTTCACAACAGGGACACTTACGTGAAACTGGCAGCCCAGCTAGTTCACAGGATCCAAGACCTTGTACTTGCTCTTGTATGAAACAAACTGTAGAGATAGAGGTCTCATTTGAATGTACTCGGGATCCACATAGAAAATCCATTTTAAGAAACCCAAATTGTGCCCCACACCTGATATCTGGACTGTTACAATGCCTAATGTATACATGCCTTGTTCACATCAAAGTAACATATAGCATTTCTTCCTTCCACAGTCATTTAATAGCCTGAAATCATGACACTTCTTTTATTTTTCATGTATAGTATATCCTTGAAAATACATTCATTTTCCCCTATGTAGAACTTTGTACTGAACTGGAGGAGGACACTCATTATTGCATTTCTTTTTAGATATGCATAGTAATGGAGTTAAATACAGTATTCCTATCAGCACATAAAACAGGAACCTAAAAAGGTCAGACATCACTGAGGTGCCCTATTCTGACATCCATCTTGTCTTCCTCCACCTCAATGACTAATTCCAAAGAAAGCACCAAATTATGCAGTGTAGAAAATAGCCAGACCAAAACCATTATTTTGTCCTGAGGAATTATAAATGTTATTGGAAGTTTAACACAGTTCACAGGGATGAAGCACAAGACCCTTATTAGCCATGACATGCTCTTAACCACAAAATACTACCACCGCTGCCTTTGCTTTTCTATTTTGAAAATGCTGTTTCAGTTCATCCCTACAAGCAGTTACCTGTTAGTTATGGCCTGCTCAGAATAACGAAATAAATAATCATACAAAAACACTCTGGCTTGTCCTCATGAATAATTGAATTCTCTTCACAAAGTGAGATAGGAGAGGTAAACAGAAGAAGGAATGTGATGTGGCTGGGAGAACGAGCTCGCAGAAAAGCGCAGTGGGCAGTGTGACAAATGGTGTCGCGATGACATGGAATTTATGGATAGTTTGCCATTATTTATGCAGCACTCAGATTGTTGTGAACATACTGTACAATGCAATTCAGCTGAATGCATAATGCAGGGCAGCCTCAGGCTGACCTGTGTGTGGAATGGCTCTGTGACGCTCACTGAGAGATAACTGCGGATGACCGGCACCTTCCACATGATCATTACAACACCATCCAGAAGGATGGTGCTCTGGCTGAGACAGGATCCATGTTCATTACAGTGCACCGTGACCCTTTTGCCATAATCTCATCAAAGGCATTTTTTTTGGAATTGTCTCTAGAGCAGCCAATCTAAACCTCACTATGGTAAAAAGGATGCTCCTCCATCTATCTTTGTCTAATTGCCATACTTCCCAACTCCGCACCCCCATTTCCCTGCGAGTGTTTTAATTAAGATTTTACACACAGACAACGTGCTTTAGATACAATTCTTAATTCATGTTTGAGATGGTAAGACAGAATGCCCACAAAGGAGTGAGATAAACATAGTTACAAAAGGTGATTTTAATTAAAATACATTAGGCTGTCTGGCATGTCTTCTCCACACTAGTCTCTTTTTCCACTTGTGTAGGAATCAAGCAGTGACAATCAGCCAGAAAACAAAACAAAGGCCTTCCTTCAGACACCATCCTCATTCAAGCAATTCATATCCTGGGTGTTTTTAATGGATCCCCACATGGGATTAAAGCTGTGGTATGCAAGCAAAGTATCACAATGTACAATCATATCTGAAAACATAACTTTTCCACATAACATAAGGTATAGCAATATCAGGTGTTGGTGTGCTTCATACTTCCTCCCTCACCAATGGGTGTGTTGGATGGCAAAGCTTCTTTTTATAGAAATATTAGATTGTGCGGAAGACGCAACACCAATTGAAAACAGCAGAAGAACTCAATGCAGTGCCTCTCTGTGGATCTGTCATAGGATACCTCAATACTCAAACCCAGATTTAATACCAATAAAGTGAATCCAGACAGCAGCTCAAACACAGTCTATCTACTTATAATGGTGTCTGCAAACATATTACATCAAAACCACATAGAGGAGTATTCTCCCCCATTGTTCATTAGATTGAGAGAAAATGTTCAGTCAGAACTTGATGGTGTCATAAGAGTTCTACTAAACTTTTCTCCAGTCACATATTGAATTTAAAAATAATTAAAAGAAAAAATCATTTGCCGAGGATTCTAGATTAGAAGCTTTATATGGATGAAAATATCATAATGTAGGTAGTGAGGTATAACTAAGGAATAACCAAGTACCATCTATTCTTGGACGTGACTTAGAGTGGGCAATTTAAAATTCACTGCCCAGACTCTTTAGTATTTTGGCAGCACTCCATGTCCACCCACACCTGGCTCAAATTTGAATTATGGGTTTTAATTTATATGCAGTGTTTTCACCTTGTGGAGTTATCTGAAAGAAAAAACCAAGAAGCCAAGAAGCTGAAAAACCAAAAACATCCAGGCCAATAGGAGCATAAAAATGGAATCAGGTGGCACTCTCAATGGAAAGTTACCTTAATAAAATCACTTATTGCCACCTAGACCACCTAGTATGTAATTATGACAGAGTGCAAGAGGTCAGAAGTAGAAAGTCAAGAACAAACAACAACAAACAAGATTTTAAGAACTAGACAACCAACATGATTAAATTACGCAGAAGAACTTTAAGATATAAAATACTCAGATTTCAAAAAATTAATCACACCACATAATACTATTGAAATTCATCGCACTGGGCCACTGCATTTGGTCTAGTGGAAATAAATGTGCTATTACACCATATTTGCAAAGTAAGTTGCTTGTTACTGGTTTACCCAGTACACTGCTATCATTTTGGGACTCTTGTATTGTGACTGTTGCTTGGCTGGTTTAGAATGGGACTGTCACACTGATGGACTGTAGAGGCCAGAGGACAAGTTCCATCATAGACAACACCTGTCTGTTTTTTTCCCCCAACGAATTGTTGGTCCTATTCCAAGTGCTGGATTGACAGCACATGAAATTGAGAAGGCATGTGGAGAGCTGTGAGTACAAACAAGGGTGAAATGAGCGCTGCCGTGTCTGGCAATGCAGCACATAAATGAAAGGGGGCTCAGAGGCTTCAGATTGCCCAAATTTTCCAGCTTCATGCCCCAGCACTGGAGGAGGGTTCCCAGACCTCCCCGCTGAAAATCACGTAGTGGTACTGCCTGATGAAATCCATTGTCTCTGCCTGCCACTCAGTGCTGAGCAGAGAGTGACTTTTCAATCAGCCTCTCATTTTCATGAACACCACAGTAAATACAGGAGATATTTACATTGCAGGGGCACTTACAGAAACTGGTCCTCCTCCAGACCACATTGGACAGGGAAGTTAAATGGTGCAAAATGACACATAAACAATTTCTATCTGAGGTACATAAGTGACCTGTGTGTCCTACTGCCGTAACTCTCAAAACAGAGGATACATTCCTCTACTGCCAGTGAAGCCATAAAGTTAGAAACAGGTGAAGATGAAGAGACTGGTAAATTTAATAACCCCAAGTACTTGACAAAAGATTTCATGTCAATAAATGGTGATGCTTAGGAACACAAAATAGGTTTAATTGATTTGTCCAAACTACATTTTTTCCTTTCCAGATTTCATCTTGATGACATACAGTGCAACACTAATCGATTGCCTGGAGGCGATGGGCCTTTGATCTCTCACTATAAATTTCTAAAAATGTCTGTTATCTTGACTCACAACCACTTGCAGGAAAACGACATTTTAATAACCAAAGCTGAACAGGAATACACATAAACTAAAACATCCAAGTTCCAGAATGGCCTGTTCCTATTCTGGATGCAGATGGAGTCTCAGTCTATGACAAGAAAAAAAATTGTCATCCACAGAGGTCAGCGACCTCATCCTGAACTGAATGCAGTTTATCAGCGTTTGGTGAGCTGCAGTCGTTTATGGGCGTGTGTTGTGGGGAATACCAAATGAGGCCAAACGCATACATAGCACCAGAGATCACCCTCACAAAACAATGAGCTGGCTTGCACATTCTTCCCTGCATCGGTCACCTTGATGCCCAGGTCTTATCTGCTTTACTCTTATGATGTAGCAAAGCAGCGCTACACAATGTCCCTGCTGTCTGTGGCAGGGAGAGGATTTCCAATGCAGCTGCAGCTTGTGCTGGATATTTTTTGGCTGCTTTTCACCAACACAAACCCCAGAGCTGTAAACTTGGTATTCCACTCCATTTCACTAAAAATAGACAACAGTGCTGTTGGCGGGACTGGGTCAGGGGACATGGCTTAGATAGAGGATGCTGAGAATTCCAGCTTGCCAGATATCAAAAGGTCCCCTGCCTTAGTGCTGGTACCACAGCACAAAAAGTAAAAGTGTATCATAGCATAGGCATGTATGCAGTGCTTCACAATGGTATAGGCTGACAGCACACTGGCAGAAAAAGAGTAGAAAGTGAGTACACTAGAATTTGAGCTCAGAGAGACAATTGTGCACCATGTCCCCATTTAACAGGTATATGCAGTTAATGCAAATTACACACAAATATCTCAGTGGAATTTGCTTCAAACCTCCTGCCCCCATTTTCATTTGCCCCATAGCCAGGCTACATACATTCAGAAGTTCTCACATGCAAGATGAAATGGTGGCAGCATTTTGCCTTAGACCCCTGAAGATTTATTTTCTTCAACAGTCCCAGAGAGCTTTAAAAAAACTGCAAAGATATTCCATGAAATTCATACAGCTTAGAGCTAAGCACAGTAGTAAGTATAGAGCCAACTGATGCAGCTCCTACTGTAATATTTTTGGGTGCTCTAATCAAGCTTGGTGTCAAACAGCTTACAATACTGTAGTGTACAATTGTGCACAGTGGCTCAGTTGAAATATTGCTGCCAAAAGCAATGCCTCCTTTAAAGATTCCTTCCTTGCTGCTTTTTCGTACATGCAGGTACAGTATATAGATGTGCCTGTGTTTTTTTGAATATACTTATGTAATGTATATACACATGGCTGTATATGTCTTTAAAAGTGTGTTCAACAGTTGTGCACTTTATTGCACAGAAGCACAAACATATTGTGAAGAAGAAATAATAAATCTTTGTTTTATCTACTACTACAACACCTTTACAATGCAACAATTAGAGTAATATTTCTAATAAAATGTAATAAAACTGGTGGGAAAATATCAAGCCAACTTACTACCAAGGCCTTTTCTTTACCATTCAGCATTTATATGCTTTTGTAAACACAGACATATAAAAAAAACTATTTGCACAACTTTCCTTGCAACATTCCCACAGAGAAGCATGGGCCACCAGTGTAAAACCAGAGAATTTAAACCTAATCCAATGTCCTGCTATTGAAAGTGAGCAGGAAATGTTCCTATGGTAACCAGACAGCCTTTTACAGTAAGGAAGTTAGTGGAAGGCCCCGGCCTTGCTGAGACACAGGAACACATGGCTCTGGGAAGCAGAGCCTAAGGGTTTTCCAGCTCATATGCTACAGAACACAGAATAGTGTATTCAGATGTTCTGTTACAGAGATTGACCCTGTGAACAATCCCACCTGTAAGTCAATTTCCAAGAGGATAGCTTTACATGGCTTGAAGACATTCCACCTAATTGGCACAACACTTGATTTAAGTCCACAGATTTTTTTACTATTGAAAAACTTTGTGTCTTTTTGGAACTATACAAAGGAAAAATTTTAAGGACACATGACATAACAAGAAAGCAATACACACACACATACACACACACACACACACAAACAAACACACACAGATCCTGTTTCTGCTGAGAAACAGATCTAGGAAAAGCATTTGTAGTAACTTAACCAGACTTTCTAGTCTGCCTCCGAAGGGCCATCTAATCCATGGATCCAAACTTTCCTATATTGTTCATTTTCAAACACTTAATGGAGTGATTTTAGAGAATCCTTTGATTAAGGTAATGTAATTAATTAATAATGAAGTAATGTATAGCAGGGAAATCCAACAATGCCTCTGGTACTGTAGAGGACAAATAAACCCATTTTTCCTGAAAGGTGAAAAAAATGTTATTTTCCTATTAGTCCCCACTGGATTGTGGTGCAGTTTTGAGCAGAACATCTCTCAGTGGCACAACAGCACATAGGCCACAGTGATTCAGGCTCTGTCATGCTTCATCCAATTCCTACCAGATGGCTGCGGGCTGTGCGCTCCATTAGTGGGCGGGCCATTGTTTGCCGAGCATTTACAGAAATTACATTCGTGCACAGAGCAATAGTTTGACATGAGCGACACGTGGGTGGAGGGGGCTCGGCAGATGCCGATTTCTGCCTGTAATGAGAAGTTCAATAAATTAAGTGCAAGGGAAATGAAACGCACAGCAGACACCCGCTCTCCAAACGGCAGGGCCCGCGCTGTGCTCACGGACGGTGTTCCTCCCCGATAAGTGTAAATCTCCAGCTGCTCGGAACACGGCGGCGGCCTGAGTTGCGCAAGGGGCTTCTGATGAACAGAACGCGTCTGTTCCCAACTCCATGGCAGACGCCAACTTGCATTACTCATCTTGTTTGAGATAACTCCACCTGTGCTACAGTGCTTTTTAAAGCCACATCAAGTCCCCGCTGTTCTGGGGTAGACGCTTGGAGGCTGTGGGTTTTTGCCATAGCGATAAGGTTTGTCAAGTACGATCAATGAACTGAGAGTTAATTGCCAAGCTTTGGGAGTTAGAAACTTTTTCTTGTTTTCCCTAATTCTAGTGGGATTCATCTTCAAAGAGACCATGTCAATGATTCATCCATCCAGAGGAGGTCTGAAATTATATCATTAATGTCTTATTTGAAGGAAGAAAAGAATTGTGCGTTACTCAACTCAAAGTTGTTTTTGCTCCATCAATTTGTTTCTTTAAAAATCTGCTGCCTCTAAATTCTTGTAATCCTTCAGGTTACAAGCTCAGAAACCAATAAAGCAATTAAATTTCATTTCTTTATCGCAAGACTTGCTTTAAGCTCTCCTATGAACCTTTTATTAAAACTGCTGGTTTAACTTAATCTTGCCTTGTAGGGGATGAGTGTCAGGGGTTGTGAAAAGACGATACACTTAATAACGTTACACTTCAAGAATCTGACCTTCTTTTGCTAGCATTATATTAATCAAGGAAATTCCAATTTCCCACAAAGGGAGTTATATGGAATACACTATGGTGCTGGGCACATTTCCACATAACCTACTACAGGAGCTTTGCATAACTCTTAAAAGGACTCCAATGTACTGTGATATGGGTCATGAAACACAGGATAGACATATACTAAACACACTGAAAACAGAGAAATATCAATAATATAGCAGGATATCTGGACATTTAATTCATGAGACAGACTGAAGTCAACACGTGTGAGTGTGAGAGCAGCTCTATAGAGGATAACCTATATGATTAACAAAGATTGCTCTTGTGTGAAGCATGGTACTTATACCACTGAGCAGGCAATGAGAGAAAGTGTAAGGTACAGTGTTTTAACTGAGTCACGAATGTCTAAACATCTAAATATTAAGATCATTGACATCCTACCTTTGTATATATAAGATAAAATAAGTCCCACTCAAGTCAAATTAGTATTCTCCATGACTTTTTAATGATGTTTGAAAGACAAAGGTAGTATTTTCAAAGATTATTTTATTGTTGTTGCCACAATAGTCAGTACTGTGTACAAATGGGCTACTTCAGAGGAGGCCTAATTAATGCAGTAGAGGACCTTAGTGGAGAATAATCACATATTTAAGAGATGAGCCACATGTCCACTTTTACGGGGGATGCAAAAAATCACTTTGGAACCCACCCTGACACTTGGTATTTCAGACAAGTTTGCCCATGGCAACAGTGGAAAGTACAGGAAACAGGAGGGTGTTGTAACTGGATGGTTGCAGGTTCAAAACCTACTGAAAGCACTGCTGTTTACCCTTGAGCAAGGTAGTTAACCTGAACTGCTCCAGTACCCAGCCAGCACCCAACTGTATGAATGGATATAATGTAAAATATAAATGAGCAAGTGATCCTGGTCAAGGGTTTCTGCTGAGAAAATAAATCATTTAATTTATTATTAGGCATTTAGCATCTGCATTAAATGATGTGTCTGGCTTTTGGAGGAGAGTTTCCTGCCCAATGTTTATGTTGTCATTAGTCTACTGCTTACTCAATGCTGCCTGATTTTCACTGAAAGATATGGATTGATCCCCAAATTCATCTGGCATCTTCGAGGAGGCAAGCACACCAGTGAAAGATGTGTGACTCCTGGAGAATTTAAGACCTGACTTTGTTTTTCTGGTTGAGTAGTGTTGCACCCTTCCCTTAACTGACAGGGAGATAAATGTAAGCACCCCTCTGCGTTCATCACTAACTAGATAATTAAAAGCATTAGGTGAGCTCCCATGCGATTAAGTCCAGTTGATGAAACCACCATTAACATGTTTAAATGCATCTGGCAACAAGCTGCAGATGTTGTACTGTCACCATGCCAGCAGCAGTGCTCTGCATTGGACAAGCTTAAAAAAAAAAAACAGGATACGTACTGCTGAATTATTTAAGGTGAATTTAATTACTTTAAGCAAACACACTGGGGTTACCATTAAACTCGTTTACAGACTGTAATGAGTTTCTAGGCATGCATTACAAAGCTATTTATCAAGTCAGAGAAACTTCTGATGACAGCGCTACTTTGTTAATGTCATCCCACCGACAGTGTAGGAGATTTATGATTTTTTCGACTATACCAACTAGAATGGCTTCAGTGGGTGAAAATTATTTGCTAAGAAACTTCACCCTGGCCAGTTTAACTGACAATTAATTTCCTAGGGAGGAGGACAATACATTGATCCTCAGATGGAGAGGAAATTAAAGAAATATAAAAGTGAAATGAGCTTTGCACTCCAGCACAAAGCAACTAGTTGTACGTTCAAGGTAACCGCAGAACTACCTTGCAAATATCATAATCACAGCCTTTTAACCATGGAGGAGGGCTCACTCAAACCAACTCTTTGGAAGGAAGGCAAATTGTAAGCAGCACTCCTCTGCAATAAACTGAAATATCCACCGTGGTAATGGAGATAATTGTTTTCCTCAATTTCATTTCCTCTTGTTTTTCACATACAACTCAGATCATTCACTGGTGCTCTGCCCAAATGTGACACCATGGGCTCTCTGGAACTGGAAAGCACCAGAACAAGCACGCTCACAGGTGAGCCTGAGGGCGCTTCCCTGAGAGAGCAGCTGATGAGCTATGTAAATAGATCTCATTTTGCGGTGCAAGCAGAAGGCTGCTTTGTTCCAGATGCAGAGCAGCATAATGAAGCTGGGGTGATTTGGGGCACCATCACAATGTTATCAGAGTCCTGTTCAGAGGCAGGGAGAAATAATTTTACTCTCCCAGCTGCAATGAAAGAGCATCTCTGGCTTTTAAAAAAAAAGGGAGCTGCGAGCAAACAATACAGGTTGATTGGGACACCTGCCTGGAGAAAAAGTAATATAATTTGCACTGTACAGAACCTAACCTTGTATAAAAAAAATATCAAAATGCATTTTGGTTTAAATGTATTAATGTAATGCTTGGAATATTTTTGTTTTTATGTGCACAAGTTAATTTGTATGGAAGAGAGCACAGAGAATCATTGTATCCAGGTCTGGTGGGAAGGTCAGGGCTGGCTTTTATTATAAAATGGCTTGGTGGCAGCTGACATAGCTGGGTAAATGACTGATGGTCAGATGATAGTTCAGATGAACTTGAAAAACCGGACATTCCACAGTCTACATTGTCTTAGATTAAGAGCATCATGAGGACAGAAGGATGCCAAATAAATGTAATCTGCCAAGAGACTTTAGATTGAGGTGAAAGCTTGTGATCAAACAGTGACCCAGCAATGGCATACTATCATACAGACATTTCGTCACAGATTTTTCGTCTCTCCATGATCTCTTCTGTACTTGTGCAGGAGCACTGGTATATACCAAATGCAATCTGAAACACACACCTTAACCACTAAAACTATTCTTTCAAATTACATCCCCCCCAGGGGCAGCACAGGTGTATTTCCCTGACATCATCTAAGCAAATTTTTAGTCTTTAGCACTGTGTACTCCTGATTTTACAATATAGAACTCAAATGAATATGATGACTCAAAGAAAATCAAAAAAAGAAAACTAGGGGTAGTTTTAGTGTCAGCAAGAACAGAACATTCTCCATTCTAAAAGCACTCCTGATCAAGGTTTTTGGTAGGTTAATAATTAATGGAATTCAAAGTCCATACTTAACAAAACAGCAGGAAGCCATGTATGACTGTAATCAATAGTTCAGTCTTGGCACTCAAAGCGTTTATAGACAAGACACAAAAAAGATCCTGCTACATGATTCATCACATAAATACTGTCTGTTAGATTTCAGAAGAGTGACTCCACACTGCCTTATTAACAGAAATGCAGGGAGTTGGTCTGAGGGGATGTTCCAACCTGTAAAAGTGGAGGGCTAGTTGCAACAGATCTCAATTACAGAGCTTCATTATCCTATTGCCTTTTAGTTTTCCCATTAAGCAAGGAAGCATCATCTAACCATATGCTTGCTTTGAAGTGGAAGAATGATGGATGGATACATGATGCCTGGAGAGTCAAACAGAGGTGAGAGGGGTGAGGATTTAGCAGTTGTTGGAGCGCGCACTCCAAGAGTAACAAAAAAAAAACTTCAAATCCAACTTCTCTTGTCAGGTTTGCAGCAAAAGAAATGCATCCATGTATCACTGAAGTTGTCAATTACTAGTAGTGTATAATGGGACCTTTGAAACAGAATCAAAATAATACAAAAAGTACCACTGTGAGGGAACAAATACAAAAAAGTATAGAAAAGATTTAACTCGTTCCAGGAACAAAGTGTTCAGGATTTATGCAACTCTAGGTAAGCACTTTATGTTAAAAATCTATGATTCGATGTCATGCAAATTGTCAGTACTTCAGCCCCCTAGCTGTTGTTTTGGTGTTTCTTCCTGTCTGTCAGTGTTGTCCATGTGCTTTTGTTTACAGTTCCCATGTGTTCCGGCCCTGCCCCGCTCTCCACCCTGTCCCCGCCCACCTGATTTCCTGATCACCTCCACCTGCCTGCCTGCCCACCTGCATCTCATCTCCTCGTCAGCCCAGCCCTCTACACACCCTGCTTGTCTCTGTCTTGCTGCTCATTCATCTCAGTGTTTTCTCTGTTACATTCCCGCCTTGTTATTCATGTTATTGTGCCCGTACTGACTTCTGCCTGACTTGCCACCTCATCCCTGCCTGCCATCCTGCCTTGGTTGCCTGATCTGCCTGCCTGCCCGGTTTTGACCCAGCCTGTTCCTGTCTTTGATCCCTGCTCCTGGTTTGCTTCTGCCTCGGACTGCATTCCTGGTTTTTGACCCTGCCTGTTCTGCCACCACTAACTTGACCTGCGATTCCAATAAAACCCCTTGGAACCTGTACACGCGTGGTCTGCATTTGAGTCTGTGCCTGTGTCCTGATAGAAATTGTGCTTCACCAACAGTGTCACATGACATTGCAAAGCCTATTCGCCTGAGCCATGTCATATGTGTCATGTGACACTCTTAGCAGGGTTGAATGTGACATTTATTTCTACGTAACATGTTATGACATGTGAGACAGGGTGTCAAGTGTCACGCAAAAATATATTATGGATGCTTTACGCAGCCATTCAATGCTGATGTATGCTTTTTATAGTATTCAATGTACAATGTGCCCTTGGTCTGTGTATTTTGTCCACATTCACTCAAGAGCACATGTAATCCAAAACTAATAATACCTTTTTGCATCTCCATCTGATCCTTTCCCTACTGTTCTAAATGCCACTTTGGAAGGTTATATGATGGAGAAATATAAGTTTGATTTGAAGGTTATGAAAGTTGCACTCAAGTGTGAGTGTTCATTATAGTACCTCACAAAAGCCTACTGCAGAATGGCCTTCTGTCCTTAATAGGAAAACAACAGACCACATGAGTGATAGGATGCCCCTAAAAGCTTCCATCAATGATCTATTAAAGACCTTCAGCTAATGCATTTGACGACTATGGTGCAACGCCATATAACTAATAAATGTGAACCTGCACAAAGAGACGTCTGCTTAAATTATTCCGCAATATGCTTGTTTACGGTCGCCTTTCCCTGAGAGCTATCAGACTCAGAAACAAATTAGCGTCTTGGGAAATGTGATCAAAACCCTCCAAAGAGTCCCTGAGCGGACATACTCAAAGTGCTTTCATTAGCTGTCCTTGAGGTGATCTGTACTCGCGAAGTCTATTTCTGTGAGGTGAGCAGGACAGAGTACAACGGTGCATTGTCTCTGAGCCAGAGCAGGCCTCGTACAGCGTTAGCCTGATAGCCTGCAGTGCCCGTCACTCTTCCATGCTTGCTAATTCAGTACTGTTCTCTGTCAAAACCATACAGCTGCATAATGGGTGCAGGGTTTTACCCCTTCAAAGCCAAATTTAGTTGGTAAGCACTTCTATTCCAGACAGGAAGAAAGGCATTTCCAATTCTAGGACATTTCTGCACATTTTGTTTTTATTACAGAAACATTACAGTTATATAAATATTTAATATGTTCATAAATAGCTTTTAGCATAATTATGAGGTGCAAGAAATATGCTGTTAGTTTGTGTGTGTATGTTTGGGTCATGCCAGTGTAGTAAATGCTTTTTGAGGATACATTATTTAAAGATTTCTGTTGCAACTGCATTAGCCAGTCTCTTTCAACAACATCTGTTTCAACTTTGCAGTGAGAAAGTGTAGTTCTGTCACCTAGGACACTTAATTGTACTCTTGTTCATATACATGTACAGTCATTGTGCTCTGATCAAGTGAAGCATATCCAAAACAAGAAGAATATGGCAGTTCCATTCTTTCAGTGTTTGACTTTATTGCTTAATGCCACTCAGACCAAACTACAAAGCTCGTTCCATATTAAAAAAAAGAACTAAACAAATGTAGGTGGAAAAAAGAAAGCTAACTCCATTAAATTTGCAGAGCTGTCATATATCAAAGAGCACACGGCTTCTCAACATTTCCAGCAAGTTTTTCCAAAACAAAAAAAAGGGACTATATGACGAGAATGGGCAGAACTGGATATTAGATATATGTTTCATTTTGATTTACGAGTCTGTTTCTGTAATCCCAAACAAAGGCTCTCTGGCAGTGTAACTGCATTGTTTTAGCCCAGCTCTCCCCATCCTTTTTTACTTGGACTCCTCTATCTTTCTCTCTCACTCCCTCTCACTCATACTCTCTCTACTTCTAGTTCCATTTGACTCCCGCTCTGTCTAACTCACCCCAATCCCCCTTCTCTCTCAGTTTCTCCTTCTTGCATTCTCTCTCTCCCTCAGACTGACTGGGAGCAGTGCAGAAAAGGGGGATTTGGCGAGCCAGGGGAATAGCCATGAAGGCGGCATGGGGCTCAATATTAATAAAGACTTTCTGAACCCGTTCCCAGTTCCCAGTTCCGTAAGCAATGCAAACGACTCTGGGAAAAGCAATTTTAGGAAAGTATAACCGCGCACTGCAGCAAATCGATACAAATTATAGACCCGAATGCTGCCTCTTATAGAGTTTTTTTGATCACCTAATTAAATTTATACAGTATGGGCCGCAGAAATGCTCCACCACAGTGCATAAAGCAAGTCTGCTTCCACTGCAGCCTCCAACATGCGTTCCCATCCGGCAAATTTCCCTGCGCATCACAGCCGACCCCCAACACCCCCTCTGGAAAGCATGGAGGCATTGCTGCGGCTTTTGATTTATAATCCCTGTGATAATTCTGCCATAGTTTGTTGCTCTAATTATTGTCAATCTCTAATTTCATTTCAAAATCATGCCAGGTTTCTCTCCCCTACGCTGTCTTGAACATTGCCAAGGTTGATTACATATGATAATTCAAATCAGTAATTAATGGATTTTTCCAGGCTTGTTAATGGATTTCTTCCTCCCCACCCACCAATGGAGTTCCCAACTGGAATGATTAAATTCAAGCATGGAATAGCATTATAGCTTATGCTGATCACAGGCCTAGCATAACAGAAGCAGGTCACGTAGGTCCAGTGCTCCTCTTGTTACCTGCAAGCTCCAATTCTATTTGGCACTATATCAATTATGACTCCTTGCTCGTCCAGCTGGTCACATCATTAAAAGCAGTGATAGGTAATGGTGTTGTGGGTGAGCACACAAAGCCAGCAAGGTGGAGACAATGTGTCCTGGTGTTGGGCATACAGCCCCATTCACAAATATCCCATTATTTCACACAGACAACTGACCATTTAAGGAGGTGAATACCTTTATGCAAGCTTTCTTGTGTTGGACGGTATTGAACCAGACAAGAAAGTGGACAAAAGTAAGACAATATTATGGATGCCTTCCATTTCATAATGTTTAGTCCAGTGGTTCTCAAACTGTGTGCCATCGCACACTGGTGTGCCTTGGGAGCTGGCGAGATGTGCCTTGGAATTAGTCTTATTTATGACGATTTACATAGCTATAATCAGATGTAAAGGTGTGCATCGGAAATACTTGTTTTCATAAATGGTGTGCCTTGTGACAAAACATTTGGGAACCACTGGTTTAGTCAAACAATTTAAAATGTTATTTCATTCAGTTAGGTGACTGCTAAAAAGGTATGGGAAGAACTTTGAAAAGGGTGATTTTGGCATGCATCAAATGCTTTCTTGCCACTTCCTTGAGAAAAAAAACACGCACATACCTTATGTACAAATATAAACACCACACATCTGAAACACATAATTAAAACTGCACTTTTTTTCTTATGCAGCAAAGTCCAAGAAACAACCCTTTCCCTGTGGAGTGATAAGGGCTGAATTTATACATGAAATTACCTGAGCCTGTACTCTCCTCCATGCAGCCAAGTCCCTCTCTGTCCAGCTTGCACCAGCCTTGCCCCTGCGTCTGCCCCTCGGGGTCTCATCACCAAACCTCTCACTGCGTCCATGCCCAGGCCTTGAGGGAGCCCCCTCTCCCTCAGCACCACTCTGGCTCTGCCTATTGGAACATCACAAGTCAAACAGGCACTCACAATCACATACAGACAGGCAGCACCCCATAACTTCTACCAGGCACCCACGCATTCCAGCACAGGTGACAAAAATACTCCCTGTAGTGACCCACAATGGGCAAACACTACGGTGCACAGAAGAGGCTATGCAGTGGTTTTATCCCTGACAGCAGCTCTGCACTGTCCAGCTTGATGTGGGCTATTAAAGTCTTTGAGCTCACCTTTTTCCTGCTGTTTCAGACTGTGTCAGTGTCATAAGCAGCTCCTTCAGGTTTGTTGTGAGTGTGATACTCCACTGCGTTGAAGAGTACTGAACCTGGACCTCAGTCCCAGCTGTCACCTCAATACTCCTGCTCTTACTTTGAAACGTTAGATTTCAGACTTCAAAGAGCACTTTAAATTGCCATACTTACATAGCTAGGGAGAGTTCCTAATGAATAGAAAATCAATTGTTACCTGCCAGATTTTTAAACTGAAAACCTCTGAGGTTCTGTAATATATCCGGTTTTGATCACACTAGGTGCAGTGGTCCAACCCTGACTTCAAACAACTGCTTATGTTGAGTGGGAGTTAAGGGGATAAATTAGAAAATACAAAAGCTCAAGGAAATAAATAATTCATCTCTCATTGTACCCTAGGGAGGCATTTAGGTTATTTAATTGCACATTTTTCTCCTAATAACACTTACGTGTGAGCACATAACAGAAGCTGTACATAATATTTTGACCCTCTTGTGTCAGTTTTTGTACCATTCATGGAAGAAAGTTTGAAATTAGGTTAAAGGTAGTTGCTGGTTGCATTTGTCAACTGGAGTGCCCTCACTGCACGCTATATGTTACCTTAAATGACATCACAGTGCTGTTTGTGTATATACCAAAGCATCTTTCCAGGTTAGAATCCACCTGAGCTCACTTGTAGAAGCGTTTGGACTGTGCTGCAGAGTCTGCGTTATTACCTCTGTTTGTCTCTCAGGCGTTTTTTATTGCGAAGTCGCTCAGCGTCTGCCTTCCTCTGCTGGTCTCTGTCGGTGATGGGAACCCAGCTTACTGATGGCTGCAGCAGGAGAAAAACCACGGAGAGTCAATATCTGTGTCAATCTCTCACCCACATATCAACAGCGTAGGTGCTAGCTTGATAAAGCACACAGACCAGAGCATCTCAAGTCCCCAGCATCTACCGCAACAGGCCTCCACGCAGAATCACCCTTACTGTGAATAAAAATACCACTGAGAAGAGGTCAGTGCAAATGTGACCTGGAACATTTAGCTCCATCTTAATGGAGTCTGTCAGCGCCCCCATCAGCCCCAACCGATCCCAGCGGACAGCAACACCATATCCAAGTCTGTGTGTAATACATGCGAACTCAAACTGCTGTGATCTACAGACATCCAATGTGCTGGGAAAGACACCAACCTCTTGCTGGAAAGGTCTATGAAGCCAAAAAACAAAACAGCAATACATGCAAACCACGCTGGACACAAGACTAACAGAACAAGCATGGCAAAAAATAAATAGGATATGCAAATTAAACAGAGGAAAAAAAAAACTTGTTGTTTTCCTCTGGATTCGCCCTTGGAGAATCAAAAGTCCCATTATGGTCAATTTGTAGTGCTGAATTCCTTCATATGTACAAGGCATTTTACATCCACAGAAAATGCAGGAGATTGTTTTGTAATTATGCTCTGCCTGAGCACTCATTAGTGAGCACTGACAGCACTTGCTAGCACCAGTGTCGGAAATATTAAACAACTCTATGGAAAATAGCCACAGCATTGCTTTTATTAAACGCAAGAATTTATAGCATTAATTCTGTATTTTCGTGGTATTTGAGTTGCTTCAGAAATGAAAAAAAGAAATATGAAATTTCATTCTGCTCGCCCACACTAGAGACCATTCCCTATTTTCAAAACATATATTGTATTGTATACAGCATGATTCAGTAAAGTATGTATGCGACACGTGATGCAAGGACAGATCTTATTCACCTCATCACTTCATTGCATCTTGTCTACCTTGAGATACTGAAAATGTACTGAAATCATAATTCAACATGAAAACACAGCAGAAAACAACCTCAACAGTGTTTTGCGGTACAGTAAGGTAAATGGCCAGTTTGAGTGTCCACCCCTGGCCCAGTTCAAACATGAATTACTGACAGCAGAATGTAGACTTTGTCATGAGAAAGTTTCTTCCCCTTATTTTAAGAGGCTCATATTAATATATTATCTCTGGTGGTGTTTGCTGAATAATCCACAGACTGTCAGCTTTACACATCAGAAATCAATCAGAAACTGACAAGCACAACAGTAATGCAGCCAAACCACAAGCTGTCAATCAGAACAGAAAAAGGGCTTCATTCCTAAAACTTTCAGTTGAAGAGGGGAGGTAAGTGCAATATTATAAATCAGACCACTGGGACACAGCATGGTATGAGTGAATTGCACTTGTTAAAATGATTTGAATGGACACATCTAAGGATGACATCAATTTAAAGCATTAAAAATGAAATCTTGGCACCCTGCCATTATTAAAGTGATTGCTTTAAACATTTCAGTGGAGAAAAAAGGAATGCCTTGTTCAGATGGAGAATTGCAAGAGCAGATATCTGGTAACAAACCGCACCTGTGCTTTCCCCTGCCGGTACAGGCTCCGAATATCGATGTCATTTCCTGTTGGTCTCAGTGCCTCGTCATTGTTAACCACTTGAGTGCCTTGACAGACAGAAAACACTAATGAGAAGCAGCACACAGCTAATGCAAAAGGGGATAATGGGGCACAGATAGAAAGTTAGAACAGTTAGAACTCTGGAAAAAGCCGAGACGTTCCTGGTGTTTGGTAATGCAAGCTGGTTTTTCATAACGTGGAGGCCATACAAGGCCTTGAATGTGTGTGCCTGCATTCAGTGAGTGGCAGAGGTGGACTGTGTGATGAATGCACCACGAGTGGCCTTCCCTAAGGCTCCCTTCAGTCAAACAGAGGCCCGTCACAGCGTAGGGAATTGGCATGTTATAACGCCAATGGCACTTTCATCTTTCTCAATCTGAAGGCATCAGAGGGGAGGATAGAAATCTGTCAATGTTAATTATTCAGATATTGCATGTCTGCACTTTGATCCTGGTTCTAAAAACCAATGTCACATAGTTATAAGACCTCTTTGACAACAGTAGAATGTGCAGATAGGCAAACTGTGCAGATTAGTAAATTGAACGTTTCTTTAAATTAAGAATGTAAACAAATATAGAAAAAGTTTTGCTTTGTGAACTTTGGACTTCCTTCTGGACAGAATATCCTCTAGTGTATAATCTGAAGGTGTATAAAGAGGCTTTCATCAACATTTTCAAAAACTTGCCAAGCATATGTGATTTCCATATTGTCCAGGGCCTCAATAAAACTTAATTAGAGCAATGAGTTTGCATGAAAGAATCATTGACTCTCTGTGTGCCATTCTTGGTTTGTGTGTTCGATACATGCAGTACCGTGGTAAAGCAGAATGTATACAGTGGCAGAAAAAAAGGATGAATCAATTCAAGCGAATCAATTCAACATCTTAATTATCTAATAATGTAAGTGTGGTACTTCAGAATTCCAAACCTCACTCCTGAGAGGTTTATCCTCTCTGCTATTATCTCTCAGAACCCCAGATGCCAGTTATGTCTGCATACAGTAGAGGTAGACATCCTGGCGCAAGAGGCCTATACCAGCACTGTGCATGTGGGCTCACACAAATTGCTCCTCTTGAGCAAAACCATTTCTCATCTCAGGACTTCCTGATTGTTCAATATCTTTTTTCCCAATCCCCAGTTGCTCTTTGTCTCGCCTTTCCCTTGTTATCTTTTTGTCAACAAAACGAGGTAAAAGAGGGTTGCAAGCAGAATATTAATGGCTGCCTCCTAATCTACAAAGTCACATTGGCCTCAGCACTGTAGATTTTCCCCCTTGTCTTCTAATCTGTGGCAGATAGCTGTTTGACCACACAGCCTCCGACCCCCTCAGGCCTTAATCTTCACCCTCTGCTGTGGTGATAATAGCGGTCTGAATGTTACTTGTTCAGTGATGGAAAAACCAGTGAAACTTTAGTAGCACATACCCCCCTCCCCCCTCCCCCAACCCAGTGTCCCTCCCACCCAGCAGGTCAAGTGTACTACAGCAAGTCTTCTGCACTTTCTCCATTGTTCTTTTGTGAAGACAATGTGTAGCATTCACAGTCTTCTGCCAAAAACAAGAGTCTTCCCTTACAATCTGGCTGATCTACTGTGGCTGATATACTGTGTACTCTGGGATACTGTGAAATCTGGTTCATAAATCTATGCACTGGACACTTCTAGCACCAATAAAAAAGGAATTTGTGATCTCAAATATGGATAAGTCACATAAGAAGCATATACAGCTCGACCCAATTAAAAACAAACTGGTAAATTCTTTTCTTTGTTTAAGGGGAAGCAGCCAGAAAGGTAGTGTCTGTTTTGGCACTGCTAGCAGTTCACAGAGTTTTATCATAACAGAATTATTAAGTTTCAGATCTGCTCCTAACACTCACTGATAAACCAGAAAAGAAATTATGACCACTCTACACAAAAAGTATGTGTTCCTTCACGAAGCATGTATAACACACCTACTACCACCACACAACATCTTTATAAATCATTCATAAGAACATCCAGTTTTCCAAAGTATGACATAACACATTATGTAAAAAGTTATTCTTATCAACATCATTTCAGTTGGGGTAAAACATAATTCGTGCACAAATGACCGTGAATACATGAAGATTTGTAGTAATGAAGCCATGACTCATGATTCATAAATGCTTTAGTAATACATAATATTGATTGTGACCAAAACTACTTTTCCAAGCTTTCTAGCGGCAGCTGAACAGACCATCTTTTTCACATCGGGCCAAATTCATAAGAAACTGAATAGGTAGAAAGCGTAATTATAGCAAAACTCTGCCCCACGTGGTGTACATTGGCTCATATGAACTCCCAGGTAGCAGGAAAGATCAATACTTTATTAGTTTGGAGAGTCTGAGATGAATAATACACTAATGCACTGAACTTGAGGAATGGCAGATCTGACCTTTATGTATAATTTTTTGACTGCTGTTACAGGGAGTTTGACCTTTGATAATATCACTGATGTATATTTAAAGAAAAAACTTTTTACCTCTCTTTCTTCCAGGAACATTGTAATGTATTACACAGGGACAGTTAATGTTCTGTCATTAATTTAAGCGGTAAGTGACTTTTGAACATTATTTATACAGTGCATTGTTGCATGAAACTTAAACAATGGCATTTTACATGCATGAAATTAAGACTCTGAACTGTATTCATAATGAGAATTTAAATCATGGAATGAAAGAGAGCAGTGAGAAGCATTTTAAAAAGAGGTAAATAAATAGAAGAGGTCTGACTATGAAAAAGCTCAGAGTTGAAAAGCTCTTTATAGCAGCTCTGTAGGTAATGAACCATCATAATTATAGAAGCGACTTTAACAATGGTAAATACTGATTTTTAATGAGAAAGAAATTTAGAAGACTATGCAAGCACATGGAGCAAATAATGGGCTAAAGGAGATGTGAAAATGAGGTCTTTTTGAAAAATAAGCCATTGTGCCCCCTTTTTTAATGTGCTATTTTTGGAACTCGTGGTGGACAGAATCTGGTTCTTGGTAACTGTTGCTAGGGTGAAGATAAACAGATGTGCCCAGCATCTCTCTAACTGGATATGAGTAAACTGGACTATCATTCCTGCCGCTATCAGTTTACATTTTGCAGAACGCACTTTCCAGACAGCAGCCTTGCAATGTTTTCACTGATAAAAGAAACAAAAAGCCTGAACCAGCCTGCATCACAGAAAAATCTTTATGGCTCCACTCTGCAGTCCATGTAAATGGCAAAGTCACTGGCTCTCTGCGGTGACAGATGCCTCCTGAAAGGGGGTGAGGAAGGCAATGAGGAAACGCGAAGGTGGTATGTGCATTGGCATTCCCTGGTCGCACCGCCGCTGCCTCCTCTGTAATGGACATAAATGGACACTGCAATCACCCAGGCTTGACACATTTGCATGCGAATAGGAGATACCTGGGGGTGTAGAGGCACTGACAGCGAGACGGTGCAGCAGCTGAAGATAACTGACATTTCAGGGTGTCACAAACCACTTTTACCTTCCACAAGTTTATCTACAGTCTCTTCCCAAGTATTGTCCACCATCACCTCTGAGGCTTGCATGGAATTTAAATTGAGAATAAACAACCAAGCATACCTTTCTCCCTCAGACATTCTGGAACTTGCACACATGTCGACATTTAGTTTACTTTGGATGTGAATAATTCACAGCCAAGAACATTTGAAAAAATGAGACCATTTGACCAATATTGTTTCTTTCCTGGTGATATGCATTTGAGACACCAAGTCCCCTCCATTCTCTTTTTCATTCAACTTCTACAGAGGTGGTAATTGGCATTAAAAAAACAACAAACTTATGTTACTCAATGTTCTGTAAAGAAGCATTTGATAGAACTAGACTTTCTCACCACAGCATTTGGAAACATGGCAGGCAGGAAACAGCCCCTTCCTTCCACTGTAATAAGGACTCACCATGTTGTCACAAAGGAATGGGACAGTGACAGGGGTTTGCTTTTTTCCCTTTCTATAGAGCAAATGTAATCACATTCCTTCCTGTACACAGTTTCAGGGTATTCAATAATACCCACTCATCTCACAGATAGCTGTGTTCCCAATACAGCTACAAGTTTGACAAATCAAAGGGCAGTTCTTCTAGACATGCTGAAAATGGTGAATGGGATGACACAGATTACATCCTAGAGAATTTATTTCTGAAACCAGGAAAATAAAAGAACACTGCCATTTTTCCACTGACATATCATCCCACAAATTGAGGATAGAGACTGGAGAGTGGAGTTTGGGGATTCTGAATGGGGAACAGTGATGCAGACAAGTTCAATAATTCAGGGTGTTTTGTGCATTTATTTTTAGAAGGTCATTTAGCATCTCTTGTGAATATTCATCAGCTGTACATAAACCATCAAGAGACAATTTGCTCATTCTTTTTCCTATTAATGAGCTAAGCCCTTGAAATAGACTGTTGCATAAACACACACATACACACACACAAACACACAAAGTACGTGTCTTTTGACCGTGTTACTAAAGTGGAAAACTCTCACTTTGAAATAAATGGAAAGAAAACAACAAATATTTTTAAACCACAGCAAGAGATCTATAGAATGTCATAGAAGTAAACATTATTAATTAAAAAGTAATTGGCATACAGGGTGATTAAGTATTGCCTCAGGATACAACAACCACTCCCCTTCCCCTATCCAAAGACATAAATTAACTTCAGCAAATGTCTGAATACATTGTGTTACTTTGCCTAAAATTAATTGCAACCTTTCTTGATTGACTACCAAGAGAAAATTTAAAAAAAAAGAGATTTATTTACCCAGGGTCAAGTTGCTGATCCCTCAGTTGTATTGCAATATTATTTACTACAGCTGTGTATGTTTAATTGCCATGGCAACAATTCCAGATATTCCAGCCAGCGTCAGTGCAGCCTATCTGTACAGCTGCAATAACACTGGGCCTTGGAAATAAATTAGAAACGTCAATCAAGGCTGTTAGGGGGCGGAAAGGTTTTATGTCACTTATGAGCCCTACTGAGACTCTCACAGACTTCAGCAAGCATGTATAATTTAGCCACTTTTCCGTTTCTTCTCCTCATTACTTAGCTTTATCAAGCAGGCAGAGCACTGGCAGGCAAATTATACAGCCGCAGGACCATCAAACCCCAGGAATAAACAAGAAAGCCCACGACCTGGAAACTTTCATATCGATCGCGCTCTCCATTCTCTCCACTAATACTCTCACTAAGGAGCCATTATAATTTTATGCCACAATGGTGCCGATGCTACTGTGCTGCAAGCATCCCCCCGTTTCAGTGGTAGGGAGACCTGAGATTGTGATGCCACTGAGAGTTCATGACAGTGGTCCTATTTTACTACACAGTTGCTTTGATAAACAAAGGGTGCCAGCAGTGTGGGACAAGAGTAAACAGGAAATTTAAAAATGTTTTGGATCTGAGGGAGGCTTCATTAAACAACTTTTTATTTATCTCCAGGGCACAAGTGGTAAAGTTTTCTTTCCAGAAAATGGGAGGGAAACTGGGGTGCAAGAAGCATAGGGGTTATGGAGGGAGCCAATAGTTCTTAAAGAGCCCCACTGAGTGACTGTAATTAGCTCTTTGCATGTTGGCCTCCACCATATGCTCATGCAAACGAGTGGAGGGAAAGTACAGCTGATCTCTGCAAAGGCAGAGAGATTTTATCAAACCTCATAATGTTAATGTCATCTGAATGCACTTCAATAGAGGACTCAGGAAAACATAAATGAGTTACTACAAAGAAACTCATGTGGTTCAAGGGAACAGCATTAGATTCCCCCACAAGGACTTCTGCTGTCTCTAAATATTTGTTTCCTAACTTTCACAGAGGCAATTTAAAGGTTAAAGGTTTTTTAAGGTTTTAAACGATACCTTCAGTGGTAAACTGCATGCTTGTCATGGCTTCATTGTGCCTAAATTTGCACAATGAGCGATATATTGTGGTTTGGAATGTTCTATATTGATAATTAAAAGTAAAACAAGCTGTCTAATTTAACATAGCAAAATTTGCCATCTCCTTCTAGAGATTATCTTTACTGCTACCCATGTAAAAATCAGTACAATGCAAATCTATTCAACATCAGTACATGCTGATACATCACAATCATGCTGCAAATTGCTCTTTCCACTACTTTGATCAACAGCACCTCTCTATATGTTCACTCATTGGTGATTTATTCTCAAAACATTTTAATTAATTCTATATAACTCATAGATAACAGTTACCCACAGGAAAGATGTGATAAAGTATTTTTTACTATCCTACTCTTACCGTCTTACCCAAACAACATGGCTTCGAATAGCACTGCATTTAAACAGGGACATTGCTGGAATATTACCAGAGTGAGAGATTATTCCAAGTTAAAGGTAAAAAGAGTGAGCTGCTCTTTAAAAAGATGTCCACACCAACTTTGTGAGTGAGTGGGATCAGATAGGTTGGAAATACACTGAAGAGACACAATACTGCGGCCTCAGAGTAAACCCCCTGCCCCCAAAACCTATTCAATTCCACTCCATCAGTCCCCAGGAAGAGCAAATGTTTGGGTAGACACTTGTGGGTTTACCCAGCAGCATTCAAGGTTCCATGAGCTAGAAGAGAGGATTTGGTGCCTACCACATGATGAAGATGAAGGGGCTTTAGCACCACCAGAGTGCTTGTTTGGCCCTGAGTAGGAGTAGCTACGACTGTAGAGCTTGTTCACCAACAGCCAAAGTGGCTTTAACCATCCACATGAGGATAGCACTGGCCCTGTGAAAGCTAGAACACTGGAGACCGACAGCTCACTGTCTACAGGACAGCAAAACAGACATCAGTAGCATCAGCAGGACAAATTCACTCTCACCCTCCTCAATTGTCAACTTCTGAAACTCACAGGTGATTACAAGCTCTGCTCTAAATGGTGTACTGTACTGGTGAAACATGCAGGTGGAAAATATGGCAAGATGGGTTGTCGTGTTAACCTGCACACTTCCCCCAAAGTGCTTTTAAAGCACCACAGTGCCCTGGCAGGAGTAACTGAGAGCAAGCTGTATGAATCTCCCTTTGGATCAGCTGGATTGAAGCCCACTCCAAGGCAGGTGAAAGGCTAAAACGCTCTGCCCACTCAATGCTCCCAGAAGCATGTTATTTCTGCATGATACACCATGCTCTGCAGGGGCCTCATTTGAAGAGGGGCATCAATTACCTCGGAAAAAAACTGAGTCAAGGTTAATGACGTCCCAGCTCCTGTGCAGTGCTATTGAAACAGCAGTGCACAACACGGTCAGAGTGTTTATAGTAGGCTTTGTATTGGATTCTGAAACACCTCTGCAAATGGTCAGCAACAAACTGATCCGACAGAAGGGGGTACAACACGTAGAAAACAAACCTCAGAAGTTCTCATTTTCAGCGTTGAAATGTGGCAGATCTGCAGAGCATTCCATGTTGTGTCCTTGACCAGCTATCTGCCCAGCTATCCTCTATGTGCTCCCTGGCTATCATATTTTAAATTGGCCAAGAGTCAGCATGATGCACAGCCCCATCACGGGCTCTCTGTAGTGCATCTAAAGCTGGTAACACGGCTGTACTTTTAGGGCTCTTCCTTCCCCTCTCCTCATGCGAGAGAAAATGGAAATCTAACCATGCAGGGAATTGCTTCATCAATGGAAATATCTTTGATATCAACAATCCCGCTCTTAAAAGGGACACATTTATACATATTGTTTTGATCCTTGAGGAATCCTATTACTTCAGTGAAAAGGCTGCTTAATGGAGCATGGCCCAGATGCTGGATCCTATTAAAGTGAGGCGCACACCTTGGCAAGGAGACACAACTGCTGGATGCTTTAATGAAGATATCTGAGGCTTTGCAGTGGAGAACCTTGCAGATGTGCTTGTTATCTTCCAGATTAATGATACAGAAAGACTCTTGCTTGACAAAGAAACATGCTCTCCTTCTCTATAGCAAATTTCACCTGTTCACACTGCTTTGCTGAGCTAGATCCATCACATCTGGATGGCATTACTTAGCACATACTAATGGAGTAAAACAGTTCTGATAGACCTCAGTTTGCAGCTTTGTGATATTGTATGATAATGTATCTAATAACAAGGTAATATGAAAGAAGTCATTAGGTTAGAGCAGTTGCAGCAGCAGTCAGTGCTTAGTGGTGGTTGTGAAGGTTATAATTCCCACTGATCTAAATGGAGTCTCCCGTGCTTTTTAAACTGACCACTAACTATAAACTTGTGTGGTGCTTGTGTATTGCCTTGGGCTGTGCTTAGAACTGGTTATTCCTGTTATGTGTAAACCACAGGGGTGTCATTAAGCCTTTGATATTAATGGGAAAGAAATGGGGTGGTCTACCAGCAAAATCACAGCGCTTGGGGGAGCATCACAGACACAAGGATAAAGCTCACCTCACCTTATGTAGGGTTTCACTAACATGGTGTGCCATTTCCTGCTACACTTGCTTCTATTGCAATGACACAAAGCTAGCATCCAAACCATGCAGTACAAGGGCTGCTCTGAGAGGCCCAGTCATGTCCTCAAGGATTAACACTCCTGTGAAGAGCATGGACAAAACAATGATCTGAATTTAGTTGGTGGAGAATGTTGTGCTACAAAGCAGATATTGAAGGCCTGGGTGGTTGCAGTATGATAGGTATATTACAGCGATCACCTGTGGGTCTGTTTAGGTGAGTGACATAGGTTTGTGGTACAACTCACCTGTGAGTCTCTGAGGTTGCAGCGGAGGAAGAGGTGTAACTGTACTCTTGAAACGGGGGCCAGTGCGTGTGGCCTGTGGGCGGGTGTCCTGAGCACACATGCGGGACACGCCTTCATACCTGATTTCACTGGTCACCTGAAAACACAGATACAGCGTTACAAACAATGATCTTTATGGGAACCCTGGATACAATAATGAGACAAATGACAGCCTTTGGCTGTTTGTCAGATTCTATTTGTTGTGATAGAGGTCATTTGACCTGCAAAGGCCAGGTCTGAACAGACATGAATGTCATACCTGCAGAGCCATGAGAATACCAGATGATAGATCAGATATATGTTATTAAAAAGCAGCCAGCACTGCCAGGTTGTTTGTGGGGGGGCAGTCACTGACAGGCATGCGTTATTCCAACCTGAATGCAGTGATTTGTGGGACTGAGAATGTCTCCTACTAGGCATCCAGCCCTGCCTCTTACTGAATATAACTGATGACCGTATAAGTGCTTTCTATATGCAAAATATAGTACATCTGTAATTGAAACTGACTCATTGTAACACGCAAGGGGAAAAGGGGAACTAGGAATCATAGACAAAGATTGATTCAAATGTGAAGATTATTGATACAAAATATTTGCCTTTGAATATTTACACCTAGTGAACTGAAAGGTCAGGAATACCACATTACTAGATCAGATTTTTGATGAAGATTTTTGCCTCTTAAATGACAAGTTACATCTGGAGGGTCATGACAGCTGTCTTGTTGTTCCATTGTTCCAGGCAGCAAATGGACCTTGATTTTCCCCATTGTGACAATTCTCTCTCTCCACTCAATGGTCATCTGTTCACTGGACAACAGGGGCTCAAACTGCTTGCTGCAACACTGAAAATTTCCCCTTCCAAGTAGAGAGAAAAATGCTTTGCATCAGAGCAACAGCCAGTCACTTCATGTGTTTGAAAGAGCTTGATTGACTTTAATTAAGCTCTCATCTTTGTTTAATTGCAAGTGTGGTACAAGCCACAAATCAGTGTGTAATTGCCTTCTCATAGTTAGGATATGACTTCATACTGGAGTGGGGAAGCCGCATTGTCCCATCCCTGGGAGAGTCACTCAGGAGGCGGACAAGCTGTCAAGGCAGCCCTGACGGATGTGGGTGGTGAGGCGGTGAGGCGGTGGGGCGGAGCTGTGCCGACGAGCAGCAGGTGTAACATGATTGCAGCCTGGCAGATAATGATGATGAACATGACAGCAGCTCCTGTCCCACAGGTGGGTAATCGGCCCACATCTGGTGACCCTGCAAGACCAATCTGAGTCTCTCTCTCCTTCCGTCTCTGTCCCTCTTTCTCTCAGTCTCTCTCTCCCCTCTCCCTCATCAGCTTTTCCTTCTCTCTCTCCCTCTGTCTCTATCCCCTGCAGTGTGTTCAACCCGGCAAAGGTGCATACAACATTGCCAGCCCAAAATAAAAATGCATCCATTGCTATCTCTCATGTGTTCAGTACTATATAAAAGACATAAGCAGTGTACTGCTGTTCATTGCAACAAAGTTTTTCAAAGTTAGCAGAAGAATATGTCTTCAATGTCCTTAAGAAAAAAGCAAAGGAGCTATGGAGTCAAAGCAGGATCAATGATGTCTGTTTTCCCTGGTGTGTGTGGGGGAGTGTGAATGTTAGTGTGAACTGAAGACCACAGGTAGGTAATTGAGTGGGATTTTATGGTCCATGCAGCAGCTGTAAACTAACTTTATTATATCTACAAAATAATGCACTTTTAAGGGTGACAGTCAACCTGTCAAGTCTGCTTAACTTCAGGGTGATTTGTAGGGGAAGGAGAGACAACTACTGAAAACAGTAATGAGATCCAATAAAATCTAGACAGAAAAAATGTCTCATTTTGAGTAATTGCTGCTCAGATCATACTGATGATGGTCTTCTTGGCTAAACATCTAACATTATTATTCCACTGACCCTGCAATAGATATAATGGCCTATATAAATCTGCATTACACTGGACTTCACTATAAGATGCTTAGGGGTAGAGCTGCTTAATCAATATTGCACTCACATAGCAAATATCTTCATGCTCTGAGAAGAATTTTTTAAAAATGTACTTTTTCATTTTTTACCACTAAAAACCCTCTAATGAAACATGACTATAACTGTCTATTGTATGATATCCATACATAAGATGACTCTCATTCAGAGGATTATTGATGTGCTGCTTAAATCATGTGCCACATGATTTCAAAAGTCATTTGAAGGGCAGCTTATGAAATGTGATTGTCTGCAAGACATGAATGATGATGACTGAATTAATAAGTATAAAAAACAGCTTTACTTCAGAGGCAAACCTCTGTCATGCACGCAAACTTATAACGCCCGAATTTTCACAGAGATGAAAATGTAACAAAATGTCATATTCCAAGAGAGAGAGAAAAAAAATGAGTTTTGGACACAAGATGTTAAAGCTGAAATCTAAATGGAAGGGGAAAGTGCCAAGTCAAGGAGGTCACCCAATGCCCAAGGCATCCATGGTCTCCTTTAACACGTGCTGATCAAAGCCTCATATGCAGCAAGGTAGGCAGTCACCAGACTGGAGCTGTGACTGAAGAAGGAGCTTCATGAAAGTGACGCAGATTCTGCCAGGATTCACAGACAGAAACTAGAGGTCGTTCACCTACCATCAGCATTAACTGTAAAAACGAATGACTGGCAAGGCCTGAAAGGACTCTGGACACTGGATCATACAGTAACCTTGCACTATATCTGACCACTACAGTACTCTATGGGTCAGGCAGACTTCAGTGCATTTTCATGTTACGCAGCAGCAACACATCTTACAAATGCTGTAACTTAAAGACTTTTTACACCATACTTCATAATGTAGCTATGCTTTCTCAGGCTGAACAAATTTAAAATATCTTTGAACAATCCTCTATAGCTGGTGTAATGATACACATTTCTTTATTATTTATGAATTATCTGTATGCATGTAAACTATGTATGAGTCACTAAGGGCACGTCTGCAGTGAAAAGGACTGCAGTAGTGCAACCCCCCCCCCCCCCCCCCCACCCCCCACCCAATCCTCCTTTGTTTCCCCACTGCCACAATGCATTACATCTCACTGAGGTCCTAAATGTTATCTAGAAAAGAAAAAAAAATCAATCCTGTCTCTTTGAGGTTGAAGCTCTGACCTTTAGAAACCTTCAAGGATAATGATTTTAGATAACTCGTAGGAAGTGTATGAATGTTATCACTTACTACAGCCCCATATAGGACATTTAAAAAGTATTAAGCCCCTGTCAACTGGCCTTTTTACCTCCTGGACACACCTCTGCTGGATTTACAATGAAGGTTTTTTTTTCTTTTTTTGTCTATGCGGTAGGACTGACAGTCATATCATGGTCTTATATTTCTTGCCCTCAGCCATACACACAATGTAATTGTACCAGAATCATCCATGTCACCTTTTGCAACAGCAAACTGGTAATTGATTCCACAGCTATCTTGTACAGTCCAGATCCTGGGAAATATCCCCATCAACCACACATATATATGCAGTGTCATTTAAGCCTGGAACCCAATGGTATTTACAGAACAAGAACTGTACAAAATTATTGCTCCTTTTGACAATGAAAGAAAAAATGTTTCCTACTTATTTGTTTTTAACTTTGGGTAAGCACCTTTACCTAATTGGCAGAGGGATGGAAAATAGGAAACCAGGATATTACTCTCACTTGAGAGACTAAAACACTTGATTGAAGAGTATCTGCCAATGTTGTTTGTTCTGAAAGATCAGTCTTCTTTGTTTTATCCCTGTAAATTAAAGAACAAACTACTCAACCTATTCTCACAAAACATCTCAAGACAAAGAGCAAGTCAATGCAAACTGACTCCTACCAAAGAATGATAAATTAGGTGCAAGGAAGCTAAATAACTCCATTGTATCCACTTTCCTGCAATAAATCAAATTACAGGGCTGATAAAGGTATTATTCAGTAGCATAATACAATGAGAAAAAGGCTCAGAAAATTAATTTGGAGTATTCTTTACACTCCGTCCACTCATTAATTAAAGGTCAGGTTTGTAGACTTGAGCTAAATCCATTCAGGTATCATAATCCATTAATGGCCATGATTGTTAAAACATGAGAGAGAATTCAGACCTACTGCCAAAAAGGACTGGAGGCAACAGGGGTAGAAAAATGTACATGTATTTGCCTAGTGCTGCCCTTGCAATACCTTGCAGGTATGAAACTTCCCAGAGCTGTTTTTAAACTGTAATGCATTTAACTGATAATGTTTATTTTGGGTTGATATATTTCAGTGAAGAATTTATTTTCATTTCTAATCAGCCATTATTTAGCCAGGTTATATGCACTGAGATTAAAAATCTCTTGTCCAAGTTAGATCTGGCCAAGAGGGCAGCAAGACATGGGTCACTGGATACACAGCACTGACAAGTTAAAGTACATTAGACCACATTTAGCACAGCGCAAGATACACACGTAATTTAAAAACAAGCAGGCAAGAGAGTAAGTAAGAGCACCTGTAAGACAGTGAGGTCTGTCTAGATCTTGAGTTCTCCTTTCAATTCATCTACGGTAACCAGAAGATTTAAACAGTTTTTTGCAACTCATTCTATGATGATGGTGGAAACTAACCAAAGGCCCTTCTGCCAAATTATGTGTGGCTGTTAGGGTCTCTGAAAATAAATGTTCTTAGGAGAGTAAGCTGTTTTACACAGTGAGACAAGAACATAAGTAAGAAGGCAGCAGTCCAAGGATAGCTTTGTGGATGATAAGGTACCAATGCTCAGTCTACAAATAGATAGAGATGGACAATATATCTTTTAATACAGTGAGCTGTGATCAGTTAATAATTTGGACAATGTAATCAAATTGCATCATGATAGACTGTGTCAAGGGAACGTAACCAGGATTCTGCAGTATTAGTGTACAATACACCATCATAATCAACAAGAGACATGTGGCAGAAACCAATGTCATCTGTACATTAAACAAACACGATTTGTTTCTATAGAAAAAAAGCTTTAGCTTCAAGTTTTTTTTTGTGTTAGGTTTGAATGTGAGGATCTCATCAAGTATAAATCTGAGATACTTAGCAGCACTACAGATCACAATGTTGCAATGAAGTAGGAATGCTTCTCACAGATTCAAAGATGTACGCTATTGTATTGTTCAAGGCATACTGTGTCAATACAGCTTGCCCTTGCATTCATTAAGGGGAAGCATGAATCTCTATACTTACCCCTGTCCTAGCAGTCCTATCAATTATCAGCCCAATATATTTTTGATACCTCATGCCACGGCATGTTAATTTCAATTTAAACCCCAAAACATGTTCGACATTGAAGTTCATTAATCACACGTGAGGATGTGTACAACATGTGGGATGTACAATCTACCCTGACTCAGTCACATTGTAAGGGGGGGTTATACCGGGCTCTCTTGCGAGCATTAAAATCAATAGGCTCC
Organism: Megalops cyprinoides; assembly: GCF_013368585.1. Classification (NCBI taxonomy): domain Eukaryota; kingdom Metazoa; phylum Chordata; class Actinopteri; order Elopiformes; family Megalopidae; genus Megalops; species Megalops cyprinoides. Next base: position 27,264,750 of record NC_050590.1, on the reverse strand, counting down.
CAGGAAGTACTGTCCCCTGCTCAGTGGTCTTTAACACTGTGAGAGAGACACACAGGGAATCAGTACATAACACTGCTTCTCACCTGATTTTGCCTGATTTCAGGTGTAGTGCCCTCAGTGGTCCCATCCCTGTAGGAATCCTCTGGGCTGTCCTGCATCTGGTGATGGCGGGTGGCCTTCTTCAGTTTCCTCCTCCTTGTCCTCTGATCCTTGTTTGACACAAGCCTTTTCACATATTGTAAGACAAAGAGATGGTGAGGATTTTGTAACATCAAGAGTAGACACCCCATAGCACAAATAAAAATGAAGGTAATAGGGGTTTCATAGAGGAATGCCAACATTTCTCCACAGGAAAGAAAGTTCACTTGTTCATTACTTTCCTTTCTGCTGCTCTGTAGCATATTGTGGGTGGCTTGGCCACGAAATGTTAAAGTAGCACTGTGGAGAACATGAAGGCAGGGCCTGGCATAGATTAACAATGTTCACAGGAGCCAAATCAAGAGGCACCAGGGCGACCTGTTGATCCCTCCCACAAGTGGCCTTTCAGTCAGCTCTTCCTTGGAGTATTACAGTCTTGCCCCTTGCTCTGACTAGACTTACTGCACTTCTGCACTTCTTAATTGATAACCCGGAGGAGTGGAGCAGAGCGGCGCAACAGGCTGCAAGACACACGCTGCATTACAAGAGCTCCTGGGTTTTTTTGACAGAATGAATGTGCAGATTTAAACACCCAAATGTGAAGGCTTCGTCTCTACTGACCCAGATAAGGACATGATAAAGCTTGGGCTAGGTGTGCATCTGTCTCCTGGTCACCACCAGACACAGGGGAATGCCATACCCCACAAATGATTTGTTTATTATAGTTGACATACAATAGAACAGAGGGAACTACTTAGCCCTTTGGGCAATGCAGGCCAAACAAGGCCGGTTTGACGTAGCTCTGATGAATTGAACTTGCAGCCTGCATCTATCAGCCCAACAGAAATTGCTTTGCACACATGAGTTCAGACTGAAATTAAGGTGCAGTGAATCATATCACTTCTCATTTTTGCATCTTTGCCTTCTTGTGTTGCCAACTTTTGCTATATTAATGCCATCTCAGTGGCCATGCCTGGGGAGGTTTCACCAAAGTTCAGCTCACTGAGAAGCGGCATGCTGCCTTCATGGTGATTAATTCCAGTCGGTTGATGCTCATTTAATTTAAGCATTTCCTTATGAAGATTTTTAATTTTGATTCAACTGACTTTTAAAGACCCAAATGATCAGAACACAGATGTTGTGATGCTCATAATGCAAACATATATGAGCACCACGTTTGGGATTTAAATGAAGGCATACCTTAACAACCTCACAGTTCCCAACACTGTGACATTTGAATAATTACATTTTATAAATAAGCTCTGCCACTGCACAACTGACAGCTCTGTGCATGATCAGCAATCTGTTTATAAAACAAGGGATGTTTTTCAACAAACCAACAGACATTGTGAGTCCTTCAATTATCTCATCAATCAGGCATATATTCACACAGGGAGCTGCATGCTCCTTTGATTCTCAGGATGATCAGATTAGCTACAAGCCAAGTAGCAGTCTCTACCTGCAAAAAATTAACTTCCAAAGCTGTTAAAATTGTGATGCTGATCCAAAGATGCAACCATTAAAACACATTCACATCAATCGCAGTCACTGTGATTACTGCACAACACACGTTCGTGAGTATGTAACTCATTAGAGAGGATTCCATTTCTCTGTGGGCTTCAGTCCAGTTTTCACCCCAGCGGAAGAGCTTCATTTCCTGTGGATTGACCCTGCTCCATATCCTTCATGCTGATGTGTTCTGAAACACCATTAAGCCCCCACAGGTGCAGGGGTGTCTGCTGAGAGCTGGATGTGGAAGTGGACATGCCCCTGTCATCCCAGGGTCACAAGCAGAACTGATGGCTGTGAACATTACTTATGTGCTGGAAATGTACAGATACATGGGAAGAACTAAGAAAGACTGCTCTCTGCAAACTTCAGATTAGTTCAGTGGCTAAAACTACACAAAACCACATCTAGGGAAAGCATGAATGTATGGAACACAGCTGATCAACCATTTCTAATGACAGTTTAAATTTTGTGACCTTAGTTAACCTCATTCTTACTTATTAGCATGTGTGTAATGGCATGTATCTGATTTGGACATATGTAGTCAGTATATATCTAATTAGAACTATTTTGCTGACTGGGTTTATAGCGTCACAGGAAAGGTCAGACATCCAGGTCACTGAGCATCTCAGCTCCTTAGAAACGGTGACTATGGGGCAAAAACATACATTTCTACCACTGAAAAATGTGCTGCTACCATGATTATCGGCATACTGCAGTACAAAGTTAAACATTAAAAAAACAAACGATACATTGTATACAGAGTTACAAAACCAGAAAAGGGAAACAAATGTCTCAATGCTGTGCTCAAGGCTAGGAACTATCTAGAGATAACATTTGCTTTTGGGTATCACTGGTTGATAACTAGTTAACAACAGATAATACGACTTACAGGAAAACTCAGCAACATCTTGAAATTCTATACACCTACCTAGCTAGCCTAACAGTTAACTGGACAGAAGGAAGGAGGTTATGTATTGATGTATCAAAATTCATACATGCTAAATGTACTATTTACATGGAAACTTGTTGTGATAAATGTCAGAATGCTGAAATCTGGGCTACTTCTTGATAACACTGACCCACTCCTCTGCTGTCAGTCTGTAAGGACAATTTAGAAAGCCCCATATTTAAGTGACCCTCTTGAAGAAAAAAAAAATCATAATCTCTCCTAATATCCTAATATGTATGTATCTCTTCTGAAATTTGAATGGTCCTGCAGATATAATTGTTTCTCCATCTTTATAAATCCTATTACTTGTCTACTTGCTTCTACCCCTGTATGCTCTTATTGCTATAGAGTCATATGACCTCTGATGTCAATTTCCAACTTATCAATCACCAATTCTCAACCAATGTGAGTAAAGAATCTGGGAATTAAACTGAGCAAAAATGTTTGGTTAGAAGCACCAGGCCTCTTGCTTTTAGTCATTGGGAGTGACTTCTAGATGCATGTTTGGAAGACATTCTTCCCAGAATAATTTTAAGCCACACCTGGCTATCAAACACAAAGAAACAGTTTAAAGAAATTCTACATTAACATTTAACACACATCCACCTAATTTAACAATCCACTATCCTTTTAAACATGTTCTACGATATGTAGAGAGGCATTCTCTCCTCACCAGTAGCAAATGTAATACTGATTGGCAAGAAGCCTACAGGGTAAAAGAGAAATTCAAATACAAAAGCAAACTTTCTTAGGAGTGCACCTCAAATGCCTGCAGCACTATAGACCCAAGTTCTGATTTGCAGAGCATTTTATGTGAAGAAAAGGGGGGAAAATACAACCCTTTTATGAACCTGTCAGCATTGCAGTTAAATGGTAGCACAGACCTTCAGCAGGTTGCTTTTGCATTTCTTTCCTCTGAATCGATGGAAACTACTAAAAATCATAAAGATTGTAGATGGCACAAGTGTACAAGAAGTTTCAAGAAACCTCCACATTGAAATATACTGTACTGTATGTCAAGAATGTGAAAAAAATCTGAAATTTGCTTCAAGTCAATTACATGCATGCAAAACAATTATGAAAACACCAAATTATGAAAATAATACATTATGTAAACAAACAGTGGGAAACGGGATCAAATGGCTCCCAAGCAGGAATACTGCAGAAAAAAAAACCAATTAATGTGGTAAAATGTGGCAGAATGTTTTAGTCCTTAAATTGACAACAACTGGTTAGACCATCAAAAGACCCCCCGCCAAAAAAAGGTCCTTCCCAGAACCGCTTATTATTTTAAAAAAATTTTTTCCAATATCCATTTTATGGATTGGAGCAGGTATATTTCTCTTTGCTGGTGCAAAGATGCTGTGACAGTGGCTCTGGAGAGTTCAGGGCTCATGCAGAGTGCAGACCTCCCACATAAAAGGCAGGGAGATAAGAGAAACAGAGGAAGGCATGTTGGGAGAGTTGATGGAGGATGCTTTACATATCTTCAAATGTGATGCATTGCTAACAAAGTGCCTAGTCAGTCATATGTGTGCTTGCTCCAGCTTTGGGTCTGGGCAGAACATTTTGACAGGGCTTTTGCCCCCATGGTTTTGCTTTGTCTAAATTTACTATATTAGAGGGGTGTAAATGGGGCCACTGATGCTGAGAAACAGAATTCATGATCTAATACCAAATCTAAACAAGTGTAAGAACATTCACACCACATTCATCTTACACTTCAGATGACTGCATAAATGCATGTCTGCCCTACATGTATAATGTGATAACAAACCTTAGATTATGTGGTTTTACAAAATTCATTTATTAGTACTGTCACTCAAAAGCAGCCACCATTTTCCTCATTCATTTCAACCAAACATTACTGGTAGTCGCAGTAGGAATTTGAAGAAAGCAGAAAATTGTACATAACATTCTCCACCGTAAAGACTCCACGTAGCCTATTTACACAGAACCTGAGATTCCATACTATAATCCTCAATGCCTTTATCTTGAGTAATGTTTCAATATGAAAACTGCATCCATCACTCCCAGCACTGAGAAACAGATTTAAATAGCATTTTAATAATTTTGTCCTTGTGCAAGCAGTTCAAGCCAGTAAACTGCTCTTTTCAAAGCGCTCTTTCTTTCACTTTGCAGGGTCTGCACTTTGGGCCCCCTCACACTAAGGAGCCACGCATACATAATGAGCGTGTCACATTGGGAATATGCAGATCTGGGCTAAGGATTCTGGTTTGAGTGACGGTGTACCCCTTTCACAGGAGCCTGAATGGAACTTGAACTCCCAATGCTCTGGTGTGTCTGGTAATATTAATGAGCGGCCGCCCTTGTGTGCAAACACGTGGAGAATAGCTTGGTTTAATAGGCAGAATGCACACAGAGGTCCCGCCACTGAAAAGGCTTTCAAAAGCAACCAGGGCCCAGCACAGAGCAAGCTGTGTGTGGAATCTGTCTGCACATTCCATTTGTCAGTGTCAAACTGCCCAATAACAGAATACAAACAATCATCTCAAATCTCAAAGAGGTAGCCACATTCTGAGAACATCCATGTTAAAAAATAAATAATTCACACTTTCATTTTAATTATCCTGAATTTAACATTTGTTTGTTTTTAATCTAGCATCTTCATTAATTCTGAGAGCCTTGCTCTACAGGCAAGATCTGCAAATTTGTCTTGTGTAACTACCCAATTGATGTCCTGGCTATGATAATCCCTTGATAATGAGCAAATATCAGCTCGGATACATCTTCTAGCCTTGTAAAAACCTTACACTGAAAAAGTGAGCTCCCATTTAACGCTCACCGAAATGAGATTATTCTTCAGATTAAGTATTAAATCAAATTACAGTACGTAAATAATACTGGGTACCTTGAGCTGTAAATCGAACAGTTTAAAGCCTTTGAAAGCACTTTAAATAAACATTCGGATTCTGATTATCCCCACCTTGTCTAAGTGTGTCGTACAAGTGATCCATCACTAGAAGCTTTTGCTATTTGCATCAATTGCATTGGTCTTTTGATCCAATGACTTTAAAATAATTGTGATAATGTAATAAATAATTACTTAAAAAAAACATTTCCAGATTTAAGGAATGTCTATAACAGACATTTTTGTTATTTAAACTCTTAAAATTCTAGCAAAATGTGAAAAACATTCATAATATACAGGTACATTTAATTAAAATCCTGTTAAGGTAATAAAGCATGTAGTGAGCTATATTTTTGACACATGTGGCAGTTCTCACAGTAACATGTTAGATGTTAGATGAATTAACACTGAAGTGCCCATCATTCAGATCAGGTCTGGTGTGTTAGGTGGCTGAATACTGTAGCCAACATGCGGCTCCCATGTCGCTCTGTCAGTTAAGCCACTCATTCCAAGGACAGGTGGAGTCCTAAAGCCTAAGTCTTTCCATGTTCCAGCTGGGTTATATCATCAGGTAACAGTGACTGGAAGTCTACAGCAGGTGAAAACAATTAACTTCATTTCACCAGGGGTAGGGAAGGCTGCATTGACTGGGGTCCCTTTTGTCCTGCTGCTCATTAGCATTCGCTAGTGGCAAGTACATCAGACTAACATCAAGGGAGATGTGCTGGTCCTCCACTCAGCATTTGGCTGCACATGAGTGTATTGGAGGATTGCATTTGCTGCACTTGCTAACCAGCTAGCAGTCTACTCCTGGCTTTCAAGCTAGTTGCTCCTATAGCAGAGTATTAAAAAGAAAAAAGAAAAGCTGAATTTTTAGGCTCACTAATGCCAAGAGCATTTCCACATATGACCAAATGGCAGGGTTAATGAATGCTTATTTGTCTTAAAATTCAAAATTTAGTCTGAAAGATGCTTTTCTATTTGCCATTATGTGTAGAGGACCACTTACAAACACACCAGAAACCATGATCTGAACAATCTAAGCTGCCATGTGTTCAAAATTCTTTTTGCTTATAACTCATTTTCCAGTTAAGAAGGTCATTCCATTCTTCTTGGCCCCCGCTGTTCCAAAGATGTCCAAGCTTAGGCAATGCAGCCTGTAACATCAGTGATTTAAAGCAGCTGCAGACACGGCTTAACATGGTTACTTTACACAAACCCTACATTTTTAGCCATGACTAAATGGCTGTACACTGTGCCAAAGTGTTCTTTATTTTCAATTTGCACATATCCCATGTGTCTTTTTTGCAATATATCTGGTGCAAAATGCATAGTTCAATGCCATTAGTAAGAACTTCCACACATTCTTAGTACCTGCAAATTTAAATTGTATTAATCCAAACATTTTGGTCAGAAACCTTCATTAAGACACAGAAAACAGCTAAGTGGATGACTTATCATGTGACCATGGTGTCACCCTGGCAACACACCCTCCCCCAGAACACTTCCTCTTGTATTCATGATGGACAAAAAGGAAAGGAGTCTGAACCGAACAGCACTGAAAACAATACCATTGACAGAACATGCTAAACACTGAGAGATACTCCAAACCAGGGTTTAGGGTGATGAAGTCACAACCCGTGTTAACCCTTTCAGTACCTCACCATGAGAAGTAGAATTTAAGAGATTTAATACAAGTATTTCATTTCATTTAAAAAAATGAAACATACATAACCCTGTAAAATGCACTGAACAGTAAATTTGATAGTTCAGCCAGAAAGAAGGTACAGAAATGCATGCACCGGTACTAAAGTTGGTACCATAGCAACAGCAGCTCTTTGGAACCACTTTATATAGGTCCAGGCAGTCAAAACCCCTGATCAGACACATCATCTCCAAGATTCACCAAGACTAGCCAAACAGAAAGGAGACCATGAACATCTTTATGTAAATTCACACTTTCTAATATCACCATCTTTTCTTGAGAAGTGACACTTATGATTGTCAAGGGCATTGCTCACACCGAGTTAATCGGCTGTCAGAAGCTGGTCATGGCTAGTCTATAGGGGATGCCTGTGTATAGCAAACACACAGAGGAGTGTCCTCCAGCTAAATCTAAATCAAGATGTCTGGAAATATTTCAGATTTCCTATTTACTACAGAAATGATCGAGGATCATTTTTGACAAAGATCATTTTAAAAAACATAATCAATTTAACATACTAGAAACAAAGCAAAAATATGCTAAAATATTACTTACTTATTGTGAGAGAAGTATATCACTTTGTTCACTGTTAACACTGGCAGAATCAATATCTCAGAAATTAAGACATGAAATTTTGCTTGAGTGGTGCCACTGAAAGAAAGTCAATAAAATGGCCATTTCAAAAGCATGTTGATTCCACATAATATGATCACCACATTTTGTTCCGTCAGAAGTAAACCAGTTCACTAAATGGTATAAACAGCTATGGTACATATGTTATTACTGGTTTACTGCAGCCTGCATTTTAAACCTGTGTGCAGTGAGTTGCAGGGGCCAAGAACAGCAAAATGATAACCGAGTAAAAATGCAGCAGCCATTCGGGCACGCTGCCCACCACACAGCACGCTGGGGTAAAAGTGAAGCCAAGGAATATTATGGAGATTTATAACTGGCCTCTTTTAACCATAAGGGGCCACATAAATGTTTTCCAAAGAGGGGTAATTCTGCAGGTGTTATCTGCTTTATGCCCAGTGCTCTAGAAGGATCATCGATATTTGAATGGTAGAGATTAATGAAATTATGACACTAAGTAGACTTTGTTATTGGTGCTTTAATGTCAAAGGAAAAAAGTCATCAGCAATTAATTCATGCTTAGCCACATGTAAATTAGTTTATGTTTGCTTTAAATACATCAGAGGAGATTTCATCTTCTCATACAATTAAAAGCATAAATTAGCTCACAGCAGAAAACCTGACTTTTGTACATTTCAGTCCTTTTTTATAATTTTTACCCCTTAATGGAATAACCTTTATGGAACCCTTTTTGAAATCACTAATTGTATATTATGCTCATTTTACCACAACAACCTCTTTCCTTACACAGGAGTACTGAAGCAAGACAAACACAATCACACAATACTGCATGCTGGCACACCCTCAACAGCTATTTTCTGCACTACACACCTCGCAAGTAAAGTAAAGTTTAAATTATTAGTAAAAATTAACTTCACTGTTGTCATTTAAGCAATTCACAGGCTCCTGACAAACTGCATTAGCTTATCATAAAGTTTCTTAACATTTTTTTCCATTCTCTGTACTCCACTACACTACAAGAGCAACTGTTGATCAACTAAACCAATACCAATAACAATGGACAGACATTAGTAGCATTATTTGATTGTCAATCAGCAGTTGTTCAACCAAAAACATTTTGTTCGGTGTTATTATAAGGACCTGTCAGATATGTGAAAAAAATGCTGACTGATGTTACGTGCAGGAATGGGTGTTTTGATTCAGAGGCATTGACCTTGCAGTTGTGTCAGGATTCCGGGAAAGAAAAACAGGCGGCTTGCATTCTGAAAAGGCCTGGGCACCTCCTGAGGCTTGGCAATCCTTGAGAGAAGCCCAGCCCTCAACGGAAAGCGTGATACGGCCGGCATGATGAACTCGGTCCTGGCGCAGTCCTGGCCTCAAAAAGCCTGAGTGCGCTTTTGCTTGTCTTAATTAGGCTAAAAAAGCCCAGGGAAGAAGGCATCCCTTAGCAGTGCAAAGATTCCAAGGCTAGCAATGCAACAGAGACAGGGCTTTACTCCTCAAAAAACACCAGTGAGTCCTCAACTAAATTATTTTGCACTATATTCAGTTTCTTGCATATAACTGAGAGAACTATACAAGTTCCACTGAATTAGACCATCCCTGCAAGGCCATGTATGAGATTCCCTCATGCATTTAGGAGCACAGAGGCAAAGATCTTGGTGAGGGTAAGGCAGCGTGTTCACCGTATACCCTTTCCTGTCCCTCAGCCAACAATGTAAGTACTCCCGATTTATTCCTGTTGTGTTGAGTCCAAAGCAGTAAATTGAAATGACCCATATAGTTCAGCTGGCGACCTTAATAGTATTCAAAATCCATCCAAGCATGGAGGGTTGATGCCTGAAATGAATGTGCCATTCACGTCCCTTCTAAAAGATTTTCCAGCAAAGAGAAGTTCTGTTTTCATAATCACAACTGTTGCTTGTCACAGCAAATACAGCATTGTCTATGTATTCTGAGTACAAGGTTACTGGCCTAAAATAATTTGACCTCACTCTACAGGCTAATGTTACCCCAAGACCACAGTGAAAGGCAAGCTAGTTTATACAGCGGTAGTTTGTTTTCTCCTGTGTTCCTCAGCTACTGAATTTGACAGTAAAGTTGATTTCATATAGAATCCTGTCAGGTTCCAGCTACAAAACTGAGTGAATTAGTGTGTGTTTTTGAATTCCAGCATAACCTCCAACACACAAATAAATGAGGAGATGCATGGAACGCTGAGACATCACGCTCCTTCAGGGTGCTGACAATTTTTATGCTGTCATATGTTGTATTTCATCTTTTCTCTCTGTGTAAAAAATACATCCCCTTGTACATAAAATGTACAAAATGTACATATTTCAAGTTTACCATCACAGGCTGTATAAATTTCCTCATACTATGCAGTGCACATGCATATTAAACCCACCAGCTACTATTTCTGAGCTTTGCACTCACAGCCCTTTGCAGTCTGCAGATCTCAAGGAAAGCCCACTTTCATCACCACTGTATTGACTAAATTCAACAGAGAATTAGTAATAATTCTATTCTTATGCTATAGAGCATTATGTGAGATAATACTGTCAAATATCATTTGCATGTATTCATTTGGCAGATACTTTTATCCAAAGTGACTTACAAGTGAAGCAGAGTACAACACAAGGAGCCATATAAGGCCATAAAAAGCCATATAAGGAGTCAACAGTATTAGAAGCACTGCATGAGCAGGTTTCCAATAGTTTGCCATGCAAGGTACAAGCTAGCTGGTAGAGATACTAGCGCATGAAACCATAGATTTGAATTCATTATATGGAAAGCAAAGTTGAAGATATAAAAAATTGATTTAAGTGGTAGTGTCTCAGGTGTTCAGGTAAGCATGGAAGAGCTGTCTTCAAATTTTTCTTGAAGATAGTGAGGAACTCAGCAGAACAGATGATGTGTAGAAATTCATTCCACCATCAAGGGACAATGGTGGAGAAGGATGTGGACAGTAATTTTGTGCCACAATGTGACAGAACCACCAGACACCATTCGGTAGTGTGTGTAGTGGTCAGGAGGGAACACCATTCATTGGCAGTGACTAATTTGTTGATGTGGCGATAACTTGTGTGCAGTGTCTTTGTATTTTTCCTGATCAAGCTCCATAAAAGTTTTTTTCCAGTTCTGAGGGAGCTCTACAATGACACATTTTGCAGTCAACAGCCTGCACAGACGTGCTGTTGTACACATTAATTAGCCACCATTACCTGTTTTTACACAAAGCCCTGCTGGTTGATCTACTCATACATCATTTATGATGGTGTGCTGACTGAGAGAATATGAGCATTCATGTCAGTGTCCTCCAGTGGGGACTGGTAGTAAATGTCACCTGCGTTCTTTGTCCAGTAATTACAGTGTCTTATGCATACTTTCAAGTAACAATGACATCTTGAGCCTCCAGTTCTTTTAAGAGAAGCACCAGCCATGTACGCTGTAAGTTTACACCAACTCTAGAAAATGAGGAAAGGCTGCAATCCACTGCTGATGGCTCACTGTCTATGGAGGAACGAGGGCAGGGGTCACTGACTAATAGCTGTTTGTAATGAACCTTTTCTATCTGAGGGGATTTTCCAATCAGGTCTTGGGTTACTGAGGCATGGAAAAATGGAATGTCCAGTGCATACGAATTACCATTTCTCTGAGGGTCAGAGATGTTAATTGACTAGACTGCAGAGGCATTGGTGCTTGCTAATTGACTGAATTTAACCCATCACTGTTGCATTCATCGATAGAGAACCCACTGTGTGAATATACTGAGAACAAGTGAAAACACAAGGAACTGGCTCTGTGGGAGTCAGATTATATTAACAGGAATATGTCTTTTGTCTACATGCAACTATCAACTTTCCAAACAAGTGAAATGCAAACGCACTCTCAATCTCAAACAGCTTTTGTGATAAAAAAGAGCACACACTGCACTGCTTAGTAGCACTCTGACCCATGTACACTATTCACAGACTAACAATGGACGGCTACTGTTGCTGAGCAGAAAAATTGGGGAAAAAAAGAAAAAAAATCTCCAAAAATATGTCAACCTACACAGAACTGGTATTTGGAAGTGCTGCCTTGCCTCTATGTGGTAATCAGAGAGCTGCCTCAGGATGTGGAGGGTACAGAGTGGCCAGAGATTGAGATGTCCCATCATTCCTGCGCCTGCAGTATTGGGCCCTGGGCGCCAATCACAGCCACACTGCCAACCCCCACCCCCTTCTCCTCGTCTGATTTGGACACGGTCAGGGAGGCTGTAGAATGGCAGGGCGGGGACATAAGAGCACAGCTCTTTGCACTCATTCTTCACACTGCCACAAGACTAGAGGGAAGCAGTCATGGGCTGCCAAAGAGCATTGCTGCAACCCCCCCCCAGTCAGGCCAAGCTCTTGATTAGACACATTGCACGAACATACAAGAGAGACAGAGAGAAAGAAAGAGAGAGGGAGCGAGAGAGAGAGAGAGAGAGAGAGAGGGAGCGAGAGAGAAAGATGGGCTCAGAGCTAGTCATTACTGTGAGCTTGATTTATAAAAAGCCATCTGAGGTTCAGGGTTCATGAAAGAGCAGCGCAGTTCAGTCCGGTCTGAACTTTATGTGGCTTTACTGCGCGTCAGAGGTAATACCCGGGGTCTGATATACAGTACTATTAGGAGTGGGCAGAGAGTGCTCCTAAATGGTGTTTGTGCTGGTGTGTCTGAGCTAGGCCTCCAGCAGTGCGAGGATGAAGAGCAGTGGAAATGGCGGAAAGCTCCAGGTAATAGCCCTCTTTCCCAGGCATTTTGGACACAGCTGACAGAACAGTACATCTTGCTCAGTGCGTCCCGATTAAAAAGTGGTGTGAAAGATCCATTAGGAGTGAAACAGCAGTCGCCACGGCTTGCGACTGGCAGGTGATTTATGCATTCAATAACAGGCGCCCAGTGCATTTTTCTCCATTCTGCTTCTTTATTCCTGACAACAGGAGCGGGCAGCGGTGCGAAAGTAAAGCTGTAAAAAATTGCCTGAGATTGCTTTCGGAAAGCTGGAGAGCTTACTGTAAATCGTCCTGAAGCACCGGCTGGGAGTGTGTACCATGCGTGCAAACTGTGGCACGTCCCATATTACATCTAATTAACGGAGTGCCCTGCATACACAGATTTGGTAAATTGTTATAAATGTGAAGAGAAGCAGATGTGATTGGGGGGAAAACTTCAAGGACAGTGAGGATTTTATCTTCCAGAGCAGTGTCATCAGAAACAAGCAAATACATTTGATCTTATTGAATGTTAACCTATGCACTTTGAAGTTCATAAGAAATGTTCAATTAAATAAATGTTCCAATTAAACTGCAGAAGAATATAAATTTGAACATGAGGGGGGTAGGGTGTAGAAGCACTGTTTGAAAATGTGATTGTAAATGTGAAAAGCAAAACACAAATCTTTGTTCCCTGATCATCAATAATTATGAAAAATTTCTGACATTTTTGAGGCATACCCCTATGTTCTGTTGCTCTGCTTACTCAAAGCTGGAGAGATGGAGAGAACAGGCATGTCCATTTCCATCCCTGTGCTGAGGACCGCACAGTGGCCACAGTGCCACACTGACAACTAGGTCCATGTAAACGGGTATAAAAGGGGAGAAACTAGCCCTCCATCTGACACCCAGCAGGATATGATCTGTGCAGGAAAGAAAAAACAGGCAAGCTGCACAAGCCCTGCTCCATTTCTGTATGAAACGTGCTTCTGGGAGGAATCACTTATGCAAAAACATTAACAGGTCCAGGAGCATGTCTAGTCTGTGTGGAAATTAACAGGCACAGCCCAAGAGGCATCACCAATTGCCTTTGAGGGAAAAAAAATCCGAATTGCACCTTAAAATGGTGCAGAGGAAAACGACCACATCCTCTTTTTTCAGCTTCTTAGCAACTCCTCAGATAGTCTCCTGACCTACACAGGAATTCCATCAGGCTCCCTAATAATTCCCTGATCACAAATTATTGATGTGGTACTATTAGAGGTTGCTTCATGCTTTAGGACACAAACACACAGACTGTAATTGTATGAGCTTCTTTATTTTTGATTTGCGGGCCAAAGTCAAAGGATTTGAAAATGCTGATTCTAAATCATAGGTGCAGACTTTTCAGAAGACACAGGGATTAATCCCTCATCAAAATCAGAAACTGCTGATCATTATTAAACGAACATTAGGAACAATCAAGCATTTGGGCTTATACTGTCTGATTCAAGACAAAAGAATAAGGAGTGCTAAATGGCATGTTTAGAAGTACAGTGCCTTTGCAATAAAAGGGAGCCAATCACACTCCTGCATCGGAGACAACATGAACCACAAGTATTACGGTATTATTGAGTTGATTACCTGTGAGGTTTGGGGAGAGCATTTGGAAATACCGAGTTTCAGGGCAGTGCAATCAATCTGGAGCGAGGTAAGCAGAGCCATACAGGCAGGTGGGAGAGGATCCTGCTGACTCCACTTCCCGCAGCTGCCTAGGGAAATTCACTGAGAAATACAGTAAAAGGCGTAAAGCCTCTTTAACAAGGCCGTAACACATGATGCAATAAAAAAACAGCAACGAGAGATTCATCCAGAAATATCACAGCCCAGGTGGTGGGCAAACGAATGATAATACCAGGCTATGCACAGACGGCTTTTCTGGCAGCAACTGGATTGAAAATCCATTTACGCAACAGAAGCTTTCAATCAGAGTCCAGGATCCACAGGGAGACCAAAGTCCACTTCAGGCTGCTTGCTGCGTAAGTCTGTCACATCTTAACAAATTCTAATTGTGCTCACAAAAACAGTCTGTTTAGTTTGTGCGTTCTCTCTTTATTTCATAGGGAGGGACACAGTTTGACAAACATATTGTACAGGTTCTCCATATTTCTTTTGATCAATCAAGACTGATCCATTTCAGGTGGACGTGCAGTGTTTTCAGACAAAGGGATCCACACATCACAGTACAGCTCATTTCCTCCCTGGTTACAGTCCCTCTGTTCTTCAGTCAGATTACAGTGGGCTGAAATTGGGTCCCAGAGAACAAGAGCAATTTTCTTCTATTAGAACATAATGTTATTCCTACATTGGCTAATTAGCCTATTACACGGTAAACCAAATTACGGTTCCCATTCATGCCCTGCATGTTTCTGTCAGCAAAATGCAAATATAGAGCCTGGGGCCCCTTAAAACATCTGCATCAGGACCCTTATGACACAAGGAACCCAAAGCATGAAATGCCAGCCAAAAGGCCAAGGTCCTGAGCCTGTCCACTGAATCATTAAAGATAAATTCACTCATAATTGGTCTGAGTACACATCCGTTTTTCACACCAATCTGGTTCTAACAATAAAATGACAATATAAAGGGAAATTTACCAAAGTAGTGCAATAATGTTACAAGGAGGCACAATTTAGCAAAAGTAGTTCTCCAAAATATACATTTTGTAAGCATGAGGCAAAAACATGTTATTAATAGTTCAAAGCTGAAGGAGTTCTTGTTACAGTATGCTTTGTACGGTATGCTGTATGTTATGTTATGAGCCAGGACATTTCAGGATACGATATGATAGATGTTCAGGAGCACCATGGAAAAACGCAGCTCAAAAGCTGAGCAGTCTAATGAAGCCTCTACAGGGAGCACACACAATCCCTTCTCAATTTTTTTTTTAATCAAGACGTGCGGAGGAGATGGAATACTCCCTACCTTTTCTCATTCTTGTCATTTTGTAAACATCTGTGTTATCATCCCACAACACATCCCGTCTTCCTGGCCCGTATCTGCTGTTTATATACTGTCGGAAGCGGGCAGCAGTTTTATTTACACCACTCTGCAGATGCAACAAAACTGATTACTCGTTTTCCTTTCTTGTACCGCATGTGTCCTGCAAGTATCAGGACGTGAACCCTGCTCGGATCCATATCAGCACAACATGGCAGCTGTTTTGATGAGATAAAACGTTGATGGAACATTGATGGAACAGCATGAAAAGAACTGCCCTTTTTAAGATGGTTTCACACACATATACACAAATATACTCTCTCTCTCTCTCTCTCTATATATATATATATATATATATATATATATATATATATATAGAGAGAGAGAGAGAGAGAAAGAGAAAGAAAGAGAGAAAGAATATTTTCATTGATACTGTTGACAATCTTACTTGGTAACTACTTGAAAATTCAGGATGTTAATGAGGCGCATCCGGACAGCACTGTATGATATCCTCACAGAGATACTGTGGAAAAAGCAGCGACATTAATGAGGAGACCTTGCTGCCAGTCAGCGCTGTTCAAGATAGAAATAGGACTAATGGCATTTCCTGGAGGAGCTTTTCATGTATCTGTATATCTATCTATATCTCTCTCACTCTATTTTTCATGCTCCGTGAGTGCACGATAATTTGAGTGTGGAGAAGCCATTTGAAAACCCTGTGAGAAGTGAGCCCATTTGACAGTGATGTGGAAAAACAGGAGGCGGAAATCACATCTTCCATCTCTGAAATAACTTTTGGGAAGTTGGGGAAGTCAACGGGGGTGCAAATCCATGGCCTGTGGGGTTTGAGGCCTCTCTGACTGTATTTCACACTTCAAGGGCCAGGCAGATATCAGTGCTGAGAAACACTCTCCCCAACTCCCGCAAAGAGCCGGTAAAGAGCCTTGGCTCGGCCTGAGGCAAACAACGGCACGCCTCATCCTTCTCACAACACACAGGGCCAATGATTCAGATTGTAGTCCAATGAATCTGTATCACTTCAAGGATGAGCTGGAGCCCTGAAGTCCTGATTTCAGCTTTGTTGACTATGCCATTGATTAGGAAAAGCTTTGGTATATCAACTCTTGAACACACAGAGCCAGACTTCAAACAAAGCTCAGGACCTAAGGATTACAAAGTTAGGCAGTAAAGGCACTTGCTCTCAGTGTAGGTTCAAACCTATGACCGGGGTTCGCAAATGGCTGTGTCATATGCTGTAGATGTCCAGGAGCCCTGTATAGCTGAAGGGAATGGGTTTTGTCCTGCCAGGGACAAGGGTGGGTAGGTTGGTCAGGGATCACTTGTCACAGCACAGAAACTCTGTGTAACTCACTTGGATGCCACTGGGAGATGCCCCTATCCTCCATTCGGTGTCTGCTTCTTGGTGCATCATGCCACAGGACTTGTAGTGATAAAAGCAGTGGCACTGACATCCACGTATGTCAGAGAATTACATGCAACTTTCCCTGTGCTCCTACTCAGGTGCAGAGGTTGCTGTTATGGTAGGGTGAGCTTCATGTTGAATTGGCATTCATGAGTAGTGGGGTAGAAAAAGACATATTGTATTATTTGTTTTAATGTGGAGGACGTGAGAAGAAAAGCTTGTGTAATGTACTGACCACACAAAATGGGTCAAACACACAATACTTTTTTTGTGAATAACCTCTCTGTACTTGTTTTACCTTTATGAATACATAATTGTACATTTAATTGTGGATTATTAATTGCTGGGATGAATGTGCTAAAACTGGGAGGAGATTCTTTAAATCTGGTCTATTAAGTATTGTGCAAAATTTACTGAAGCCCATGTTGAACCTAAATATTTGTGTGGGAATTGTATGACTTCTGAAAAGACAATGTTAAAATTGTTTGAGTACAAAATATTCTTGCATAGAACAAGTTAAGCACCATGAAAAAGACCAACAAATCTTTCATATAGATCAGCATTTCTCAAACCTCTCCTGGAGTACCATTTGTCCTGCATGTTTTAGATCTCTCCCTGCTCCAACACAGCTGATTCAAATGATCAGTTTGTTATTAAGCAGCTTCAGGAGTTCATAACGAGTTGATCATTTGAATCAGCTGTGTTGGAGCAGGGAGAGATCTAAAACATGCAGGACAAGGGGTCCTCCAGGAGAGGTTTGACAGACACTTACTGTACTGTACTGTACTGTACTAGCTCTTATTGAGTGTCTTTTGCCTACAAGCTATTAAAATACTTTTTGTTGTTGACTGAAATGAACCCACATGTATAGTCTTTAATTTCTCCCTTAGTAATCTCAGCTCTGAGATTCTAAAGGAGAGAGGCAGTGTTCAGAATGGCTCTCAGAAGCACAATAAAATGTGTCCTCTAGCAATAAATTAAAAGAGGTATGATAAATTCTGTCTATGTCTGTTGACGTAATAAAACCAGCTTTAATTCAGTTTTAGTTGATCACTGCAGTCTGTAACATTAATACTTTGCATTATGTGTTTAATAATTTTTCATATCCCAAAGAGAGCTGAGACAATCCAATAGATTCTTAATAACATCTATAATGTTTATGGGCTTCAGCATTCAGTGAACAACATTTTTTATCTTTTAGGAGACAAAACTGCCAAGGCAAAAGCTTGAATTATTTATACGGGTTTCAGTTTTGGCTGAAAACAAATAAATTTGTGGCACTGTTGAACAAATGCACGAGCACATCTGGTGACACGCACCGCGCTTGAATTATTCTACCATTTTGCGGCTTCTTCCAGGCCTGTTATCCCATACCTCAATGTAAAAAATACCAGCAAGTGCAAAATAGGTCTTGTTAGACAGCTGACTGTTTAGTTGGTGGGGAATGAATGTTATGAGCAGCATAGAGATGAAGCTGGCTTTGCACTCTTTCATTTTCTAAGATGTCTGCAAAACAGATCCTAACAGCAGGCATGAATCACAAGAATCACTTTTTCACAGCCTCTTAAAGTTTTCAGTTCAATTTAAGTTTGCATCATTTTGAAGCACTGCTACTTATACATAAATTATTTATTTATTTATTTATTTATTTATTTATTTATTAACTGACCAGTGCTTTCCTGCAGTTTTTCATCCTAATCTGGAACATCTAATTCTACAGTATATGTTTTGCAACTTACAACCCCCACCTCCAGGGTCACTGTTGGTACAAATCAAGCCCCACACCAACCTACCCTCCCCTATGTCCCTGCCAAACTGGCAAATTTTTCCACCCAGCCATTGTGGGATTGTACATGAGCCATAGTGCTCAACCTTACACTTGTGACAGCAAGCACTCTTATCGGTTGAGCCACTCGGAAACCACAAGAAAACACACTCTTAAAACATTTTGTTATAAACAATTATTTGATTTTATATGCTTAATTCCAAAATAGAATACAGATTCCCATGGCTAAATGACTATAGTATGTGTACGTGTACCAACATTAACACAGTTGGATAATATAATAAAAATATACTTGGTATGTTTCTTGAACACGACAGGGAGCAGTTGAGATACCAACAGGAATACTGACTGCAATGATTTTTGACTGCACTGCAAATATATAATAGCAAAAATAACTCTGATTGCATTCACATCTTTGACATTTCATCTTCTATTGCTTGTTCTCATCTGCCTACCACTCCTGATCTCTGTACAGATATGATGATATCTACTTCCAGAGAGCCATCAATGCATCAAAAGCTTATCTAAGAACAACAAGCCTCCCACAAGCCCATATGGGGGAGCTCAGTGTTGATCAGTACTCCATACTTAGACTGCCATTCACCCACATCTGTATCACTAAGAGCATCACTTCTATGTCCACATATTGGTATCATATCAATACTGGTAACATACTCCTCTATCAAGAAAACGGACAGCATGTGCAGCATGTCGAACCTCTCCACCTGCCTGCCACACTGTGGATTACTGTAGTTGTTTTCCCTAAAAAAGACTGGGAGCCATGGTAACTGCACAATGCCAGCAGCTGTTGCTTGTGTGAACATAATGGGTGAGGGACACGTTTGGAATGTTATACCTCAAGATGAGACTCTGTGGCAAAATTGCGCAGTTGTGTTTGACTGGGATTAATAAATGCAAAAGCAGACTGACGTGTTTGCCTACACCAGTTGAACAATAGGGAGGGCTAATCCCGAACAGGGGCTGACAGTTGTTAAAAGTATGCAAATGGAGTACGCAAATAAATTAGCAATGAAGACACATACAATGCCCAGCAGATAAGTGTACACAGATATTTAAAATTCCACTTTCAGATAATACGTAACCCTGTCCCAATACTTTTTGTAACCAAAACATCTCCCTGAGTGCCATTTGGGAGTCATCAGTAAGATATTGCCTGAGTTTAGTGAATCACACTGGAGGGAGTGTTTAGAGAAGGAAGGAAATACTGAATTATTACTACGAGAGACACATTCCAATTGATCTGTAGAGGCTGACCAGTACATTTGAGAATCCAAGTAAAAAAGTTGAGCCTTGCTGATTTTCCAACAGTTTGTATGCACTGCAGATTTAGTGCCTAAATGCCATTAAAGAGAGAGAGAAGGCCAACACTTGGCACTTTGATGTCACAGCCATCCCCTTGCATAACACTGTTACGTTCCTCAGTTTCCCTCTTTCCTGCAATTATGGAACCACATTTCCTCTGTAAAGCCATTTCCATGTTTGTTTGTTTTTCTTGTGGTAACAAGCCAGCCTGTATGATAATAAATCCCTCATTGTGGGCAGGGTCTGTTTCTTTGCTCCCTCTGCTTGAGGTTGTTTTTTCTTACTCAGCATTATTAACTTAAGGCCTTGGAAATTCATTTCTCCAGACGTTGTTACGTTGTTAAGACAGTCAACTAGGTTCAATGTGATTTGGTATTGGGAAGGGTGTCCGGAGCAGTTAAATTTGACTCGCTATGGGTCTTAGCTGACAAATGGGGGGGGGGGCTTTCAAGTCTCTGTTCTTTTGATTACTTTCCCCATGATTCCCTGCTTCCATTACCTCCTTTATTTACTCAGACTAATGAAAAACATGTCTGTGAAACTGATTGACCTCCATCTGTGGAGAGTCAGCCAATTACCTGGAGTGAAACTCAAAATGCACCCGGGACAGAATGCAAACATAGGTGGAAATCAGCACCAAATGAGTCTGGGAGGGGCTAGTCCAAAGGTAAGCTAGTGGAGATCCAGCACATGTTTAGCAAATCAGCCCTCACAGTGAAATTGGGGAAAGGGTGTGAACATGTGGCTAAATTTAATAAAAGTTTAGAGATAAAAGATTGCAATGCCAGCATATAAATCAAAAGGCAGGCACTTCACAGTAATAAGATGAAGCTGAGTGGTAGCCAGGCTCTTGAAGGCTATGGAAACCCAGCACTCAGGCTCCTGAAATGAGGAAGACGGCATCTGCAGTTCTAGGGAAAAGGGGACCCGTGGCTCTGCTTTCAGGCCCCACATTCAAGAGAATGTTCCATTTTTGTGACAGCTTTGTGGCGGACGGCTGTCAAGGGGATGTGTGAAAGATGGGGACAGAAATAGCCCCAAGCAGCAGTGTTGGAAAAACAACAACACGTCCAGGGAGAGAAGCAGCTGGTCACACAGAGGTGCGCAAGAACAGCAGGGTGCGTAGGGGCGGTCAGAGGGAGAGATGGAGAAAAGGAGAGATAGTCCCACATGTGGGCTAATGTGAGCCAGCCGTGGGTGCACCTTGAGCCTGCCGAGTCTGGACACATCAGTGAGAGAGGCTCGGTGACAGTGCTGGAGCATTGGCTCAGTGAGCCCAATGCAGTCTGTTTTAATCCCCTTTCAGCACCACTTAAACAGCCTGCATGGGAAAAAAAATCCCCACAGCCATACAAGGTACTTAATTCCCTTCACAACAAACAACGGAATAGAATTCAGAGGGCATGGCATCTTCCCCTGGCAGACAGAGAGAAAGGAAAAGAAACAGGACTCTTCTGTGCACAAGACTTTCACTTGGAGGGGGGCAGGGGCTCTCTGACTGGACTTCAAATACCTCCGAAAACGATGCCTGAGAACAGCATCAAGACCTGATCATAGCGCAATCAGACACTCTGACACTATTCCTGATTAAGAATGCTGCAAAATACATCAGCAGCTCTTATTCATTGTGATTGAGCATAAAGACCTCAGAACATGAGCTACCTGCTTAGACAACTCCAGGCTCTATCACATCAGGTCAAAATCATCATCCAATTCTACCTGTAACAAAAATGTCACTCCACAAAAAGGTGGCAAGATGGCAGCCCAGATGAGCATCAATTTAGGGAAGATTGGGGTACATTACCCAGCACCATCATATTATCCTCCAGATCTAAGGACTGTAAGTTGCTCCCGCTCCTCCCAAGTACAGTGTCATTTGCTCACTCCGCTTTACCTGGAGCCAAACGGCTTTGTCTGTCAGGGAAAGCAGATGACATATGCCTCCCAGCACTGGACCAGTGCCCCTCTAATCCCAGAGTGTCATAGTTTATCTCAGCAGCCAGCCTCCAAGGACAAAAGCCTGGCAGCAGCCCACTGAAGTTCGGATGACACACAGCTCCACCTACTGGCAGTGAGAGGAAAACACTGGCTTCCAAGTCACTTCCTTTGAGAGCACCTAAAACTTCCTACAATAGCACTTTCAAGATGAAAACAAGTGATCAGTGCATCAATTTTTCATGCAAATATGGTAAGCATTTTTTAAAATATGCTTAAATATGATAAACTTCCCAGATCACACTGGGCCAGCAGGGTTTGGCATGTCTGTTTATTCAGTCTAACAGTACAGTAGGTCATGACAAAGTCAACAGTGCCTGAAGAATGGGCCATAAATTATTGAGGCAGTAGCCATTAGTGAAATAAAGCATTTAAGAGCATGAAACATACAGCTTGGCAGAGATCAACCTTGTGCTCTCTATCCACACAATAATAGTATAAAATGTTCAATAGGTTACTTAACGCTTCATTATGTTTGCTGCTCTGTTCTTTCTTGTCAAGAGTGATGCAGTGACACATTGGGGAACTTGTGCACACCAATTTGTAAGACGACCTTGAACTTGCAAACCTCTTCAATGAAGGCGCATCTGCTATGAATACTTTAACTATCGCACATGCTGTCAAGGAAATAAGGAATAAGGAAACAGTGTTGTAGAAATAATTCAATACAAAATAGCACTGCAGGTACTAGACTAACAAAGGTATTTTTAAAAAATGAGAAATTCTTTTGATGAGCAAGACGAGACACGATGGAAGCCCACTGGTTCTTTGTTTTCAGATCAGTAATAGAACATGCAGTGAGCTTTGTTTAAAACACAACTGACGCTGCTATTGAAGCTTTTGTGTTTGTCTTATTTCTGAGCATTTATTGTCCCAAACCAGAGAATTTCCAATGCACAAAAGCTGGCACAGTCCCCACACACTAGAAAAATGAAATGCACTTCCAGAATGCGAGAGCTGTTGCTAATTATTATGGGATGAAATCACTCCGGCAGCTCAACAGTAAGAACAGCAATTAATGTGGAAAGAAGACAAAGAAATGCAATTTGCAGAGAATCTTGGTGACAACATGACATAACTGGAGAAAAGCAGGCGAGCTCTTACCATCCCTCATATTAATCTGGAGGAAGTAGCTCCTCCAGCTTCCCACCTGTAATTGTAGCGCACCACTGAGGAGCTGTTAGTGTGGGGAGGAGATAAGTGAATGTGGGTTTATCTTTGCTGCTGTCAGAACACTGATATCAAATTACTAGCTGATTAAATTTGCTGGGGCTTTCTAACCTTAACTGTACTAATTTGCATTCAATAAAGAAAAATATGTTCAACCTTCAAAGTCATAAATCAGCTCTCCTTGTTCAAATCGTCTTACAATGTCTCTTCATTGCCCATTTCAATTTTCTTCTGTACATATTTTTCCAGATAACTGACACATTCTATGGGTGGCACACTGCTTAACAAAACTGCAGTAGCTATTGGCTATTGACATTTTGTGTCGTAAAGCATCTGCTGATCTGCTGAAGTGTGTTATATCTTTCATTTTTACAGAATCGGTTTGGCTACTGAGTACTGTACTAACGAGCTTTAGAATTAGAACATTAAAAATCACCCTTTCTCTCGTTTGTTTTAAACCTGAATGCGGTGGGAAGGCAGGAATCTGAAGGGATGTCCAATTACCATATTTTAAGACTTAAATACAATCAGGATCTGAACAGTTCAAGTAAACAGTATGAGTCAAGAGCTGAATCATTTAAGGAGGGCCTAAGGATCCACTCTGTAGGTTAAACTCAGCAGAGGCAGAAGAGTAAGGCTTGTACACAATAATTTTAGCCCAATTTAACTCTTTGTATTGCCCTTGCAGTCTGCCACAAGCAATGATCCAGCAACGTTGACATTTTTGCTGATTCCTTTTCACAGAAGTATTTCACAGGCAATGAGGGACTCCAAACAGTGAATGAAACTATTTGATAAAAAGAAAACATTCAAAAAATAATATAAAGAGACATTTTCTAGATGTTTTCAGTGTCCCCTGTGGAAATACAGCATAAAAAGCAAAGTGGTGGCTATGGAAGAAGAAATGAAAAAAATGTAAAAAGGTGGCAGAATCAAACCAAAAATATAAGATGAGTAATTTATTAAAGCAACATTACACCACAAAAGAAATGTATTAAGTTGCCTCTCACTGTACCCTACCGTTTAGTGTGGCAGAGAGCTCTCGTTTTCATTTTTCAAATCTTACTCATTATGAAGCTGTGTGTTAAAGGTCTCTCTGCAAACAGTCAGTCATTTTTATAATCTCAATATGAGCTCCCAAAGCATGTTCAAGCAGCTACACTGGAAACATTAACCCTTTTCTAGTTTTATGTGAATATTATTATTGCCCAAGAGTTGAAACAGACTAACTGATTCCTTCTTGCTCCTTTTTGTACTTCAGTCCCAGCATTCATGGTGAGGGTGTTAAATCCAGAGAGAGATGGCAAAATACAATCTGGGGCTGGTATGAGACTTCAAATAGTGCAGAGTTGTTTTCAAACCTACAAAATGATTTCATAATTAAAATAACAGGATTTCTGTGTGAATTCCTAATAACACTTTGTGTACTACAACTATGGTACTGTAAGTGCTATAAGACTTCATATGTGAGCTCTTGCAGTCCATAGAACCCCATCAAATGTAATGAAAGTGTTTCTCGAGCCCCAACATTGTCCCACAGATCAAAGGAAAAACAAATATCTGCCCAGTTTTTCAAGTTTGTGATGTTCCATCTTCCTTAAGTTAAACTCTTTTTTCCCTTGACCGGTATCTCTCTCTGCTCTCCCTGATGCTTCCTTCATTACAGTTTAATCAGGGCCTTGCCTCTGCAAGCTATATTGAACTGTAATTACATTTGCAAATTCTTATTAGTAGATAAGACTTTGATAATGGGCCCTCGGAAGGAGACCAAACGTAATTAATTCTGCCAAAAGAAGGTGTCCTGCTTCTTGCTTGTGCGTATATAAAGAGTTGAATTTGAGAGAGTATTTTCAAACAGAGATGATCAAGCAACATGTTTTGCAGAGAAGTGCAGATTCAGATGAAACTGGTTCAGATCTGACTGATTCAGATATCAGGAAATGGGCTACAATTTTTCAGTCTTATCATTCTCCATGATTGCGGCCTTTAGGCAGACAGTAGCAAAATGTTCCATCAAATTACACATTCCAACAAGGAATATTTTTGAAATAACCCCAAAAAAAAATATATATATATACATACATATATATGCTATACATGTGACACCTAAGTTTGAGTATCAGTAAAAATATTGTTCATTTAGTTTTATTGATATGAATACAAATATGAAGATGTCAATGATTCATCTGATAAGAGGGGGAGAAGGGGGAGGGGAGTAGGAGAGTAGGGGAGCAGGCCACTCACGTATTCCCTCCAGCTGGGGCTGTGTGGGAGCTGAAGGAGGCAGCAGGCTGCGTCGGGCTCTGGATATCAGGACTTGTGGAGAGTACAGGCACAGTCAGCTCATTCGTCCTGCCCTCTCCCAGCTCCGCATCCTCTGAGGCCCAAGGGCCAGCAGCGTGCACTCTGGGCTTGCGCAGTTGACTCTACACATGCAGAGAGATGGGGACTTGAGTACAGTAAAGTTGTGTGAGGGCAGCGGGGTGTTGTGAGGTGGACAGGGCACTGGATCTAAGGGTGACTGGTTAAAATGCCTACGGGAGCACCGCTCCTCTCCTTTTGAGCACTGCGCTTTAAAAACACTGGGCTTCTGAGGTTGAATGAATCAGATAAAGCTGCAGGAGTAAAGGGAAAGCAATACATGCGTTGATGAATAATTTGATGAAAAGTAGCATAGCTGTATGGCAATGGCTAATAGATGTGCCATTATTGCTCGCCAACTCTGGACTATTTTCAACTGAAAGTGGCCAGTGTGGAAATGATCCAGCACAAGAACAATAGACAGCTCTACAAGGACTGGCCCAGATCCGACCTGGCCTCCTGTTCCAGCACAGGGGGGCAGCACTCCCACTCTGTGTGAGAGGAGTACACTGGCCAAAGGGTACATTCACATTAGATAGGATGTCAGTAGCCAGATATCCAGCTGCTCAAATCAACTCTCTTTCCCTTTATAACAAATGAGGTATCTGACGGAAAAACACCTCCTTACATCAAAAAGGCAAACATTCGAAGGGGCCTCAAACATATCTTGGCTTGTTCTGTGGGTGTAGCACTCACCTACTAAATCTACTTTGAGATTTTCTTTTGAGTTTGAGGCATGAGATTGAGAGGAATACTTGTAAAGCATGTTCAACACTTTATGTTCTCTTTTGGAGTCTTCAGTGAAAGCCCATTCTCCTGTTTTTTCATCTGTATCCAGTGCAGCAACACTGATTCATAGCCCTGCGGGGGCTCTATTTTTGATCAACAAGTGTCTTCCTCTCTTCTCCATGTGTCTTGCCTAATCTCGCTGGCCTACTTTCACACCTTCACGTAATGATTTTCTCTGGCCTGTCTCCCACTGTTTTAAAAGCCTCCCACATCCAGTGGCAACCCTCCACCACTGACACAATGGAGGAGTTTCACTTTTCCCTTGCAGCAAAGCACCACATCCCAGATTCCTGTGAGACCACACACAGATTGAGTCCCTGCTGCAAAAGGGAAGTCAGCACCAAATTTCATTTCATTCAATATGTGTCAATTACATTTCACATTCACTAAGAAGGTCAAAGCCTTCAGTGTGCACTAGTGGGTACTGAGACATCTACCTAATTCCAGATAAAGTTGCACATGGTCAAAAGTACTTTATGTTTGAAATATCTCAACATTAATTTTAATGATTTGTGCACTGTAATGGAATATTGAGAGCTATTGTATACCCTCAATTTCATAAGCCATGAGCCACTCCAGACACAGTGGGTGTATTTATTCCCAGCTAGAAATGATATGCTTGCATTCATTACTTCAACAAAGGCAACTCATTATCAGAACATACTGAGAGAAACATGTGGTGAGATACTGGCTGTCATGTTTCCTGTTTGGAGAGAACATCTCTCACAGTGCTCCATTCCACTGATACAGATAACAAGTATTTCTGTGGCTTTTCCTCATTAAATTCGTATGCAAATTCCAGTGCACTCTGCTGTACGTTAAGATGGTTCTTCAATTAAAATAATCATAGACAAAGGGTCTTTGTTAAAAGATGACTTCAACACATAAAAGTGAGACCTCTGCTGGAATTTTGCTGCAATAACCTATGAAAATAAATGCCACACAAAAGATATTTCATTCCTGTTCACCACCTCTTTGCACATATAATACACTCTCACCACAGTCTTTTGTCTTTAACTATAGTGCTAAACTATTTCTGGTACTGACTGAACCTAATGATTAGCTTCATAACATGCAGCAGCACACATATTCTTCTATTAACAGTGAAATGCAGTGAGTGCCCAAGCAAAAATGGTTCACATCTCCCTCACATATAGTGCATTGTACTTTAATAACAAACTGTACACCCTGTGTACTAGATTGATACTTGTTATTTGAAAATATGGAACCCCCACAGGGAATCTGATGTACTGAAACACTGATGCCCAAAATCCCCCACAGTGTTTGTAGAGACCCTTGTCTTGATGAATGCACTAAATACCAAGGAAAGCCCATGGTGCTGAGGAATCTGCACCATGTGGACCCAAAGCTGATAATACACTGCACCAAGCTGTTTGGTTACGTCTCACTGGAGAAAAAACGACGACTTTGGAGAGGCCTGTGAGGAAGCACTGGGAAGCAGGGAGAAATGCTAGTGCCGATGCATGGATTTACAGCCCCTGCAACCAGGCCTAATGATAATCCTGACAACTATAAGCCACTTATCATGCTCTGAGGCCCTCCTCTACCCGCCTCACCAGTTTCCGTGCCAACAGACAGCGGGAGAGCTGTTCGCTTAGTGCCCCTGTCGGATTGGGGTAGGCATGCCAGGCCTGATGATCCAAATCCAGCAGCAACCTAGATCAGACAGGTGCCCACGCTGTCGAGCACTCATGATGTCACACAGCTATATCTAGGAATGTTGCTGATGACATGGCAATGCTGAGAATGTGTCTGTGTTGTTCTGCTTCTTGTCACTGCACCATATTCAACACCACATCTTTAGAGCAAGCATGAGGCAAAACTTTCCCATGATCTGCAGGTCACAAGAGTGAAACTTTCTCAGGTTCACTTTAGACAATGTGCTCAACACAGTCTAGTCAAATTTCAGATGTTTTTATTTTGCATATATTTGCATATATTGTTGTATCCCTTCATGGTGGAGGGCTGCACTGTGGTCTCATGAACGATAACAGAAACGTATCAGCACTCTATGGATTTAATATCCAGAAATGAATTCATCTGAATCTCGATGCTGTGTGACCTCTCTTTGCCTTTACTTAAAATACTTGCACAGGGTCCTCCAGGCCACTGGAATACATATATATTTAAACTTTAATAAGTAGTAGTCTTGTAGATACAGTTAGAGCACAATCAAATGTATGTGTGTGTGTGTGTGTGTGTGTGTGTGTATGTATGTTTATGTATAGTGTGGCCTTATTCTTTGGCCTCTGTTAATGGTCAACAGCAAAGCTTGTACATAAATCCAGGGGACATTGAGCACCAGTCACATTAATCTATTGTAAGACAAGGGCTAGTACTATGCTTGTCATGCATGAGGGACCATTAAAAGCAATGGAGTGCAACACTACAGAAATAACATGCTTATACTTGTCATGTGTGTGCACACACCCCTCTGCCTACCCTCTATCACACTGTCATTGACTGCACTGTATTATAGAATTACAGCAGTATTTTTTCATTAAAAGGAAAATCGGCTTAACAGATTAAGCCCCGCATTTTGATCTTCCATGGAGTGCTACGATCTTTTCTTCCCATTTATTTGCCTTTCAATAATTGCTCATTAATTACTGAGAGAGGTGATTACACAATCTCTCATTACACTTGGCCACCCAGGCTGTGGACCAGAGCTGAGCCAGCATTGCTAAGAAACGACTCTGGCCTCTTCATTACAAACTGTTATCAGTGCTGGAGAAGGCATTCCTGACAGACATGCTGTTCTGTCCATATCCTTTACACTGTAGTCCAAATGGATCTCAAGAAAGAAGATAACATGCAACCGCTGCAAACCAAGAACATGCAAACCAAGAACGCTGAAAGTGTGAGTTTTCCAACTGCTCAGTCAGCACTTATACAAAGGCAAAACACAAAAGTAAAATCTCAAAGTGAGATCTTGATGGACTGCTCTACTTGTAGGGGGAGAAGAGCAAGGGGCAACTCATACATCATAATTTATAGCAATCAATGTTTGCAGCTAATAAAGGTTATCCGTTGAGCAATTCTGGTGGCGCACCCCACTTGATCTCACCTCCTTGAATGGGGTAGGAGCCCTACCCTGGATGTTCTGGGCCACTCTGCCGGTCCCCTGAGACTTCTTTACAAACACACCAAGGAGAGCTGCCAGGAGGACACACGCGGCAGCCAGGACCACCACAGCAGCCAACCAGCCGCTGATTTGCACCAGCGGCGACTCGGCCACCACAGACAGAGCCTTCACCACCTGCACACATTCAGTGTCATTAGCACAGCCGCACAGCCATGTGCTGCCTGTCACCAATGCTAACTCCCTCACAACAAGACTGACCAACAATACCTGGAAAGGCAGGTTTTCATTCAAGGTGCCCAATAGGTCTGGGAGTCTGTTAAATATGTCCATGACATCCACTGCTTTCATGGGTTTTCCATCTTCAAGTACAGCAAACTGTACAAGGACAATATCAATGCTGACTCTACTGAGGGTGAAAATCTCCACCTGAGGAAGCAAAGTGGGGAAAAAAAACCACAAACAACCCTAAAAATGTCTACCTGTTGTTCCAGCACTTAGGGAGGCAACTGTAATTTCTTTGTCCTGGACAATGACAATAAAGCTTGTCATTCTCTTATCTTTTATCTTATCTCTTTCATGAGTAACCCTTTGATGCAGCAATAAATGATGATCACAATGGCACCTGCTAGCATTACAAGTGGAAAAGAAAATGAAGATCAATATTCAAACCAGCACTTTCAACTCTGTGCTGAACACCTCAGTACATTGGTCATAAACATGCTGGAAATCTAGTATTTCAACTTACTCTAGGGAGAGGAGAAATCAATGCACTGATGCAATTAATTTTAACTCCATGACCACAGTCTTATTACAAGGGCCAGGAGTGCTCTTCGCTTCAATATGTGAGCAGGTGTATCACTTCGAGGCTCTCTGCTGCTCTGGGTGCCTTGTATTTTTTTGCCAGCCCCCATTACTGAGACACATGTGCTTAGAGTCAGAGACACTGACTCTGCATCCCTGTCAACTAAACCACCTGATCTCCCCTAACTGAAAAGATGATGCAGGCCAGAAAAAGTGGGATGCCATTAATCAGCAAGCAGAAGCATCTACCGACACACCCTTAATTACATACGCTGATGAGCGGGCCAGTTCTTCTCGCTCTAGTCCCATTTAGCTGTGAGGCCTGGAGGAAGGTCAGCAGGAGGCCACGTGCGACCGCGGTCTGAAAGCCCTGGTCGAAGATGTCCACAGTAGTGTTGACCCGCAGGGTGATCTCCAGCAGGTTCTCCTGCTGGATGGTGGGGGCGGGGGAGGATGCAGAGGTGTTGTCAGGTCGGGTCAGGTCCAGCAGTGTGACGGCCTGCGAGGCTGGCGCCCGGAGGCTTGTCCCTGCAGCGTGGCTCTCAGCCACACTGACGGGAGCAAGAGAGGGTGCCACCCTCAGTGGAACCACTCCCGACGACACTGTAACACTCAACTGATAAACAGCAGAAGCAACGGCCATGGAGCTTGCTGTCTTTCTGTCAGGCAGAGGAGGGGTTGGCAGTGAAGTGATAAAGGGGGCAGCGGAGGGGACTGGTGCTTTAAAATACAAGCTAATCATGCTGAATGCAGCACTATCAGCTAGTGAGGGAGATGGGGTGCTCATCAACACTGCGGTCCTCAAAGGTGGCTGCGAGGGAGATGATAACACAGAGAGAGACGGTGGACTTGGTGGACTGATGGTGCGAGATGGCATATGTAGCTCTAGGGAATTTGTATGTCTTGATGCTGTCTGGGAGGCTGGTAAAGTGAAAGAAAAGTCTTTTTCAGCCAGAGAGGAGCTACTGATTGTGGCAGGTGATGGCTGTAGTGGCAGAGAGGATTGTTTCAATGGGAGAGAAGAAGAGACAGGCAAAAATGACGTGGACAAGGCTTCCCTCCCTGTGGTGGACTGCGTTGTGAGAGAGGGGATTGTGTTTGTCACGGAGGGGGGGTCCACAGTATCTAGAGGAGACAGCGTGATAAGTGTTGACACCTCAGCTGAAAGAGTTATTACAGACCCACTGCTGGATGGAGGAGAAATGGAAAGCAATTCCCTGCTATAGAGTAGAGTTGTCTCAGCGCTGTGTGGTGAGGTAGTGCTGCCAAATGAGGTTGTGGGCTGGAGATTGCTCAGCAATGTGTTTAAGTTGGAATCAATGAGTATTACTGTAGATAAATCTTCTCGCAAATCCATCATAAATCCCATAGAGGTTGTGGTACAGACGGGTGAAGGATTAGGCTGAAAGGCAGTAGGGTAGTGAGGGGCAGCACTGCCCCCTGGTGGGGAGAAGAGGGAACTACCAGCTGACAGACTCACAGACACTACACAGAGGGAATGTGATTTCATCTCTTCACAAGATGTTCTGGAAAAGAGGTCCATGGTGGGACGGGCTGAAAACATTTCTATGTCTGCTCCAGACACATCTGCATTACTTATGGAAGTGAGTGGGGCTTTAGAAAAAGACATGACAGGTCTGGAAGCTGTCATCGAAAAAGACAAATATGACACTGAAATCAATGTTAAGGGGGTTACACCTTCAAAAGAAGATTTTTCAAATACTGACCACAAAGCATCTGTTTTCATCTCAGTTTCAGACAGATGAACTGTTTCATTGAAAACAAATAACTGATCTGACAGGTTTTTTGATGTGTATGCTTCTGAATTTATCATTTCAGTCCCAGAGGCAGTTAACAGAGATAGACCAGAAGATTCTGTGTGAAAAGAGTTGCTGATGCTGATCTGGTGTAAGCCTGATTTAAAACTCATGTTCGCTGT
Source organism: Megalops cyprinoides (assembly GCF_013368585.1). Classification (NCBI taxonomy): domain Eukaryota; kingdom Metazoa; phylum Chordata; class Actinopteri; order Elopiformes; family Megalopidae; genus Megalops; species Megalops cyprinoides. Next base: position 27,232,569 of record NC_050590.1, on the reverse strand, counting down.
GCCTGAAGTAAGACTTACAGAAGGAAGGAGGGCATGTTCTTCTGAGCTATACTCCAAAGAGGGCCACTGTTTGGTTGCCTGGCTCACAGTTTGACCATTCCACACTAACCGTTCTGAGATTTTAGTTTGCATGTTAGCATCTCCTGAATACTCAGACATCAGTTTTTGCTGAACAGTGAGCACTGAAATTTGTGTAAGAGTGCGAATATCAGTCTCCACCAATTCCCCTGGGTCCTCCGTGTGAATGATTCCTGTAGCACTTTCACTCAGAGAGAGATGGACGTCTTCAGTAGAGGTGAACAAGAATTTGTGAGATGGCTCTACTGCCAGTGGCAAAGAAGATAATTTTTCAATAGATGCTGTCCCTTCCACATTTTCATACGGCTTTGAAACAGTTGTGAGCATTCCTTCACTGAGGCTCTCCAAACTTAAAATGTGTTGTTCTTTTGAAGCCCTAGAAACAGAAATGTCCCCTGTCTGTGCTACTGTTTCTTTGAATTCCTTTCTGCTCTCATCAGATTTTGACGACAGAAAGTGAAGGCTGTTCACAGGCGGTGAAGAAGACAATGAATGGTGGAAGTCATTTTTCAAGGAGCTCTCCAAGTCTTCTCTGTACATTGGCCCATGTGTCAAAAAATAGGAAACAGATGCCACTGCTGACTCACTTTGAATGAGTGGATCCCCAGCGAGCACAGCTGACGATGGAGTGTCAGTGGACACGTGGAGAAGAGTGGGGCCCGTACTCTCAAGCGGTGTGTAGAGTCCATTACCCACTAAATCAAAAATCGATCCCGCCATGACCACCAAATGAGTTGTGGCCGTAGGAGACAGTGCTTCGGTCCAGGGTCTGTCAATAATAATCTCACTATCGTTTACGTCCATTCTGGTTTCAATTACTGGGGTATGGATATTGGTCACCATGTTCTCTGCCAAGGAGAAAGAGCTGTCTTGTCCAGAGAAGGAGAGGTCCTGCAAGTCAAGCAAAGAGGCCTCTGTCATAGCTCCTGGGCTGCTGTGCAGAGAATTCCCCTTGAGGAGATAGAGAGAGAAATCTAGTCCAGGAGAGGAACTCAGCTGATATTCTGTAGATGCTTTGGGCCATACAGTTTCATGTACTGTCCTCAAAGGTTCACTTAATCCACCACTGTGTGTCATCTTGGAATTTACTATTCCAGGAAGATATGTGGAAACATCTGCAACTGGTTCACTAAGAGTTCTGAACAGTTCATCCCTGATGTAACTAAACACACTTGAAGAGTAAACTAGATTTTCATTGGTGGATGCCAGGTCCCACCACGGTGGGTGTTTCGGTGGGCTTGACTGTTCATTTGTATCACTGGTGAGCAACAGCATTGAATATTGTCCAGAGGAAGGGGAAACAGAATCTACATAGTCAGAGCTTTGAGGAGTCGTGTTTTTGGTTTTGACCACACCAGAAAAAGAGGTTATAAACTGGTGATAAACTGTTGTTGAACTATGAATCAGAGATGCCTCTGGGTTTTCATATAATGCAGTACTGTCTCTACTGTTTGATTTTACCACAGAAGGAGAATATGTGTAAGCCTCTGATGAAGAATCTCTGGAAATAAGACATTGATTGCACAAAGTATTCAAAGAGTAATCTGCTTTTTTAATGGAGGATGTAAACCACCATTCTGTGACCTTTACTGTGTCACTATCTGTCTCCAGTTGTCCAGTTGTCCTCCTGTCCATAAGATACAAAGTCTCTTCAGAGATGGAGGATAAGAATATTTTAGAATCACTGACCCTTGAGATTTCCCAGTCTATGGAATCAAAACCAACTGAGCCAAACAAGTCTGAGTCACTAGGTGATTTGATAGGCGATTTACTATCTTCAAGAGTTGGCATAGGCTGCATAACTGAAAGGACTTCCAAAGTGTTTGTTAATGAGGCATCCAAATCTTTTGAAGTAGCAGTACCATAAATTGAAAAACTTTGATCCTCATAGTCCAATTCTTGAAAATGATGAAGTGAGAAAGTATTCAAAGAGGACACATTAAACTGTACTATTAAAGAGGGAGCACTAGCTTCCAAGGACACATGAGAAACAGCAAAGGGCATGTTACTTTCAAGAAAAACAGCAGTAGAGGATAGGGAGTCTCCAGGGAGGTTTAATGTACTCCACAGGTTTCCAACTGAAGTCTGCTCTATCTTTTCATCTGCTAGGAAGTTAGTAAAGGACAGTAACTGAGCCATTACAAACCCACTGGTGCCAGGTGACTGCAAATCCAAAAAATAGACCTCTGAAGTTTCCAGTGATAAGTCATCTAAAGTTTTTAAAGAAACTGACAGATTTGAATCACTCTGGTAATATTCATATGGATCATAAAACGTGGTGTGCAAAGATTTATGGAATTCCTGCACCAGTGAGGAAGAACTAGCCTCCATGAATGTCTCAGAACCTACAGTAGCACTGATAATTTGTAGAGAAATCAGACTTGAGTCTGAAAAATATCCATGGCTGTTAAATATACTCCACAAATTCTGCACTGACACTTGCATATTTTCATCTGACAGAGAGGGATTAAGGGACATATTTAACATAATCCCATGATCAATAGACAGACTTTGACTGCCACTTGTCTGAAATAATGGTATTTGCACAGAAGATGCCAAAGGTTGCAGAATCAAAGTGGTAACACTGGCTTGTGAGAACACTTCCAAACCTCCTGAAGCACTGGTATTTCCTGGAAAACTATGGCCCAAAAACTCTCTGGGATTGTCTGAAATGATTGGCACATTTCCCTTCAAAGACTCCATCATATTTTCCTCTGAGAGAGACAGAGTGAGGGACATTGACAGATTTATTAAAAAACCATCATCAGTAAAGAGATGTTGATTGCTTTGGTCAGATTTAGATGCTTGAAATGATGTAACAGTCTGTGTGGAACATTCAAGAAATTGTGTAAACAAAGTTAGAGTAGTGGTTTCCACAATTATTTCAGAACCTGCTGTAGCACCGATGTATTCTTGAGACATGGGACTATGAGCAGAAAAATCTCTGGGATTGTTTAAAGTACTTATAAATATTCCATCCAAAGCATGCATTTTCCCTCCATCTGACAGAGAGGGTGTGAGGGACATTAGGGAGCTCACTGCAATCCCATCAGAGCCAGGTGATGGCAGGTTTGTACTTACAGGGCTTGCTTCGTTTAATAATGACTGATGCCAGCAACTAAGACTTTCTTCAAAAGATGTGGGTTTGACACAAGCTCCATCATCGATAAAGTTAGTATGTGGGGTCATAAGGGGAGTGTACGAGGACATTTCGGCATCTCCATAAATCTTATCCCATGCATGAGATGTCGGTAAGGGCATTTCAGAGTCAGAATTAACATACAATTCACTACTAAATCCATAGCTATTGGCATCCACAAATGATGGAGATGGTGAGTTGTGGCGGAGATCCTGTGTTAATAGTGTCTTTAGAAGAGTATCTGAGAGCACATGGTCGTTGTCTAGCGTGTATGCCACATCTGATGAAAGACTGAAGCCAGCTGATATTTTCTCACCAAAGGATGCTGTAGACATGGGCACAGAGGTCCATAATGTTGCTGCAGAGTCTTCACTAAAGCTGGCCCAGGTTCTGCCCATAACTGCATCAGGGGTGTATGATGTAGTAAATGGCAGGTTGACTTCACTGCGGAAGAGCGTAATTTTTGAAGGGGATTCCTCCCAGGAGTCTGACAAATTACCAGTAGTCAATATACTGGACTCATACCCATTCACAAAATGGTATACAAGAGCTGTTGTCTGTTGAGGCGTAGGTTGCAATAGGAAGGATTCAGTCTGGACTGTTGCAAAGGACCCTTCTAAAGAAGAGGTACCCTCAGAGACAGAAGATATGAAAGATATGTCACTGAGACCTGAGCTTCCCAGATATTCTGCTGTTGTCAACAGGTTTTGTAATGAGCTCAGTGCTGGAGACATGCCCAGAGCCTCTGTGTGAGTCACTACAGCCGGACTCAATGAAGGCGATAGGTCACTGTAGCTGGGCCTCTCAAGAGCTCTACGCAGCCTTTTTCCCCATATTTTCCTGACTGCATCTTAATAAAAAGCATAGAGAAAAAAAATTAATTTTCCACTTTACTTAATGTTACACAGCCCCAAAGCAATTCTTACACATTATGTAACAACTCAAACCACACGATTTGATCCTTACTAATTGATAAACACATATCCCATGAAAAGGTCTAACTGAACAGTAACTTGAATGAGGCAACATGAGGCAGTGTGCTAGGTTGTTTGTACATAATGTGTTTTCACACATACATTTGGTACCATGAGGGACAATAAGTGCCAATTACATTTGTGAAAAGATGGCATATCCTGTAAATTGACCACTTAATTGATGGCGCAATAAATGGTAACATAGTGTTTCACCAGTAGGGGCATAACTACATATGGCAAACTACATATTAGAAGTATGGATGTTTCCACATAGGACAATCAAGACACAAGAATACAATAATAAAAATCAGCAATATTATATCCCACTAGCCTTTAACATATAACAGTTTTAAATATCTAATGCATCAGCACTTCTGTAAAGTGATGGATATCAGTGCTTTTAAGTGTCATTTCTTAGTGTTTTCATTTTACCTTTTTCAAGAGCTAACTGCCATATCTTCAGTTTCCTCTCTGTCCATGTACACAGCCGCCATGTTTCTCTCTGTTACAACAACAATTGGAATCACATTTAAAAGGTCAAAACAAACCATTAACTTCATTATTGATATTATTCTGTGGTTCATATAAGATAAACTGAAATATCTACTTTGAAATTTCAAAAAAACAGTATTATAGCCATGGTGTCACAGTGTTAATTAGAAATACTACCTGCAGGGACAGACATTAGAAATGGTCATCTGCAGGGATAAACATTAAGAGTTATGACTGGGAATTAATAGCTTCTCAATAGTCATCATTAAATGAGTTCTGCACTACTGTTCAGTAGCTGTGTAAGACATTTTGTTTAGCCAGAGGAACATTATCCTGATCTTCTCAGTCTCTCCTAAAGGCTTCCCCTTATCAGGGCTTCCACATGCAGCAAATTGCTACATTAGGCTTATAAAAAGACATCAAATGTGTTGGTTATCACTTTAAAAAATTTAATGTATTGTGATGAAAATAATCCATTATCTGGTCTAAATATAGGTCATATAATGTTTAGAGGGAAAGCAATCCACTCTAAGTAAAACCACGCTGACAGCTCCTGAGTAGCTCAGTGGTTAAGGCACTCGCTTTGGTCCAAGCTGAGCTCTACAGACCAGGTTTGCCACTGTAAGAGGCAGTGTGGAGTAGTGGTAACAATTAGGGCTCGTAACCAAAAGGTTGCCAGTTCAACTCCCCACTGGGGCACTGCCATTTGGGTACTTAACCCAAAATTGCCTCAGTAAATATCCAGGTGTATGAAATTGTAACCTATGTAAGTCGCTCTGTATAAGATCGTCTGCTAAATGCTAATAATGACATGTAATCCTATTCATGTCATTAGCTGACAATGACCAGAAGTCCACAGTGACAGAACAAACTGGCTTTGTCCCACCAGCAATAGGGTAGGTATGTTGGCAGGGATAGCTCATCTCACCACTCTCAGGCACCCTGTGACACATTGCCCAAAATGACATCAGTGAAGCCATGCCCATCCTCCAATAGGCATTTGGCTCACCGTGGTGCCCAAGGGGACCCACAGTGTGAAAAATACTGGCATGTGAGTGTATCAGAGGATTGCATTCACTGTGCTCCAACTTGTGTTGTAAAAAGCGCTATGCAAATAAAATTGAACTGAATTCACTGTGCTCCAGCCTGTTGTGTGAGTAACATGAGAGATGAAAACGTCCAACTGGCAATTCCAAACACATGGGTGCATGCAGGGGAAAAATGCACTTGTCCAGAATGCTAACACACACCATCCAAAATCATTCTAGGCAGGTGCCAGACGAAGTGATAAGCAATGCAAATAGTGAAATGATGTCTGCCCACTGTTATGCCCTCAATGCAGTTTTATCAGGACCACACAAACTGAAGTTACAAACTCTTCATCAGACATTATACAAACATACAAAGACACCATCTTAAATGCCCACAGTTTTCATCAAAACACAACAGTCACTTGATCACCACTTAAAACAGACATAATAGTATAAATATACATATGAAGTTAGCCCCAGAATGTGGATTCTGTCAGAAAAGTGCACTTGGAAAAAAAAAGCTAACTTACCAGAGACAACTCCTGTAAACTGTGGTACTTTGCCTGAGGACAGCCAGCAACTGTCTTCAGCTGTATGAGTTTGAGGTCAACTGATGCATTTTGCCTCACATCACACCGGTAAAAGTGTACAGTATAGGAATCCTTTGTCTCTTCATAATCTGCTATAAATAATATGTGCAAATGTTGACACAGTGCTTCTTTTATAGTGAAACACATTACACTGCAGTTTATGTCATGTGATGCATCATCTACACTTAAATAACATGAAGGATTACAATAAACTGGACAATACTGTGAGTATTCAGAACAACCTCATGCAAATTGAAACCTGGCAAACATTAAAAAAATCTTACCTTTATTTGCTCCCTGAAGCTGGAAATATGGCCAAGATCTGTTTTGGTTATATTGCCAGCAGAGGCACAATGGTCTAAAATGAACAAGCTGAAAGATACATGATAAAGATTCATTTTTTTGTGGAAGCAGCACCTCTCAATGGAAAGAGAGAAATCAATGGGGAACAGTTTAACCTTTTCAAGTGTAAAGTCTATGTTTTTCCACAATACACACAGTCATATTAAGGCCTATTCAAATGCATCCAGTTTATAGGCCTTTTACCATTTATTCTACCAATATGTATGACCAAAACACAACTGCATCATTGCTATCTTGTGTCAGTTATGTAGTCTAGTTATGGTATACATTTTGAATACAAACTGAAACTTTGTATTTACCTTTGAAGTATCCATTGTGCAGTCCTTGTGTAAACACAGGCAATATGTGAATGGTACTTTCGTGACTCCATGAATGTCATCGCTGGTGTCCTGAAGGACATTTCTTAATTTGGACAATAACGTCTGGCCTATGAAAATGACAAATTTCAGAACATTCGCCCTCACTGTGTCTGAAAGGCATGACCTACCCATGTCACTTTGAATAGGCTGTTACACTATAGGCATAAACTTGTTTTAAGGAACAAGTTCTATAAAAATGCAGTATTTACATTACATTGCTGAAAAGTAAATTGTGGTGCTTACATTATTAACTTCAAATCAAACATGAAACACCTTCGCTTATAAGTTTAAAGCGTTGCATTAATTCATCAAAGTTATGAGCCAGTTGTACAACAGTCCTCAAACTGATATTTCAAGATTCATTGGCAAACTAGTCTTTTTCAACCGCTCCGAGAGAGATGGGGTTATGAAGGACACATCAAAGAAGTTTACCCTGTTTTGTACACGGTAGTCGGAGAGAAGAGTTCAGCAGACAGAAAACAATAACCTTAAGCATTTTCCCGCCTAGCTCATGTCCATGGAAACAGTGCAGCGTCTCAAAACGAGAAAGAGACTGAGTTTGTGTTGGTACCCACACATCCTGCAGAACAAAATGTGTTACAGTTACTTCAGTTACTTAACAAGGCAGCCGTTCTCTGGCAGTATGAGATATATTCAATACAGAATGAATTCACCCAGCTTGTACTAACATTTAAAAGACTGAACATACAGTAAGTTCCACCATTCAAGGTCCGTTATTGACGCACTCGCTAGCGCTAGCTATATATAGGCGAGTATCCATTGCATTGCCTGTCTTAGTTCAAGTGGTAAAGTAGCTCATTTACTTTGATTGTCCGTGTCACTATTATCCTGAAGACAACAGTTCAGCAGTAGCATTTCTCTGTATTCTTCGATATCCTGCTCTGTGTCATGGAAAAGAAAAACGTGTGGCAAGACTATTCCGAAGCATTGGCATTAATTTCTTACCGTTCCAGCAGAGCTGATTGCTTGCACTGTAAGAGTTTTTGCGGTGCCTTGGTAACTCTCTCCCTTGCTATCTGAGATGTCCCCAGCGAGTATAACCCTGTTTGAAACTCCGGCGCAGAGGACATCACTGGTTTCCAAGAAGATATGTAGCTATACTTCAGTCAGTTCTACCCCCTTCTGCTTCCACTGAGATGATTCATTTATATTACCATTGAGGAAGGTAGTTTCATATTATTGCGGCATCTCATATTGAAACACACGGCTAGGTGTAAAATGCACTTGCTTGTAAATACAACTTGTAAATTCAATTAAGTGGCATTGTATTCTTGGCTAATTTTTGGCAACTAAATTCAGAAACTCCAGATTCAGTCTGTTTGGTTAGCGTCTTTTAATTGCAAGACAGTGTCATGGAATAGCTAACACCTTCTATTGTTACAGTTCCTTAATCTAAAATCCTAGACTTGGATTTTACAAATGATAAACTGATGAATTGTAAGACTGTATTTTAATTACGACGAACTGTGATAAGATGATTAAAATATTATACGATGAAATTTAATAGTGAAAGTGTCTCTTTCAATGTGATGTCACGCACAATCGCCCCAGCGTTCTAAAATCTCCAAGTGCATTCCTCTTTCAAATTTAAACATGTATCTATATTCACAACGGTGCAATCGCAATGAGTGCTGGCAGTCTGGGTTATTTCCCTTCTCTCTATGACCCGTGCAGCGCTACTGCAAATATCTGGACCACAATGCTCTCCACCCACAGTGGTTCGGATCATGGTGATCCAAACTCCGGCATGGACCTAGGAGCCTGGCCCAATACAGACAATTTAGCGGTGGCAGACTACCAACCCCTGGAATTCTACTGTCCACCGGCTGGACCCTCTGCTCCCTGCAGCGAGGAGGACTTTATCTGTCAGCTGCTCATCCGACTGAAAGAGATTGAGCTACTCACACTGATGGGAGAGGCTTTGACAGCAACTGATGTAATTAGCTCCTTAGGTTGTAACAATTAGTAGCAGTTAATTAAAAACGTTAATTAAATACAGTAACGTTATGTCTGTTTTGCCTTAAATAAAGAGAAATAGCTAATGTCAGTCACTCTGTTACAGCAGAAATTAGTTGTAATATGTGCACTCCATAAGAACAGCCTATAGCTAATACTGCAATGCCTCCTGAAATGTCAGATTATGCAGTTTATACATCAGAAGACGTTTTGCAGTTATACATGAACCAAATACGTGAGAATATTCAGAGCTGACCAGTATTATTTCTCTCCTGCAGATCGTTTGTTAAGCAGCGTACAGTATAAAAAGCATCAAGCTGACGTCTCGCGCCAGAAATAGCCAGAGGACTTTGGAAAATGTATCCAGTCACAAATGAAGAAAAGTGACAACAGCATATATCCACATTAACTCACAAGTGTATAATATGTCTTCCTTCTGGTGTGTAATGGCAACTACAGTCGATTCAGTGTAACTATACAGAATTTGAAGATGCGGTCACATTAATCGTAAAGGCACATTAGTCGTGACTAACAAAATATCAAAAAAAAAAAAAAAAAATCTGATAAAAACTGTGAGTTGTTCACCAGGTTTGTTTGGTCTTCATGTAAAGTTGGAAAATGTGTCTGTACTTTTTCAATTCTTTGGTTATCCTAAGTCAGAGGAAGCAACCATGCCATTGGATGGATGGTATTTAAAAAAAAATAGGCTATGCAAAAATTACCAGTTATTTGTATCACCCTAAATGATATTCATAAACCAAAAATGATCAGACCATTAAATAATAAACAGTTGAACTGTATAGGAACTGCACTTTCTTAAATATCTTGTAACAAAGACCAGAAGACCATATCATACCACCAGAAGACCATATCAATTGTGTGTTTCATGTTGAAGCCCTGTCCAGTGTCTTGTCCATAAATTCTTTGGTTAAATTACCCCATTTTTTCAGTTTGATTCATGTGATGACAGAACAAATAGTCATAACACCATCAGTTTGTTCTGTGAACAATTTTATTGGGCTTGATGTTAGTGATTCAAACCAAATGTAACCTTGATTTTAATTGACATCTTAAATGTATGTATAACACTATATAAGCTGTTCATTTATACAAATGAAATTGATTGACTTTTGTTAACAAACAGAAGACATTTTTTTCACTGTACATATGAAGATAGTGGTAACCATCTCATAGGGGTCAAATCCATAACATCTTTCATTAAGGTTCCAGTTGATCAGTAAACCGCAAATGCTGAAAATCAACAAAACCATAACAAAACGTTCGATTTCAATAAAATCATAATTAACATTAATTGCCATATATACAATAGTACACATTCATCAGGGTACTGTATTACTTTTCAGATGGTGAGCGGATACTGTAGATTAATCTAGTTTGGAAAGGTTAGTATGTGACTAAAATGATTAGACACAAAAATATGAAAAAAGGCATACTTTGGCCAGTTGTCATTGGTTAGCTACAGTAATGATGTCAACAAGTTGCATTTGTTTTAAATAGGGGTACCTTTTAAATTAATCTTTTTATGATACATTGTAATATAATATGAAAAGTCCACACCAATCTATGGACTCTATGGTGTCAGGTTAACAGCAACATTTACCAAATGTGGGAACTCAGATCAGTATTAATGTACTAATAGATGAAAGCAAGGGTACAACTGATCAGGAACAGTTGCTAGAATTTACTTAATATTAGGAGTCATGAGATAGAAATACACCAATCAAAACATATGTAGGTAAGAGTCAGAAGAGTTCCAAAGTAAATTACATGATTTGTGGCCACAGTGGAGAGTTTGAGCATGTTTGGAGATGTTCCCAATGCATAAGTATTTAACAGATGTGCAGGTGTAACCATATGGAAGAAACCAATAGGTAAGTTTCATCTATGCATATATTTGCCTGAAAAATATTTCACATTGTCTTTTAGGATGACATAACACACATCATTACTGCAAGTCTGCAATTTTGCTCTTGCTGACATTCCTCTTCAGAATACAAAAACCTATCATTCAATCTCCAGTTCATGTCCCCAATTTAGTAACGCACTACAATTGCTACGGCCTTAATCACAATTCAGAGAATGATGAATCTATGCTGACAAGTTAAAGTGCATTTCAATTGTTTCATGTATGAGTAACAATACAATGATTTACAAGATACTGAAATATTACAAAGAACATTCATGATTTGCTATGATGAATTGGCTATTCACTTGAATTCACTGTGAACCTATTTATCTCCATTCAGTGGAACTATGGATGTTTTAGGCAGAAAGCTACAATATATATAAAAAGTCATTTTGTCAAAGATTCTGGGGTTGCATGCATCAAAAGATTTTTTTTTTTTTTTATTTAATATTCATGCCAATTTAATTAAAAATTTGAAGACAGGCAATACTGCATAACAGGTATGAATTATTTTGGTCCTTAATCAAGAAAAATATAGGATTATTTTTGCTAGCCTTTCCATATTCTGTATTCATAAAACTATTTAAATTCTAGTTGGCACTGTTTGAACTAAATGCCATCGCCACAATAACAGCAATTAAAACTGATGATACAGGTAATTCTGAAGATTTTCTTTCAATGTTAGAAATATATTTTAATCCAAATTGGATTTCAGATCTAAAGACATTCTTCCTTTCCTGTTTCAGTCTACAATGTACTGTATATTCATACATATATTTATACCTATGTGTCCAATAATTTGACCTAATTTGGGTAAATAACATGCATATTTCAACCAGCCATTGTCCAAAGGAGTAAATAATATTACTTGCACAAGATATGGCGCCAGGAAAAAGATAAAAATTTTGTTCATCTCTGATTTTTTTAAATTGCTGTGATACACCAAGCTGCAGTACATCACAATATACTGCGTAAATAAAAAAATCATTCTGACTTCTGATCTGTATCACTGCTGTATCACTACAGTACTACTTCCTGTGCCAGAACTCTCATAAAACAGCATCTGTTCCCATCACAATTATCAGTTACACAGCAGCATATTTCCTTTGCCATCTACCATTATTTAAAGCCCATCCTACATTTAATCCTTCCACTGAAAAACTGAACACTGAATAAAACAGTTTTTCCATGTACATGAAATAACTGACATGTAATAACAAAATGTTGTGCAATACAATCCAGTCCTGGACTGACCGGAGATTCAGTTTCATCATCAGCTGTAATCACATTATTCTGTAGACCACGTCCATATTTTCCATATATAGATCTTATACATATACATGTATATATATTATACATACTGTCTCTCCCTGTCTCTTCATATATATAGTACATACATACATTTATATATCCTTCATGTGAATAGGAAACATATTCACATAATGTATGTCTATATGTTTATGGCCCGAGTAAGTAATTTCCAACCAAACCGGGCAACTAGCTCTCTAACAATAGCCTTTGTTTTTTATGCCACTGTGATTAGCATTCAGTAACAATCAAAGCTGTCAGTGGGAGAGGAATAAACAATAACAGGGTCCTTGCAGAGCACCTATGGTTGTTTATGAAAAACTATCAGTACCATATAACATTGTTTAACATGTACACCTGCTTAAAATTTGCAGAAAAACATTTTGAGGGAAATACTTTTTGAAGGAAAAATTTCTTAAGTTACTGAAAAGGAACCCCAATAAAGCGCACAGCCACTCAATGGCCATCACAAGGTAGATTTATAAGTGTAAGTCTGGCTAACACCTTCCTTCTGTTGTATTTTTTTCATAAAACCATCTCAGACGCATTTCAAAGCACTTGTTCAAAAGATAAACCATTTGAAATAAAACTGATCATTTTAATGGCACACAAGACAGAATATAGCAGAACAGTTATCGCATTATGTCCATGCAGTAGACTACATGAAAGAAAGCAACACAATGATTTCACTCTGATCACTGCATAGTTCAGGAGCCTCTTCCACAATGTGGACTTTACAGCAGTTGAAATCACCAGTGTGGGGTTCATCACTGCATGTTTGTTCATTAACAATAACTATCCCTCAAATGCATGTCCATGTTTTACTCTCAAATACACTGTACATTAATCATACTCTTTTGTCATCATGTTTTGGTCTTCTGAATTTACAAATAATATACAAAGTCTAGATTAAACAATTGATTCATACCTTCTACCCATGACCTTCTCAAAACAAGCAACCAAACTCACAATGCAGGGTGAAATCTGCCTTTCATTAAACATTCACCAGTTGAAGATGCATGATTAATGATGTTTTCTCATTCACCTTTAGTTAATGCATAATGAGTTTACAGTCTTGCGTTGAACAACAATGCTACTTTTAAAAGATTAGAAGTAATGATAATTTGTTAGATTCAGCCTCTCAACAAGTAATCTACAATGTAACAGAGGCATAATGAAACACAAAACAACATCGAATCTGAAATGAAAAGACAGCTTGGAATGAAAGTTTGCTTTTCATTGTAAAATAAATAAAATCATGAACAAATACAATCCAGCAAACTTTTTTCATAAACAAAAAACACAGTTTCAATCTTAATAACAGACATCAAAAAAGCAGTTTTGTGGCTTTGTCCAGCTTGGTAGAGTCCTGGCTTCAATGTCAAGAGTACATAAAAATATATATTTTGGCCTCCATGTCCCTGGGGGGTGCTAGACCTGAAACTCGAACATGTCCGACTGCTTCTTGGCCAGCTTTGCCACCTCCTCTCGGATGGCCTTGACCAGGGCAGAAGTGGTGATCTTGCTGAGGGAGGTGCCGGAGATATCACCGGCATCCGTCAGGCTCTGCTGGGAGGTGACAGTGGAGGGCGTAGGGGGTTGGTCCAGGATGCCATGCACAGATGAGGCCTGGCTGTACTGCCAGGGCAGCATGATGGGGCTGCTCTGTGGGTAACGAGGATGAGGGAAGGCCTCCGCATACCCCGGCAGGGGTACCTGGAAGAGAAATTGATGCAAGCATCACTACTACATCACACTGCATTTCTGAAAAAGCAGGACAACACAGACAAATGCTGTTGTTTTTCCACTACAATCATAGTCATCCCATATGCGGGGATATTTTTTTTCTAGCGCTGGTGTTTCATATACTTAAATGAATGGTTTAAATTCTTTAACAAAACACATAAAAAGCAAACTTTGACAATACTCACAATAACAAAAAAATCAGTATTTCACAATCATAAAATGGGCTCTCAATACAAACACAAAATTGGAGCTTTGCAATGACTTTTCATCTGAGCATGAAATGTGCGTGATCGTCAGTTACAGTTACAATAACAGACTCAGAAAAGAAAACGTATTATGTTCATTTAAGAAATGTGCTCAACTACCCTGGTATTTTGCTGTGTCCACTCAACGCCACCGATAAATTCAGTTCAGCAAATGGTTTCTAAATGACACTGGTTCTGTAAAAAGACACTGCATGAAGGCATTTGGTTGAAACAAGCAGACAAACAGGAAAAAAAACATTCCAATCAAACAAGGATGCTAGTGCAGAGGGCAAATCAAAGGGGCATCATGGGGCCCACTGGAGGGAATGCCCCCCTACTCATTTAAAGGAGAAACAGTGTAAAAAGTAAATGAGTATGAAATGAGGGTGGGCTTACAGAGTCAGCCCACTGGTGAGGGAGGTCGTCTGGCTCTGGTGGGTAGGACATCCAGGACGGGCTCCTATAGGAGGACGGGGGCGTAGGGGCGAAGTAGCCAGAGTAGCCAGACCGGTTGGCTGGTATGGCATACACTGCTGTTATTGGGTTTCCTGAGTAGAACGACAATGTGATCAGCCAATCAGAGGAATGTGTCTGACCTCCCATCAAATGTTTCTGGCCTCCCGTCCCAGCTCACTTTAAACTGATCCATTCAATTAAATGAGTGTAAATGCTGAAGTGAATCTTTATGAGATAATCCAATACACCTGTGCGCTTCACTGCTCTAAAACATGGGGAAACACTCCAAGTCAGTACATACCTATGCTAAACACAACATATACAGTAGTAACAATGTTTGAATGCTTCCACAATGCAGTCAAAACATTAGGTTTTTCATTACCAAATCTTGATTCACCAGCGGGTATCTCTGTTGTCTGTTATTGTGCTAAGCAGAATAAGGTCTTTGCTCGGCACAAAGACAAACATCGTCACAGACAACTTGAGCAGAGCTAAGCTTACCTGAGTAGTGTGGCATGGACTGGTCTGCAGTGACAGCAGGGAGGGGCAGTCGGGTGAGTGGCACATAAGGGTCACTGTCGAGCTGACTCTGTGTGTCAGGGACTGAAGACTCTGAGGTCCGGGCTTTAGGGCCAATGTCAGATGTGGAGCTAAGGAAAGCAAGAAATTGCAGTGTCTGGCACTGTCTTACTCTGCATTTTCCACTAGGTGGCAGAAGCACCTTGTGTTGTTGCATGGAAGCAACAGCAAAATGGCACAATGCCTAAAAATGGTCATTGATATTCATGACACTTTTATTGAACTGTTTTAAAATTCCAGTTTATACAGGACTTGAGTCTAAAACAATATTATTTTGGAGCATGATTGTGAGATTTGCATGAAACAACTCTGCACAGAGAGGCAAACAACATCTCACCGAGGACCATTAAGGTTAGCATTGAGTCTACAAAAGACACATGAGCAATCAGTTAAGACCCTACCGTCTCAGAGACGGCCCAGAATGGGGTCCCGTTCTGGGTGGTATGGGGGGCGGTGGGGAGCCCATAGCCATATCAGGCAGCTGGGTGAACCTGAAAGCCTAGAGACACAAAAGGAGACAAAATACACTGGTTAGTACTCTATGTTCTGTCTATATAAAGCCCAACTGGTACACAGAGTGAATGGTAGCCTCACCAGCCTGAGGGTAATGAGGTTCTTATGAAACAGGAAAAACAAATAAGCCCAAGGAAATGACTCACAGGTTTGAGAGCCTTAAAAACGTCAATCAAGACACAGAATGAGTGGGATATTATATTATGATCATTTATTTGTTTATCCAGGGCAACTTACAAGGCTTACTTTTTTACATCTCACACATTCATAACCCATTCATACAGCTGGATTTTTTCCAAGGAAAAGTACTGTGAAAGTACTCAAAAATACAACAGCAGTTTTCCATCTGGTGGTTGGACCTCAGGAGTCCAAAGCTTGATTTCCACTGACCTGCCTTCGCAAGGACATGAGCTATACATGAGCCATACCTGAGGCCAGCTGGGGGCATTTTCAGACTAAACCAAGGCCAACAGCATGCTGTCCAGCCCCAGATATGACCTTAGGCTGGCACAGTTCAGAGACAAGTTCAGGACATTCACTGATGTCATCATCTCCTGCTGGGGCTTTTAATACAGTGCACTTTTCCAGCTAGTGCATATCATTTGTTTATTCAAATACTAGTTTGAATGTGACAATTAAGATGGCTCTGAATAGTTTGCCTAAGTGGTCAGTTCAGGATGACTTGGGCAGAGACATGTGCTAGTTGAGAATTTATGTCAAAATATCAGACTACCCGAGAGAGAAAGAAATGGAGGTTGAGAAGGTAGTGCCACTCTAATACTAGGACAAGATTAAAAAATGAAAGGGGATTTAAAAAAGGGTTAACAATGGTTTATGATTTAGAATATAATGTGGGGGTACCAGGAAAGCAAACTAGCATAAACCCAAGGTTAGATCAACTTTGAGATTAAGACTGCATGGTGATGTAAAATTTGATGTGGAGTGGACCAAGCAGTCGTAAGTGTAAATGAGGTCATAAAGGGGTTGTATGTGTAGATAGAATGTGTAAGCTAGAAATCTCAAGTCAGGCCTACATTGGTGTTAGTAAAGACTGCACAAACAGTTACTGTGTAAGGGTGTAAATTTCATTTGTTTTGTGCACCACAGAGAAGTGAGATTTGCAGTACTAATTCTTCATAAAGTAACCACAGTAGTCTTCTCATATCATCAACAGTACATTGAAGTAAACAAACAAACCTTTGCCTCCCATACTACACATCAGATCCACTTATAGTCAATATCCATATGTGCAAAAAGAATAATAAAAGCTTAAGCATCAGGATGTATTCCTCCATCATACACTAACAAGCTAATGCGCATGTCATTTTGGATGTAAGCTTTCCTCATAAAAATACACATATGGTAGGCAGGTGATGGCATTAAAGTTTCTCTCTAATGATGCTCTGTGATCGGCAGCATTTGAGCACAATAAATTGACGCCCATGTTGGCTGGTGTTACAGCGGTGCACATACAACTCAGTCAGGTCAGCAGAAATCCAGCTCATTGTCCTGACATAACATGATGGCCTCTACTGAAGCCTGGTGAAGCACAATGTGCATTCATTTAATTACAGGTTTATTTGTTAAAGCCCAGCATTAAAGAGAAAAGGAAATTACACAAAGCTTAAATGAACTCACAGGCTTGGGTGGGCTGCACTGGTACATGTCCGGTCCGTAGGCCGGCACCCACTGCAGCCCACCCCGGGGCCTGCTCATGGTCCCGGGGGCGCTGGTCACCACCTCGGAGTACGGGATTGGCTGTCCCGGGCTGCAGGGGCCATGATGAAGGTGGTGGTGCTGGTGGCATCCGCCCGTGGAGTGGCCGGCTGAGGCCAGGCTGAAGGCCTCCTCCAGGAGCAGGTGCATCTGCTGCCGCACCTCATCGATGGAGGGCTGCGAGCTCAGGGTGGACGTCTCCGAATGACCTTTGACCTGTTGCCCAGTGATGTAGCCCCTGGCACTCACAAGGCGATCCACGTTGGTCTCTTCAATCAACTCTGGCTCCGTCTGACATACATACATCCAGGCACACACACGCACGCACACACACACACACACACACACACACACGCCAATACACACACACATACACGCACACAAGCACACGCACATCCATGCATGCACACATGTTGTGCTATAATGTAAATGGTTTTCCCCATTTAAATGTAAATGCTGTGTGTCCTTATACTATATGGAAAATCACTGACACTCATGAAGGTGAAATTTTCAAACAGACATGCAGAGATGCCACCACTCTGCTAAAAATAGGTGGTAAACAGTCCATTTGATAGTAATCTCTACTCATTCCAGAACAGTTTTTTGAAAAGGCACTGTCAAAGCAAGAGTGCACTCAGGTTGATCCTCACTGGAAAACACAGACCTGGCTGATGGATTTCACAGCCAATCTATAGCCAGCCCTGGGGTCCTATAACCCATAAACCAGCACATTCACCCACTGTGACATCTGGAGGCTTCTCCCATGACCTGCCATGGTTTACTTTCATTTTATTCCACAGCACACTGTGAAGAGAAAATCAAGCTCCCTTTATGATCAGGAATGTGACTACATTTTCATTCAGGCCCAGAGCTGGTGGGGACTTAAAAAGGGTCCTAGAGCTCATTTACTGAGGAGAAGGCTGTAAGGAAGGGTTTAATACCGGGGGAAAGTTTTGCATCTGCACTTTGGTTATTTATCATTTGCCCAGTATTAAATATTTGGGAGAATAATCCAGCAAATTAAGAGAAATGTAATTAAGCTCTGCAGCAAATTGTTGAAGGATCAGAGTCTCGCATCTATTCCACCCTTTGTTTTATTCTCTGTCTTTTTTGGTCCCTCTGCCTTTCTGTATTTCTCTCCCTCTCCCTCTACCTCTACCTCTCCCTCTCCCTCTCCTTCTCCCACTCCCTCTCCCTCTCCCTCTCTCGGTGATAAATTGGTGCAAGCTGCTGGCGCCCTTCCTCCTGTGTGAGTGGAGAAGAGCCCCTGGGGACCAAGCACAGCGTGCCACATTAATCAGCCCTCCTGCAACACGGACAGTCGGAGATGAGGATCTGCAGTGATCTCGCCCCCAGCTATGTGCTCCCACTGTCAACACCACAGCTGAGTCTCTACACCACTTGTTCCTGGCACCAAAGACAACTGCCACAGTACCTGCAAGGTTGCACAGCTGAATGCAACAACAATCACATAGGGCTGAACTATGTGGTTCGAAGGTTGAAAGCTGGAACCTGGTACCTGAAAAAGTCTTGAAACTGAAACTTGAAAAAGAAAACTACCATACAGTTTTTCCCTTCCCAGATCTGAGCTGGTATTCGTTATGTATTCTAAAAGCAGAATTGTGGCAATATTTTCCAGACTCAGAGACTGAGAAACCCCTTTAAATGTATAATAAATCAAAACAAACCACCAAATGAATACTCAGCTCTAAAATATTTACTGCTTCTTTTTCCTTAGTGTATTTCACACCACACTTTAATTTCAGGTTATTGCATGAGGGTCTCATATTCCAATAAAAAAGTCCAGTTCCACCCAGTACTCTACTAAACTGGCCTTTGACCTTTCAGATCAATACAAGCTTTATCAGGATCTTCACACATGCAGTTGCCTCTGGATTTCTCCCTGTGCCTGGCAGCACTGTGATGACTGGGGAGCGATCAGACGACAACTCACGTCATAGCCGCTGTTGCGGATCCCTCTCCGGGTCCTCTCCCTCATGACAAGCAGGTCCATCTCAGTTCCACTCGGGCCGGGGCTGTTCAAAGATTGCCGGCTCCGATATGCTGGGGTTCCCATCTGAGAGTGTCTGGAATCAGGTTGTCGTCACTGTCATCATCATCATCATCATCATCATCATCATACCTCAGTGAAATTCTATCCAGAAACATATTCAGAATTCAAAACATTCCTTCCACTACAGAGTAGCCCCTCCAGCATACCATTTTCCACCAAGCATAGAGTTTCTAATTAAGCCTCAAAATGTCTATTTATAACTTCAATGAGCAGCAGTGAGGAATAGTGGAATGGGCCACGGATAAGCAGATAAGGGTGTCAGCAAAATAAACACGCAATGTAACCTACTGCAGTATCTACATGGAAGTCAATGAGCAAAGTTTTAAATAAGCATTTACAATTCAGGAATGCAAGACTAACTACTTGTGTTAATACACAAACACATATTCAACCCTATCCCGCCATGCTGCTGTGTGTATTTTCTTGTTTGTGCCTGTCTTACAAAGAGCTTCTTGCTTTCATCCTTGTCTTTCCAGCTCCCTCTGTACATGGCTCAGTAAATCAGAAGTAAGCCAGAGTGTGGAACAAGCTGTGAACATGCTGTTATAAACCCTCCAGAGAGACTGTAATCAGCTACAGGGAAAACACGAAAACTCGACATTCACATATTTCGGTGCTCTTTTCATACTCAACAGGGAGAAAGGGAAAATTCTTTAAAAGTTTTAAAGCACATCTCAGAACTTGTCTCTTAAGTAAATAATTTCCTCTGTCTGTCCTTTCGTGCTTGTTTAATGAATAAAAGACATTCTTCTTTTGAGAAAACAGCAGCTATGACGAAGTGATGTTGTGCAGAACAGAACTGACCCAAAAGCAATTCCCATTCCGTATGCTCTGAGCCACTGAACACAATCCGCTTATTACTTTAATGGGAAAACAGTCAGCTCTGGACCTGCCAAAATAGACTCCTTCACAGAAGGGAGTTAAGGCGATTAAATGGAAGCAACGTGTTTTTCTTTAGGAAAAATGATGAGACAATTACACAAAGATGAACAGCACAGTAAGTCTAATGAAAAAAGGACAATTGAGCCGTATGAGAAAGGGAGCCCTCACACTGTCAAAACGTTTACAGCAACAGACCATTTAAAAGAATTTAAAAGTCTATATTACCCTTTAGCACCTGAAGTACTTGTTGTTATGCAAAGCAGAACATTCACAATGCAGTACAGTTAGACTAATTTAACTTAACTTAACTGAATTAATGCTAATTTAACTTACTGGATGAGACTAAAATGTTCTGTAGACCTAATGACAAGCCTGAGTGATCTAAATCTACATCCCATAGTGTCCCTAATCAGATTTTGAGAATTAGGTTTAGAGACATTAATAATCACTTTGGTCCCAATAAACATTACTCTGACAAACAGCTGTCTTACATACTTTTGTCAGTCAGTTGCCTTTTATTCTAAGATTATCAAAACACCCTCATTTGATTATTTCCATCTGACAGAAAACAAAGAAACAGCCCATCACTATCAAAACAGTTGACTGTCAGTGTAATTAGCCTCTTACAAGCTACGCAATTTTGATGAATATTGTGGACAATCTACCCACTTTAAACAATTCTGGGGACTGTACAGTTGCCAAACTATCTGACAAATCCCTGTTCACATCACCACCACTGTAGGCTCTGAGGACATGGACACAAACAAACCAAAGTTCCATTTGTGCATCTATGGACAAGCACACACATTACACCAAAGGTGCTCTTATTTTTCTGTGGATATGTACTGTACATGCATTACACCAAAGTTTCATTGATCGTCATTTCTGCCGACATGCACACACTGAACCAAAATTAAGATGATGTTTCTGGGCATGGTGTACTGTACACCCATTATGCCAAAGGTACACTGACATACACAAACCTGCAGTTTCTCCCTCACCTTCTCCTGGATTTGACATAGGTGGAGGCCCTCTCCTCTTCATGATCCAGCACCTTGTTGAGCTCCAGCTGAGTGTTTTCATGGCCATGCCTCTGCCGCAGGCCATAGGATTTGCTGTTGGTTTCAATGGCAGGGAAATCATAGTAGCCCTTTCTCTTGGCCTTCAGCCGTAGCTTGTTCCTGTAGTGCTCTATGTCTGACTTCTGCTTCAGGGCCATGCTCACCTGCAAGGGAGCAGAGGGGGTAGAAGCTTTCAGCCATAGAACAGAATCATTGTATGTACTGTTCATGTACTCCAAATTTCAACAACAAGGGGCTGCTAACATTAAACTTACGTTTGGCAAATGTGATGTTATTCATTATAGGCAGTCAATTCATATATATTTCATAATAATTATATACTATTATACGTGTCTATACTGGGCACTACAAGCAGTTAGATCTTTTATTATGGATTTTTATTATCATTATTATTTATTTATTATTTAAGTGGCATGCACTCTTGTAGCCAAACCCTGTCCACATTTTTTTACACAGCAAGAAAATACTGACGGTACATATTGACTAAAATGTTGCCAGACACGCAAAAGAGCATTGTGTTCAGTGTGTTCAGCTTGTCCTAAAAAACAGAAAAGTGTGCTGTCTAATGAGCATCTGATAGGAACAGCATACTCCTCAGTCTCCAGATATTCAGGGTAAATCTTTAACAGGACCCCCCCCCCCCCCAAGCTCACCTCTCCATTGAGGATGGCCGAGTCCTGGCTGCGGTCAGAGGAGGCTGGGTGTGAGTAGCAGGGTGGAGCAGCCATGGGTTTGATGGAGATGAGCTGCAGGGAGCCAGAGGAGGTGTCGTAGGGATCTGCCCAAGACCCGGACACTGGGTCAATGAGAGTAGCAACACCAACTGCTTCATACTGAAACGTTTTAGCCACCCATTTACACTTCAATGAACCAATGTCAACATACACTCAACATACATATACACACAGACACCCATCCCCTGTACAGGACACTAGTATCTGTCTTATTCAGTTTCTGTCCCTGTGACATTATGGCCCTGTATTCAAGTATGATTATTCAGACTTAACAAAAGCAAATTGATCACCATTTTAGAAGCAGCTTCATTTGAATCAAGGACATCAGGATAGCAAGCAGTGATATGAAGACTTGTAAAAAGAGATATGTATTACATCTACTTAGGGAAACAAACTACAGCACATGCACCAGTATAGGTAAGAAAGCATCAATGATTAATGTATTTTGTGTGAAACAGCATGGTAGCGAATGAAATGTTTTGCTGGAAAAAGGAAAATCAAGAGAATTGCCTTAAGGAGACTTGATTAAATTTGGACAAACATAATGAAACTCTTACCAATTCTACCTCTAAATTTCATACCTGAAAAAGCAAATGTGAAACATGCTATGCATGATCAAACAATAAAAAAATCACATTAAAAAAACACACATCAAGCACAGTGTGAGCAACCTGCAGAATAATGTGTGAGACAACCCATCCTCTCTCCTGTCACAGAGAGGGAAACAGCCTGTGGGACGGCCTGCCTGTAACTGTCTTGCACCCCAGACACTGTGGCCCACCATGACACACTCTATCACGTCAGCAGAAAATCTGCCTCATGCATATTCATAAGGCCCTTCTTCACTCTCCTGCTGAGTGAATAGCTTCCTGGCTATAAAAAGGTACAGGGCATTAGTACAGTCAGATAAGAGGGGACACAGGGATGGAACAATGGTATGGGGCAGCAACCTTTAATTTAAATGTGTTGCTGGGTGTATTAGAGAGGGAATGTTGCTGATATGGGACAGTGCAGAGTGGGACAAGTTTGTCTCTCACAGGAGCACGTGAAGCCTTGTCTCTCACCAGTCCTTTTGCGCGCCTCCTCTTTTGTCATTTTCTGCTGTGCTGGGACTTTCTGTACCGACGATCCCCTGCCGGAGTTTAGCTTCCCTGATTCGTTGCTGATGACGGAGCCGTCCTCACTAGGCAACCTGCTGCGGGTAACCATAGCAACAGGAGCAGCAGTAAGTTCTCTGAATGCAGGCCCCAGTTGGCAGTTACATCACCTAGCCCCTGTGCCCCTGCAGCTTACCTGTGCTGTCTACATGTCTTTATTTGACTTAACAGAAGTCAAATAAAGACATGTATCCATACAGACAAGGTGCCACTCTGTTACTAATAACAATGTGGTGATTCACAATAATGACAACCACATGCTGATTATCATAAAGTGCAAATATGTACTTGGTCTTGTCTTTTTTCATACTGAGGATACTGAATTGGAATATATTCACTTGCGGATGCCTCTGTCTCATATAGCAGAGGAAAATTCTATATACTTCATCACAGCAAATTCAACATACTGTACAGTTTATCTATATTTTAGGAGATTTTTACAGGATGCATTCTAGTTGTACAATAGCTTAATAAAACCTGGATAAGTACTGTGCAAGAGAAATTACCTGGAGGACTGGGATTGGTAAACTCAGCATTTACTAGGTGGGGAAGGACAGAGGAGGCTTCATTTTTCAGTACTGCATCCAAGCAATCCACATCAAAATCCATAACTACTGCATTTGAATTATGAGGTTCTGGCAGTGAGCCAGGCTCATGTGTTTTTGGTAAACCTGTGGCTTTGAACAAACAGAGCTCTGCCACAAAGAGGAGGGGTATCTCCAACTCCATGTCAGCTCTGAGAAATGCTGGAGAGAGCACAGGCACACAAGCACACAAGGCTCAGCCACTCTAAGCACTCCAAGCTCTCTCCAAGCTTTGTGTTAAACTTCCCCTTGGCAGAGGATCAACACAAACACAGGCACCCAATACTGTATGTTCACTACAGTTTGCTTTTGCAATTATAATCCTCACCTTATTCTAGGCTTTTTAATGATCAGACTGCAGCTAGAAGGGATGGCAGTAACATCAAAGCTCTGCATTTGTGGCCCTGGCAATAAGTTTGGCAGTTTGCATTAACAAAGAGCGTAATTGATGGCTCGCTCTTTTGTGACACATAACAATAGCGGCAAATGGCAGCAACTCCAGAGTTCATCTATCATTGATGGAGACAAAAGCACTAAAAACATTCAGAATAGTAAAAACAAGTAAATTATAGTACCAGAGATAATTGATACATTTATTGTGGTGATGTAAGATATTGACTGGTATTTGATTGCACAGCTCAGGAACAGAAGTGGCAGCTGCATTATGGCAGGCAATTAAAAATAGGACACTTTGTGGTATGCTAATTTATTTTGCAATTGTTTAATTTGCATGTTTATAGGTTTTGTCTTGGTGAAAAGAGTGGTCTTAAAGCCTGCAGAGTACTGAGAGAAAATTCATTGTTGCACCCAAGGAGATCTGCTTCACTCCATTAATCAAATTTCATTCACACCCAAAATAATAATGAACATAGAAATTTAAAGTTTTATTAAGATGTGTGTTTGAGGGCAAAATTCTGATGGTAAATGTAAATTTACCCATGAAGAGAAATTTCTGGAGTTATTACAGAATACAGAATAAGGGATTTTTTTAGCCCGTTCTATAATAATAAAATGGCACAGTAATTAGTAGTTTACAAAGTTTTAGATTAATGGAAAAATCAACATTTCTGTGTATTTTTGTATATTGAGACAAATGCATTGTCATATCTATACGTATATATATACCTTTCATTGTCTAAACAAGCTTCTATAAATCTTTTTCATGAATAATTCATTTTACATACAGCCAAACAAAAACAACAGCTGAGTTGCTATCAACTTCATTCAAAAATAAATGTTGGCAATGTTTGGTGAAAAGAAAACTAAGCCTGAAACCCACAGGGCTGAATACTATGTGTAACGATGCAGGTGTAACTGCACATAATGTTCTAAACTCCCAGCCTCTCCAATAAAAATCCACCTGTGTAACAGGTTTAGAGAATATGTAACATGGCACCCATTCACTGAATACATGGTACAATATAGCTGCAGCCTGAGTCCAAGTTGTTTAATTGTGTTATAATTTAAGTGTAGTGAGCTGCAGTCAAAATAAGACTTCATAGTCAAAATAAGACAGCATTGCCTTGGTGGGGTAAAGAGGATATTTCCAAGGTAGGAGAGACTAGATCCTTGGTTTCATGGTCAATAGATTAGCCAAATCACAGTTATGCATTTCAAAGCATATTTCCTGCTTACTTTTACAGAATCCTCATGCATCAGCAACTCACTCTCTCATCTATTACACTAAAGCATTTCAGGTTTTTACACTTTCTTTTGCAACATTTAGGCTAATTTACCATTCTGCTTTAATCTGGAAAAAAGAAGAAGAATACACAATTCAGCCATATAAACTAGTAATATGCTAACATATTGCCTAAACAGAAATGACAAACGGTCCCAAGCTGCTGTTTCACCTTGGCACACTGTTCCTGGCCAGATAAATATCTTAAGTAAGACATCTGATCCAAGATGAAGAGAAATAATTGGTAAAACTTCCATTAAGTTGTTAAAGGTACCCAGCATCAAGTATTTTATGACATCTGTCCAGAAAAAAAACTATTCACTGATGTGATTTAAACTACATACCCTGTTTTGAAAATTCTGAATTTGCCTGTTTGCCAAAAAACAACTTCTACCTCAACCAGCATCCAGTGTTCAGTTCTAACATCTGCCCACCCTACGCCTCCACCCTTCACAGAAATCCTTTGCAAATAACCTCACCTCTACTTCATCACCACCTGAATGGAAGCACTTTAATAACTGTGGTTTAATAATATTTGACATTTTCAAATGTCTCTGGCTTCCATGTCTTTAAAGAGCAGCAGAGCACATCAGGCCTTGATTCCCACTACAGGGCTGTTGGTGAAATAAGATTGTGCAAACTGCAAACTGTCACAACCTGGCCTTTGCCCTTATCCTAAACGAGGCATCGGGGCGAACTTCTCAAGCAGCACTAACCTTTTACGGATCTCACTGGACAGGGTCTTTTTGGAGGTGCTCCCATCCTGGTATATTCCCCTATCTTGCACCAGGGGGGCATCCCGGATGGGGAGAGGTAGGATCATAGTTTCCTG
Source organism: Megalops cyprinoides (assembly GCF_013368585.1). Lineage (NCBI taxonomy): Eukaryota > Metazoa > Chordata > Actinopteri > Elopiformes > Megalopidae > Megalops > Megalops cyprinoides. Next base: position 27,206,050 of record NC_050590.1, on the reverse strand, counting down.
GGTTACAGGGAGGGCCTCCTCATCACCGCCTTGCTGGCCAAGGTGCTGTTTGGCGTAGTCAAACCCTTGCACGGGCTGTGGAAAAATAACATCTTCAGACTATGTCTGCCAACAGTGATACCTATCACTTTCTATGAATCAGAGTGTTGCCTAGAATAGATCAAGAAGACAGACTTCAAAATGAAATACCTTACTGCACCTTCACAGCTGCAGTGAGTTGCCACTGAATTTAAGCTCTTGATCAATATGCCCTAGCATTGACATATACTCAATTTCTGCTACATTGGTGAAAACATATATATGCTGTTATAAATACAATGCTTAACACTGGGGACTGTATAATACAACTAATTTCATTTCAGTTTCGTTTAAAAATTTTGAAAGATATATGAAACACACTGAAGGTTTGTCTGCTGTCAGAAAAATGGTGTCTTCCAATTTCAGAATGGACTGGATTGAGTTTGTGAACACTGCAACCAACTAGTGAGGAGACATTCTCCCCGAGTTAGCTCAGTAGTACCTGTCTTACTGCATAGAAGCTGTCTGTCAGCTGGTATTTCTAACACACAGGCCACAGGAGACTTTAAAAACACACACACTGTCTAAATGATTCAGGAGCTTTACACAGTGCCATAAACCGTCAGTCACACATGGTTGCCTGTTTGCTGCTGAGTGGGGTAAGGAAATCAATACATGCATTTCTCTGGTTCACCTTCACATCATTCAGTGGTGTATTTCAAAATAAGAATACACTTATGTATAGTAATAGAAAGAGAATCCTTTGATCAGGTGAAAGTTGTCAGATGAAGGTCACCTTCACCTTGCCCTAAGCAGCATATTTTCACACATAGTTATACAACACTGACTGAGAATACTGTCTGGAATTGTTCTGTATTTTCAAATCCCTGTCATGAGTAAAGAGTTCTTGATATCTGGCGCTAAACTGTTCAGCATTCTGTTCAGTAGAGAAGGGTTTCATGTCGAGCTTGCTGGTGGAATAAAAATGATGCCTGTGTCCCTGGACACTGAATGAGTATAGTTAAGACAAATGGGATTGCTCATCCCTAGCACACTGAGAAGAATCTATACACATCCTAGCACAAGGTCCTCAGTCAGTCCAGCAAGGGATCCTGTGTGTTCCCAGTGTTTACTTGGCCTCATCACACTATAAACACACTGATATACTCACACTTTTTTAAACAGATTGACAGAAAGACAGACAAAATTATGGTTAGGTGAACTCACGGAGATCCACAGAGATATATAAGCAGACAGTAGGACTGGTCTGGGACTTTTCTTGTCTATCTTTGACTGTTAATTGGATGCAATGGACCTATAGTTAATGTAGTCTGCTCTTCCTCATGGCCTCTGCTCTGCTTGTTATTCACCCTGGGCATGTTGAGGTGACTGATTCATTTCCCATCTGGACCTTGGGCTGCCCTCTCAAAGGAAATTCTAGCATTTTATACTCACTTCACTGTAATAATTTTGTAATTTTTTGACCTGATATAAATAAATTTTTAAATTGAATTTTTGCTGGATAATTTACTCGCTGCTGGGAATCTGAATTCAGAATGCTCCATTATAGAATATGCTATATATTATAATACAGGAGGCCTTCTCCATGTAATTAGTATTAGCTCGCTTTTGTGAAACCTTTAATGTTGGCTTGCAAGGTATGTAAGAGGAGAGCTACTGTATTATAAAAGTAGACAGCATAATTGAATTTCAATGAAAGATTCAGTTAATTAGTTAAATGCTCATGCCAGTCACAGAAGAATTAGTACCGTATTGGCCCAAATAAGTTGTGATTTTTTTAAAATCTAGAATGCATTTAAAAAATACACCTCATCTTATATTTTAGGACAAGCCAAAACTGACTGTAACATAAGCCAAAACATAACTGCAAAAGGTGTCAAAAGGAGGTGCCATCAGCCAAAGTGATGCCAGTGGATAGAGCATGCATTCATTATCTATGCTCTCCAAATAGATACACTGGGCATTGGCATTGGCTGGAAATACACATCTAGTAAATGAACATATTTGTTGTTCCTTGCTTTTCCTTGAGTAAAAATCAACGGAAAAGCAGCATTGACTTTTCCAAAACCTTAAAAAATACATAAAAACGAGGCTCATATAAATCACAGTCTATGTTTTGCCATTGCTATCCCATAATGGAACAGTGTTGCTGGGATGCAGAGGCAGACTGGAGCAACGTTAAAGAAAGCTATCACTGAACAAACAGGCAATGCCACTGCATATGAGACATTCTGACAAACATCATGGCACTTTTTTATAACTGATAAGGAAAATATTTCTTCTGCAAAATATGAAGGCAATTTTTGGTGGCATACTGGATTTCATTGCTTGCTGAAATTATATTATTCTATTTGTTTCAAATTCTCTTCTTGGAAAAGAGGGGTTTGGCCACCTTATTTTTAGCCAATACGGTATGTTGACACATTGAAATCCCACAGAAACACTCATACCACAATTCCCACGCATGCACTTAAACGTATTACATCAAGTTGAACTCTAAATTTCACATTGCATTTCTCCAGCAAACAGTATCAACAGTAAGATGTTGCTGAATCATGCAGGCATTGACTGTACAGTGTGCAAGACATTACATGGAAAACACTGCAAACTCAAGGCTCAGACTTCCTACACATAAGGATATCTCAAACTGGGTCAGTGTACAAAGGAGCAAAGCAATTCAGATTTATATATCATGTATATTAGCTAGTGAGTACATCAAACCAAAATATCCTGGCATGCAATCTGTATGTTATGTTATGAAATATGTACCAGAAATGATTATACTGCAATATCTCCCATTTTCACCAGGCAGCCCTGCTAACCTATTTTTATGTATACTTCAGAGAATATTTGGCCTTCTTCCTACAACCTACATTATAAACTTGCTCCTCTACAGACATACACAGTCACTGTAATGTATGTTTGGCCTGCTGCCTTATAGAGAGGCTTGTTATCTGGATCAATGGGAATTAACAGTATGTGTTTTTATTGGATAAATGTCACAAATGATATTTTATTTGAAATTACATAGCGTATAATATTTCATTTTCCTCCTGTTATATACTGTAATGTGCATTGAAATTAAAATACCTAATTATAATAGGACATAGATTCAAAAAGTGATGGAAGTGCTTTGAAGCTAGTATCATACTCCGCTAACTAGTAAGATTGGTCTGTGTGTCTGCCTTATCAGATCAGAACAGCTGTGAAAAAGAATATTTACCATTGATTTCTCCCCTTGTCTGGAGTTTAGAGCCTGATTGATATTTTGGAATGAAAATGCATCCATTGGCCATTCTCAGACACTTGAAACAAAGGTAGTATGTACCACCTTAACCAGAACCACATCCATTCATTCATAAGGAATTCAATCGGTACCTGGTGGTAATAACTGGCCTCCCTCCGATATGCTGTCTAAATGAGAAAACAATTAAGTCACATTACATAGGAAACTGAAACTTTTCAGAATGCTGCTTGACTTGTCTTTCCATGCCACAGATGCAAACAAGGACTATAAATGTAGATATAACGCAGGTATCCAAAAACTGCCACAAAAAGAGTGTTTCATAGCGTCACCAAAGCCAGGGGCTCCTTGCCAGGACTCAGTGATCCAGCTTACCTTAGCTCGGGGGTTAATGTTCCCCATGGCATCTGCCTTGAAGTCACCTTTGTTCTTCCTGCACAGTACGGCAGTGATGATAATGATGATGACCGTCACCACGCCAATGGGTGCCAGCACTGCAGCAATGATCCACAGGTTGTTGGGCGGGTCCTTCACCACAGCTGTCAGAGACCCACAGCACAGCATCACACCTCTGCTTTGACAGGTTAAGGGAAGTGTTGGCACAAGGATAATGGCTGCACTGTTGTTCTTGTGCCCACACTCTTAAATCATGCACTCTATCTTTACATGCCATCAACATCAAGGGGTGATTTCAGCTGGATTTATACAAGGTTTCACAGTCACATTCCATTACAGTCAATGGTGTCCACACTAATGCTGTGGCTATGAGACTTATTCTCTCTTGTGCAATCACCCAGCTTGGTAAAATTTCTGCTACCACCCCAAAAGCACACACACTATGCAGCCAGTTTAAAGAGGAAGATCATAGCTATTGCTGATGCACTGTCGCAGGTGAACTTTGCCTTCTGAGCCCTGTTAGTTACCAGCGTTCAGTGTGAAAGAGACAGGAGCTGAGAGACTGCTGTCTCTCCACCATACCAGTGAAATTACACCCACTATCATCTCAGCTTGGCCATCTGCGGGAGGTGGTTTTCTCTAAGCTCTGAACCCCGGAGAGGGTGGATGATGTTTGGATTGGGACACATTTCCCCTTCCCTTGCTGTGTGGGTGTAAGTGGTTATAAGATCCAGATGTGTGGCTGGGAGTTGAAAGCAGGCTACTGCGTCTGCCTGTTGGGTCTGGCCTGCTGAGCACCCACTATCTGCACTTCCAGGTGTGCATACCCCTCCCAAACCCCAGAGGGCCACAGTGCTGATGCTGTTCTCTACCCCACTGCACTTTCACACCACAAGCGTTATACCAGGAAGTGATTAGTTGGAAGAGCAACAGCCCGTTGCTCTATTTAAATACACTTAGACTAGTCATAAGAGGTTCATAACAGAAAATGATTGAAAATAAAGCATTGATACTCTAACCATGTGTGTATGAATTTAATTTACCATTTTATTCCGTACAATGAGGCCTGAGTTCAAGAGCACTGTGCAAATTATTGTTGGGGGAGCGAAGTATAGGCAATTTTCAAGAGAGGTTCAGCTGGGGGTGTGATGTGAAATGCTAGGAGACTATTGCTCTCAACTCTACTGACAGTAAGTATGATCAGGATCTCAAATATGTCTGTACTAATTCAAATAAAGATTTCCTGCCCTGTCAGCCTACACATTTCTCAAGCATTGTAGACCTACAGTTAACCTCCAGTTGTTTCTTCTCTACTCTTTTCACTTAAGCAGAACTGTGAAACTCTTGGTGGCCCCAGTGGACGACACAAAGAGACAGAAACATACGTTCGGCCTGGAGCTGTACAAAGTAGCCTAGCGTGAGGGCTGCAGTCTGGGAGTCCACTGTGTTCAGGATCTTGGCAGCAGAGGTTCCAGGGAGCGGAATGCCATTCAGCTGCACATAGTATGTCATTTCAGCTGGGCTCTTTGGTCCAAGGACTCGTCTGATGCTGACCATCTATGCCAAATAAACCAATCCATTAGATTATTTAAGGTAAAATGATGTTTTGTTAATTCCATAAATGTAATGGCAGATTACTGTATTGTACTCAATGGTCATTTGACTTACTACAAGAAAATAATAAAGACAATATTTTGTAGATGTATAGATTTAACATATCTAGAAACTATGACAGTGTAGTGTAGTGACAGTATGATAGTTTAGTTTTTTGAAGCACCACTCCATTTACCTCACTTTTTCCTATGTGTATAAAGATCTAGCTCTGAATGTCTGCAGATCCACAGGTTGCTCATACGTCTTTAAATCACTGACACAGGAAGAAGTTGCTCAGTTGATGCACAGAAGCCAATAAGCACTGTGACTGAGTGCTCATTTGGAATGAAACCCATCAGAGAGGCAGCTGTCCAGCATTTGATTGGGCACCCCTGATGTAAGCATTCCGTTGTCTGTGTCTGGGACTGTATGAGAATGGGGAGCGAGGCAGGCTACCTCCCTTCCTACCTGGACAGTGTAGCTCCCCACTGTGGTGGCCCTCCTGAACCTTGTTCCCTCCTGGTGGGCAACAACGAAGAGCTCCGCCAAGCGCTGCTCCATTAAACTGGCAAAGCTCTGGTAATTCCCCTCCAGAGAGGAGTTGTCAACATCCTGAATTACTGCAGAGCGCCACAGAGGCAGGGTTACCGAGCAAAGCAAGAGAGAGAGGAGGCAGACAGAGGGGAAAAAGGAGAAAAAGAAAGAGAAAACAGCAGGCAGAGGAAGGGAGAGGGGGAGTAAGAGAGAGAGAGATAGGGTTAAGTAAGAGGAGGAACATATATCTTTTGCTGTACTGCCTTAATAATTCCTATTATGTCTGGGCTGACCTTGGTCTTCTAGAGCCTTTCTTCCTGACAGAAGCGTGGAGGAGGGGAAGTGAATCATGATCACACAGATAAGCCCCTCAATAAAGAGAGCCGTGCTCTCTATGCCTTTTGGATATGACTTGATCACTCAGAAGTAAATTCGTTACCTCTAAGCACCAAATCAGTCATTACAAGACTGGAGGGGAAACAGCTTGAAACCCCTGTATATACAGTATGAGAAGATTCAGCACTCAGCAAGGGTAAACAGTTCTGCACACGAACACTAATTCTCACCAAATGAGCAGTTAATTAATAATCAATAAGTTGGTTACCTGTGATTACCCAGTAGACTCTAGTTGCTGCAGAGGTGTTAAGGTTATGGTACTCTAGGGCTGAAAAGAGAAGGAATGCCTATTAGCCGAGCTGCTTTGCACAGCAAACCAGGCACTCATAATAAATTCTTAGTTCAATTACATATTTTCTGCATGGTTATGTTTCCTGGCAGGGTGATTGTTTTTGAGGATACCAGTGGACTGCGAAATCAGATGCGTCATTACCAGAGAATCCAGCTCTCTATGCTGTGAAAGAAGAACAGTGGGTATGGTTGACACAGAAAAAACAAGGATTTTGATGGTACTAACACAGTTAAGTACTGTTTTACAACTCAAATGGAAAACATATCAGACAAGCACATCTTTCCTGCATAATCTGTCAGCAGCCCTCCACAGAGACACTGTTCGCTGTACCAGCTCCATGCTGATACAAATAGCAACACTTCAACCACATCTATACAAAGCTTGATTTACTATTCTTTTGCACTAATGCAAATGTGCACTAATATGAGGGGATTTAATTTTGAAGAGCTAAGTAGTAACATGGGAAATATACACACATCCATTCAGTTCACAGGTTACTGGTGAAAAAAAAGAATAGCGAAAAACATGAAGTATCTACCCCTATTTATGAGACAAAATAAGAGTCTCAGAGGCTTAGAGTCTGTGCAGGGCAGCTGGCTGGGGTCTTCATGGACATTTTTAATATGTCTCTGGCCCAGGCAGTTGTCCCCACAAGTTTCAAGACCGCCACCATTGTGCCAGTGCCGAAGCACTCCACTGCTACGGCCCTGAATGACTTCCGTCCGGTTGCACTCACCCACATCAGTGCAAAGTGCTTTGAGAGACTCTTATCACAACTCCGCTCTGCCTTGACCCACTTGGACAGTCCCAACTCTTACGTTAGAATGCTGTTCATTGACTTCAGCTCAGCATTCAACACTATGTTCCCCTCCAAGCTGATCTCCAAGCTTAGCCAGCTTGGTATCAGCACATCCCTCTGCAACTGGATTCTGGACTTTCTGACTAAGACTCCAGTCTGTTAGGTTAGACAACCTCTCCTCCTCCACTCTCACCCTGAACACCGGCGTGCCACAAGGCTGTGTGCTGAGCCCTCTTCTGTACTCCCTCTTCACCCACGACTGCACTCCTGTATATGGTTCTAACACCATAATCAAGTTTGCAAATGACACCATGGTGGTAGGCCTGATCAGAGGGGATGAGGAAACAGCCTACAGGGACGAGGTCCAGCGCCTGGCCACATGGTGTGCCGACAACAACCTGGCCCTTAACACCCAGAAGACCAAGGAGATCATTGTGGACTTCAGGCATGCTAGGAGCCACACACACGCCCCCATCTACATCAACAGAGTTGTAGTGGAGTGAGTATCAAGCTTCAAATTCCTTGGCGTCCACATCTCTGACGATCTCATCTGCTCCCTGAACTCCTCCATTCTCATCAAAAAGACACAGCAGTGCCTTTACTTCCTGCAGAGCCTCAAGAAAGCTCACCTGTGTCCTAGGATACTGGTGGACTTTTACCACTGTACCATTGAGAGCATACTCACCAACTGCATCTCAGTGTGGTGTGGCAATTGCTCCGCATCAGACCACAAAGCACTCCAGCGGGTGGTGAAAACTGCCCAACGGATCGCCGGCACCCAATTGCCCACCACTGAGAACATTTATCACAAACGCTGCCTGAGCAGGGCAAAAAGCAGTATCAAGGATGCATCCCACTCTAACCACAGACTTTTTACTCTCCTACCATGAGGCAGGCATTACAGGAGTCTCTGCTCCGCACCAGCAGGCTCAGGAAGAGCTTCTTCCCTGAGGCTGTGACCCTGCTGAACTCCACACCACAGCACTAAGCATTACTGCACTAATTACTGCGCTGTCTCAGTACCTTTATATTTGCACTGCTGTACATACAACCATCTGTACATATCTGTCAATACTGTACATACAACCCTTATATATACACTCCCCTTTCCAACTCTGTCCACTTCACCCCCCCCCCCATGTATAACACATTAATACAATATATTATACATATTTATTAATCTGTTAACACTGCACATACTGTAAAATATAACATTACTGTACATATTACATATACAGGAGGAATTACTTTAACCGCACTTTTTGTAAATTATACTATTCTTTTGCACTTCTTGTTAGATGCTAACTGCATTTCATTGGCTTTGTACCTGTACTCTGCACAATGACAATAAAGTTGAATCTAATCTAAGCTAAAAAAATCAACAGTTAAAAGAGCACAAGCTCAAAGAACACAAATTTTCTGAGTGTAGACTGAACACTACGGCCCGGGTTCGAACCCAATCGTGTCACTAGCCGACAGTGACTGGGAGCTCACAGGCAGAAGACATTGGCTTCGTCCTGCTGGGGATAGGGGTGGGTATGTCGGCAGGGGCTTCGGTCCCATTAGCAACAGCAACCCCTGCTGGTCGATTGGGCGCCTGTGGTCCACGTGCCAAAGCTGCATACGAAATGTCTTCCTCCGAGTCATCTCTGTGCTAGCTTAGCTTGTGGACCATATTGCGAAAACAAGCAGCGGCTGACATCACGTGTCTCGGAGGAGGGCACGTGCTTGTCCACGCTCTCCCGGATTGACAGTGGGGGTTGTGCAATGGGACTAAACATCGATGATAAATTGGACATTCCAGAATTCAGGGAATTGGCCATTCCAAATTGGGGAGAAAATGGAAAAAATAGAAAAAAAGAACACAAATTTCAAGGACATGACACACGTAGCATAACATAACTTAAAAAAACCTTTTTCAAAGCATTTCCCTTGAACATATTAAACTGTCTGAACTATGGAGTGAAATGCCTTTGTTTGTGGAACAGTCACTCCGTGTGTTTTGAGCAACAACCCCAAACCCTCCACTGCTCATTATCTACTCCAGTAATTGGCTTTGATACACAAACCCACCTCTGCAAGAAAAAGCACAAATTTCCTTCTCTCCGCTGTGAATACAGCAATATTACAAATGACAGCAATAACAGCAAACATTGCTCCATCTCTCCACCAATAGGTAGTTATTTCATAGGCTGATTCTTTCTACTAATGCCAGAAATAAAAATAATGATACGTTACAAGTATACATTAATTTCACTGTCCCTCAAAACTGACTATGAAGCCAAAAAAAGAGCTCTCATAGTGTTTTTACAAATGAACACATCCTAAAATAGAGCCTTGTTGTGGTCACTAGGCAGTAAAAAAAAGGTTACTGGGTACAGATGGGTACAATGGATACGCAGTGACCCAGGTGAGTCTGTGGAATGGAGGGAGGGAATGCTCTTCACAGATGCCTTATTAAGAAACATCCTATGACAGCCCTACTAAGTGCTATGGTTTGCCACTCACTCCCAACAGAGGCCACTTCCTCTCTTAAACTAAGTACAAGAGTCTTAGGTTCCATTGGGGCAGCCTTGCTGCTATCCTGTCAGTTCTCATTTCTCTCATATCTCTCAGCACAAATAAAACTGCGAGAAAATAGGTTCATTACAAGACAACTGACCTTCAAAGAAGAGGTTACCATACTTGCCCAATTCTGTCAAGTGAGCTCTAAATTAAATCCATTCTTTGCTGCATGACCATCTACTTAAGATACTGACCCCTGACTTTAATCATTTTGCCCTTAAGCAAGTGTTAGAGTTCCTCAAGGCAAACAATATTTTTCACATTTTATTTTAACTTTTTTCTCATCACTGAACTTTCCAAACTATGCTTGCATTCAATTGTGATTTAAACTAAAGGACATAGATCCGTTATTACTCACATGTTGAACTCAGATTTACATAACTCTCATCAACATGTCCATCAAAAATGGCCAAACACCTTTTGATTCTAAAAATACATTGACAAAAACAGTCCATTTGAACCTCTGTTAAGACAGTGGAGAAAAACATGCTGTTCCCATGAGGCCTTGCTACACTTACGCTCAGCGATGATGAATGGGGGGAATAGGAGGAAGTAGCCCACCAGCTCGGTGGTGAGTTGGTTGAGGAGGTTGCTGGAGAAGGTGCCATTCAGAGTGGTGCTGCCATTTTGGACCGAATAGATCAGGGACACAACCGGAGAACCCAATGATGGTAAAGTGCTCAGGATCTAATGGACATAATGCATGACAGGTCAGTTATGTAAAACTTTCCAGCTAAGGAGCAGATTAATAATATGATGAATATGATGGAGAGGAAATAACACTGGGGGGGTTGACCACAATTTGTGTTAAGAGGACAGATATGGTGTGAACTGATGACTGGTGTGAACTGAAATCATTAAGTATGCCAACACTGTACCCTGTGAGTCCTACAGCTTAACAATGAAATAAGATGAACGTACCTGAACAGAAAGTCTGCTGTAAGAATTCAACACCTTCGACTCGGCTTCAGCAAATGCGTTCTCCAGTCGCTGCTCCATCCTCTGTGCAAAACTGCAGGATTTTATATCATCCTCTGGAGCTACAAACCTGAGGACTACACAAAGTGATGAAACAGATCAGTGTAAGCATAGCTGTAAAAAAACATTTCCATATGACTATTCCTACACAATCACATTCACAAAATTATTCCATACTCCGGCTTTAACTGTAGTACATTTCTTAAAATACCTCTTAACTCAAGTAATGTCTGCTGTAATAATTTATACTAAATTATATTTCAACAGTTCAGCAAATCCTTCCATTAGATAACAGTCACTGTGCACATTTAAGAAATGCTGAATTGACTTACACTGCTATAAACAATCCCTTAAAATGTTACAGCTACTGGTCAATTATGCTGAATAAAATTATGGTGATGTTGCTATGAATGATAAGGGTGACGGGTGACAATTAGAATGTTTGTCTGTGTGCCTCACCAGTTTTCAGCTGCAAGTTAATGGCTGGACTGGGCACCCAGGGAGTTGCAGTGACAGGGAGGGACTGCACTGCAGGCACAAACTGCTTGATGTCAGCCATTAAGTTGTCAATGCCGTATGCATTGAATGACTCTACCACTGCTGAGGGCATATAGACCATGCTGCCACTTGTCACGTAGTAGCCCACTGTCATGTTGGAAACGCTGCTCAAGGTCATAACCTGAGGGAAGGGGTGCAGGTTAATGGCCATGCTCATTTTACACCACATAACTTTTAAACAACATCACCAGGTTGCACTCACACACTAATGAGATGTAGCTAAGAGAGGAGAAATGGATGCACCTAAGGTTTAAAAAAAAAAAATCATGACATTCTCCTTAAGAAAATAAGTTCTCATTTTGTGCATTAACACCTTCTTCAATATGTGTAAAAGCATATGAACAATCATTCCACATCATTCTTCACTTGCATAGTACATCTCCCTACCCAGGACGACTTTCATATTCTCTCACATTATTAATTAATAAAACTAGATATTAGGGAAACCATTCAAAATCTTTCTGAAGGTTATAACAGCAGCAGCTTAACCAGAATCAACCTCCTCAAAAAAACACCATATCACTGCTCTTGTGCACCGCACATTGAGATAACAGCACTTATTACTATTTCTGTCATATAATTTTATTCTCCTGGATACACAGGCTGTGCTATTTGTGTGTGAGAAGTTCTCACTCAATTACCTCTGAGCTCAGAACATAATACATGTGCTGTGATGGACAGCCAAACCAAGAGCTGAATCACAGCTGCACAGCAGGAAATCAATACCATTGTGCCAAGTCGGCCGTCAGCTAGAGGCCTGCTTTGTGAGATGTGTTCGTTTCCACAGCAGAAGAAAAGATAAGAATTCCACACATGGTACAGAGGCAGTGTGGACGTAAACTCAAACATTGTTCTTTGAATAACAGCTGAGAAATGGGGCTGAGAAAAAAGGTTGATTGGATAAAGTCACAAATCAGCACTCTTCATGCAACTTCTTTTAGCAGAAAAGGTTTTGTGGTTGGCAGCGTTTATGTGCTGTCCCCTGGCAGCCTTTCCCCAATGGTTGTTTGTCATATGATTATTCTGATTGATCAGTGTTATCTATTTTGAAAAGATAATTATTACGGGATAACTGAGAGATGGTAGTCCATCTTTTTCGCACTGTCTTTTCAAACTTCAGCAACCAAGCTCTCAAAAATCCGAAATCTTAAAATCGGCATGATTCAGCAGAATTTACTCACAAAGGAGCCCTGTTCTGAAAGATGTGAAGGGGGCTTTTATTATGACGGTATCGTCTCTTGCAGTTTCCTCGTTTCCCATGGCTGTGTCATTGAGAGATTGTGTTTCATTTGGCCTTGGAGTGCCTGTACCTCAAAAGGTTACTGCACATTCATGTCTTGGAATGTCTCTGGTTTGAGGCCTGTTCCTTCTGGAAAATATATTTTTAAAAACGAAAAACAATAGAAAGGCATAACCTCTCTCAGAACAGCCCTTTAGTACCATATTGAAATAATTTTTTTTGTCTCTCCCAATAAATAAAAAAGCATCCAATTTTCCCCTGTAATCTACTGCCTTCCCAAAGGCTGACTGACCGTAAGGGGAAAACACATTAATCTGTAGATTAGCAATGAAAAATGGACAACCTTTAGAGCTGGATGCACTAAAAATTAAACATCAGTTGGTGTTTTATGGTTCCTTTAACCTCCAGATCAATAGGGTAAGCTTGGAGATATGAAATGATGAGATGAAATTCCAGCATTCAAGCTCACTGTTATCCTTGGAAAACCTTGAAAGCACTCAGACCCAGCAGTCACATTGCAGGCACACAGCTCTCTGCACATCGTCCCTCACACCAAGATCAAATTGCCTCTCTTTTCATTTGGAAATCACAACCTCTTTTATGCAAACCTCGATCTCTGTTCAAAGGGTCCTTTTTTCATAAATCTCCAAACAATGAAACAAACATTTCCCTACGGTCTGTGATACCACATGGCAAACCTTACCAATGAAAGCTTGAAAACACTATAGCAAAAAGAAGCATTTGTTGAGGAAAAATAGAAAATTCAGACACATGACACAATTCAGACACAAAACTTCCATGGATAGTATTTTGTTTTAACGTGTTCATAGCAAATTCTACATATCTACTTAAGCGTTGACCTCTGAAAACATAAAAAATATTTAGAACAATGCTAAATTATGGAATCTTTGCATCCAGTTAAGGAATTTCAAGCATTCATCAGATAGTTTTACCTCCCAGAATAAGAAAATATGGTGGGGATGAATAAAGTTAAAGATTTTCCATAATGATTACACTACACTGCAATGCAACATAAGTCCAGTTGCTCTGTATCACACACACAGAAAACTTGCTGACCTTGGCATGAACACTGCTGTCATTGAAAGCCCTCTGCAGTGCTTGCGTGAGGCCTTTTGGGAGATTCTGTTTCAGTGTGTTATCAAGCCGGTTCCTCCTCAGGTGTATGGACAAAACTGCAGGGGGAGACAAGGCTGAGACCACTTAAGCATTCCATATGTCCCCCACCAATCAGGGGGAAAACCAAAGATTACACACAAAACATTACACATCAACACATCTACTAATAGTATGGTACTAGGGAGCTGGCAGAGTGAAGTCCGTCTCATGTCCAGTCCGACTGATTCGGACATTTGCATTCACACACAATCCGGGTAATGGCTAGATAAGTTCTGGCTTTCAGTGCATGTCTGAAAGGGGCTCATGTCTAGCAAGCCTGTAGCCCTATTTTAACCAATATTCCGCCAGACTCAGAAAAGTTGTAATTTACTTTGCATAGTTTTTCCACAACATTATAGCAGTGATGTTAACAGTTGCTATATATGGTAACACACAACATCAACTCATACCTGTTTTTACCCATATTTCCTCTGTGATGTTGCACTGCAACAGAGGAACTTCAGTGGTGGAAGTGATATGGAGGTCAGCTGTGGGTGTAGCAATCTTGGGACTTTGGGTGGTGATGCTGATTGTAGAGGTCAGGGGGGTTGTTGTCATTGTGGAGGTTGTGGTGGTGATTTTATCTGTGGTCACTACATTGGTCGCAGTCACGGTCATCTGAGCAGTGCTGGTTGGCTGCATTGTGGTGCTGGTCGTGGTCTTCGCAACCTCAGTGGTGGAGTCCACATTTGTGGTGGTCACAGTTGTGAGATGAAGAGTAGCATTTGTTAAAGTCTCCTGAGTGGTGCGCACTATGGCAGTAGATGCCACTGGTGTGGATGTGTTTTCAGCTTTTCTGAAGATGGTAGTATTACTTGTGTGGGAGGTGGTTGCATTCTTTGCAAGGGAGGTGTCTCCTTCCCCAGATGTTGACAGTAAAGACACTGGGGCTTCAGATGAATCATTCATTGTTGTTTCCTCTGTAATGGCAGAATGAGAACTACTTGCAGTTTGCATAACAGACAACATCAGGGAAGTGAACGACATCACACCAGAAGATGTCCAGGTGGTGGATGATGTCACATCAGCAGATGTTGCGGAAGTGGATAATGTTGCATCTGAGGATGTCATGATCATGGACATCACGCCAGAGGATGACATGAATGTGGATGATGGTGTTTTGGAGGATCCCAGGGAAGTGGATGATGTCATTTCAAATATCAAGGGAGTGGGTGATGTCATTTCAGAGGGTAAATGGGGAGTGGATGGTGTTTGCGGTAATGAGATGGAGCTGGACAGTGGCGGAGTGGTGGTTTTCATTTGGAATGTTGGTACTGATAGTGAAGTAGATGGTAATGTCAAACTGATGGTGGGTGTCCCAGTAGGGAATGTGGTTTCTGATATCAAATGTTCTAATTCTTTTATCACAGATGTAAGAGATACAAATACATTGGGCTCTGTCACAGACATTGATTCATGCAAGACAGTTGCAATGTGGCCATCACTCACAGTGGTGGAATAGTAATGGTTGGTAGGCTCAAGGACAGACCCATTCTCATTTCCCCACTTAGACAATGATCCTACCAAAGAGGAGTCTGATTCTGAGAGTGAGGAAAACTTGTTTGCTGTAGAAGAGGATGCATGCCCACCAGTTCCGAATGACCGCATATTTGAGGTTGGTTGAGTGGCTAGAAGAGTCTCTGTATATGGCGAAATAGTGCCTTCTGCTTTTACCACAGGTAGCAAGGCTGTGTTATTTTCAGTATCAGCTCCTAATTTTGTCTCATTTTCAACAGAAGTGGCTAATCTCTCTGGTGAGACAAGACTCCAAGTACCTGCATGTAAAGTCTCTTCTGGATTTGTATAAAATGTAAAAACATCATTAGTGAGTTTCGGCTTTGTAGCGAGTACCTCTTTATAGGTACTGTTTGGCATTCCTTGATCAGTTAAACTGGTAATAGAATATCCTGTTGACCCATACGTGGATCTTTTAAGTGGTGCTGTAGATCCTAAGCTTTTTTTGAGGAATTTTGAGGAACTATACACAGATGATTGTGTCTTGGCTTGAGCACTTGCTCCATAAACATTCAGTTGCTTTCCTGTTGAAATATCTTCTGTACTCAACATCCCTGTGAAACTACTGGACAGTGGTGCACTTTCCAATGTTAGAAGTTCACTTGCAGAGGATGGAGTTTCATCAGCAGATTGTGTAAAGGTAGATAACTCACTAGTAGCTGCAGTTGCTACCGCTGTTTCTAACATGTCTGTATTGTCTGTTGTTAGCATGGATGATTGTGCTGAATTATCAGATATGGTTGATGTTTCCCAATACCCTGAAACACTGTCGGATGCAGTCTGAGACACAGAATAAGCTAATGCTGATTTCATGAATTCTGTTGGTCTGGCATTGGCCTGTGCATGAGGGAGTGTGAAAATACTTTTGGTCACTACCTCCATTGCTGTAGAATGTACTGGAGTGACAGATACTGTTGGAGGTGGTGAAGTAACAGTGCTTATTGGAATTTCAGAGATAAATGTCTTAGGATCAGGGCTATCAGACATTGCCAGAGGCAATGGAATCTCCTTCATTGCTGAAGGGAGGAGTGGTGTAGAGAAAGGAACAGATTCATGTGGGGCAGAGGAGGCTTGGCTAAGGCTAGAGGGAATAGACAAATTATAAGTGGTTTGACTGGAGACATTCTCTCTGTGTGGTACAGGTGTCTGAGAGGAAATGAATTCTGCACCTTCAGAAGGTGGATTGATAGGCGCTGGCATGGAAACTGGGGGCAAGTTTTGAGAGGACAACATCTCTGTTAGGTTCCCAAGTACAGGTGGTGCACTGCCTGATGGAACTGAGGTATGTGACAGCAGTCCTGATCTGTCTTCTATTGCCGAGGTCAGGACATCCGTCAGGTGTGTTGAGAAAGAACTGAGAGATCTCATTTGAGAACCTGTGGTTGGATCAATCATTGTCACAGTTGCAGAGGTGAAAGTAGCGAGGCCAGAGCCTCTACTGCCTGGTAGTAGTGGTAGGTTTGTTATGAATTCTGTCTCAGCTGTAGCATATCTATTATTGGATCCAGAGAAAGGATCTGAACTAGTATGACTTAATGTGGACATTTTATCATGCATCCTTAAAAGCTCTGAATATCTTGGATCCTTTAAGGATTTATTTGGGGATGTGTGCACTACTGAGGTGATTAGACCCAACATAGTTGGTGAAGCCTTGGTAAAAAATTTTGAGGGAACAGATATTCTCATAGTCATAGCTGGTGTTCCATGTGAAGGCACTGTGGTTAATGCAGCAGGAAAATCACTTCTAAACAATGATTCTCCAGTAACTACTGTTGTATTTGTATTTTTGCTATAAAACATTGCCTTTGTAATGTCCTCACTAGAAATACCTGACCGGGTATGTGATGAAGTGACTGGGCCTGCTGCGTCTCCATAGGCTAATTGCACAGTCGCTGTAGACAGAGGGAAATGAGAAGCTCGTGACGTAAGTTGGCCTTTGGTGGTTCTTGTTACCAGACTGAGACGGGAGGCAGATGATGAAGTACGACTAAAAACAGTTTGCATGGCTCTAGTACCCAGCTCCATTTTCTGATTGGTGGAAGAATGTCTAGAAGCTGTGAAAGGATATCCTGAGAATACTCTGAGGATAGGGTTAGCAATAGCATATGTTGAAGAAATAGGTTCTGATTTTGCTGTTGACCATGACACTGAAGAGTTTTTGGGGGTCCCATATGTGACAACCATTCCTTGTGATTGAAGGCTGTATTTGTTGAAACCTTCAGTTGAATCTTTCAGAACTGAAGCTCCATTTTTAGTCAATCCAGATGTGGGTGATGTGGCATCTGGCAACTTCTTAGAAAAAGGTGAGGGACCAAAAAAATTTGGTGGTAATGGTGAGGCTGTCTCTACAGATGCTGAAATTCTGTTCCTTTGAATATACCAAGATGATACTGATGGAACAGCTGGTATTAAGGGAATGGAATTGGATGTGATTGGATGATTATGAGATGATAACACTGTTAATGGAGAGTGTGATGATGATGATGGTGCCTTTGACACAAGCTTTGTTAGAGCTGAGGGAGCACCCTGGAATTCAGACACTGATGGTGCTGGAGAGCTGGATCTTGAGTCTGGCTGAGGTGAAAATGAGGTCGGAAGAAGATTACTGGAAGTCAAACCTGAGCTGGAGGAAAGGATGCTGGTTACAGCTGGGGCTGAAGACGAAGGCTCGATTCCTCTGGCTGGATCCTCTGAGGGCCATTGGTTTGTTTGGTTGGAGATAACTGGGGAAGATTGTGACAACACTAATGTCTGCGGTCTTTCGACCGTGCTGGCCAACATGGTCAGGATGGATGAGAAAGCAGGCTGCTCTCTTGTGCTCTCTGCTACCCCTGGTGGGTCTGTGTGGTGGACCGATGAAGACACCTCCTCCTCCCGCATTAACCTGGCCAACAGGTGAGCAGGACCTGCAGAAGCTGCTGGATCCTGCAGTGGGGCTGAGAACCCAGATGCCTCATAATTCCCTTCACCTGGAAATAAATGCAAAAAGTTAATGAGCTCATCATTTCAACCATAAATGGCCAATCTGAGGGACTTTATTCGCACTACAGGGAATTTAATAATTGTAACCTGTGCAAAATGATTAATTCACTGGGATACCACACTTTAATTAGCATATATGTCTGAAGCTACCACTAGTCCTCCTCAATATGTAGCTTGGAATGGGTTGGAGATTGGTTTGATGAAAAGCATGAAGTGTCTGATCCCTAACAAGGGCTCTTAAATGTAGTTTCATATAGATATGCATATATAATATCAGTGTATGTAAACACATTTCCTGAACAAATGTCAGAGCATGGATTTCAGAAGGCTTGGCAACAACGTCTATGTTACAAGAATGCTTTCTATAAAGCTGCTCAACTAAGTTAGCCCATAATAACAAGCAGATAGCTTAGCTAAATTAAGGGAAAATCAATAATGTCAGCAGGTCAACTAAACTTGGCCTGTAGTCTTTTTGTATGCCATGGCTGTTGCTAGCTGGCAAATGTCCTTTTACATTTATCCAACCAGTTCTATTTTTTTTATTACTGTTTTATTACTGTAGACAGCCAAGAAGCTAATTTTACTGTGTAGTTGGTGCAGATTTTATAGCTGACACAGGTTCACTAGCTAAAATGGGTTGTATGTTATGTTTTTTTATTAGCTGCAGCATTAAGATGAGAAAACAAAAGATGAAAAAAAAAAGAATCAGTAAATGTGCTATTGAAAACTGTAAACAATCTCTCAATTTATTAATTTAAATTTTATTTTTCTTAAATTTGGTTGGTTGTTTTTTCTTAATTTCTTCCATTTGGGGTTCAGAGGTTACATGTCACACAGACACGTAACTCTTTGGAGCTCACCTTCTCCTTGTGCTGTAGATGCAGCTGTGGATGCTTGAAGAAAAATTGTTAGAAAAACAGTTTTACATTTAGTTTCACTAAAGGGAGCCTGAACCTCTCTCAAGTGGCTCCAATGTGAAGAGGATATACGAGTACGAAGTTCCAGAGTGTCTCCTGGTTTTTTGTCTAACCTCACCCCTGAGCAGCTGAACTGAATGAGAAGTCCATGTTCATAAATAGATTTCATTAAAACACAGACATCTTCCCATTTCAACTGAAATTCTGATGTTTTCATCCAACACATGAGTGTGGCTCATAGATAACATGATTATACTGACAGAAACTATAAACATTAAGAGAAAATTCTAGACTGAATTTGCATGAGTCAAAACCTAGAACAAACACCCCAAATGAAAAGAAAAAATATCTGGGGAAATACTCCTAGAAGGAATTATAGAAATATTTTAGTCAGCAATCATTTTAATCAGCTCTCTTGTTGATGAAGTTTCCCCCATACAAACCATCAATTAATTTATCACATCCCTGAAACAGCTGAAAGGTGTCTGACAGTTCTATTCAAACCTTTAGTTTGTTATCCATATGCAAAAATTAGAAAAGCTACAGAATACACTCTGGCCTCCAACAGAACAAGAATAGATGATGAGAGAGAATTTCTCAGAAATTCTGGGGACCAAAAATCAGACACACAGAGAAGAGAAGCATTAGCAGATTGCTTTTTTACATGATGCAGAAAAATCTGTGTTTTTTAGGACACCATCTATCTCAAAAAGAACTCACTGCATTAAGGAGAAACGGAAATGAAAAATATCCTTTACTCAAATATTGAATATTGAAATTACCAATGTCACCTTCAGTATGGTAAATGGGAAATGTTTCACATTTCTGGGTCAGATGTCGAACAGCCTTGCACAGTTTACCATGATATGCTGGCATACATCCAAACTGAATTCATATTTGCATTCCCAGCACGCACTTGATACATTCTCAACACATCCATCAGGGAATTCTTTCATTAATTATAAATATTTGCAAGCTCTTCACATATTCTGCTGTCAGTGTATGTGTCTCCTCTCAAGATGCATTAAGCAAAGTCTTGCAAAGCCAGGAGTCTCTGCTTTACATACAAAAAGCTTACCTTGTTGATTACAGAGGCACAGCACGACATACTTCCTGTGAATGCTGACCAGAGTAGTTATCTCCATGAGGTTGCTACTACATATTTCCTCTCGAGTTTATTGAAATGTATCAGATTAGCATGACTATGCGTTAGCTCAGCGAATACTAATATATTTATAGTGCGCAAACATGCAGCATCACCAAGACCACAATTTCTTATCCTACCACTGTGACTGTGCTCAGCATATCTACAGGTAACAATTGTATGCCCAATGCACATGCAATGCAATGATTCATTCTATGAATAAGATGAGCCAAATTAATCAAAGCCTTCCTTTCCAAAACACCATTGGCACAATGGACATTTTCTTGTCATGGTCTAAAATGAGTGTGTGTTGTTAAAAAAAAGCCAAGGTGAGATGCCTCAGTCTAATGGACTTCCTGCTCTGCACCTCTTGAGTACAACTGCATGGTGAGCAAGGCAATAGGCTGATTGTTGTACCACTCTGGTGGACCTCTACCCTCCCACAGCTAGCCACCTGTTCCCACAGGGGGGGAGCATATGGGACACCCCCACAGAAAAGGCATGTGAGGGGAGGACTGGGGGCTTCTGGCAGGGGTTGCGGTGGGTGCTGGATGTCCAGCAAGCTGTTAAGATTGGAACAGTGGAAAATGTGACCACTGCCATCATGGATCCAGGTGGCGGGGGAGGTAATGAATACCCCCTTGTCCCCCCACCCCCACCACCACCACCACCCTCCTTCCCCAAAACTCAATTTGAGCCCATCATGAGCTTACCATGGTTTCACACCATCCCAACAGAGTGAGCTTCCTTCCTGTGTCCCTATTCCTAGGCTCCATCTGTCTCCATGTTGACCAGCTGATCCACACAGTCATCCAAACAATGCAACCAAACCCTTTTCTGATTAGAAGTTAAAAATCATTAATTTCAGGAACAAGACACAGTCCATCATGACAATCACAGTCACATTAATATGGTGCAACTACTACAATCTGGCTAAGGGCCATTAACATGGGTGACTAAACCATGAATAACAATTACAGCAGTCATAGCCCTAATGAAGATAAGGATAATACATGATGTGCTTAATGAGAAGTGCTTCCTTCTTCTTTTTAACACAAGCCCATCTTTCTTCCTGCACAGCAGTATTTTAGAGAAATAAAAATTTAAATTGATTATGGCATATGGTCAAACTTATTTGTACACCCTTTGCTCTCCAGATTCAGTTAAAAAAAATCAGGTTATACCATAAACCTGGAGGTTATGGCAGATTATTGCACTAGCATCCTACATCCAACTTCTGGATCCTGATATTCTTTGGTAAAGCCAACTGAGCCTTTATTCAATTATCAAACACTCATGTAATCTCACATTAATCTATGATAAAACACTATTTTCCATACCAGATTGTAATATTTGTAAAATAAAGCCTAGAGGAAATAGCTTCTTCCTGATTAAAAAAGGGGGAACTGATTCAATTGCAATAGAAAAAAAATATGCTCTGCTGTCAGAAAGTCAAAGCTACAATACATAAGCAGCTTCAGTCTGAGACTTATCCTGCTTCAAGCCTCTGAGCTCCAGTAGTCCACAAATCAAAGGCCTCATTTTCACAATCTGTTTTTATTTATTAATTAATTTTACAGCAGATAGACCCATTACATAAAATGCTACCAAGGAGCACCTGGGGAGGATAGATGGGCAGAGTGTATCCAAGCATTTTGCCTCTTCTTCCACCATAAACACAAAATGAAAGAGATAAAAGTATAAAACACCACAGAAAATGTAGGGCTAGGACAGGAACCCAGGATTTTACACAAGCTCAGTTTCAAGCATAGTCTAAAATCATATTTGCACACTGACTCCAAGTGCTCATTCAAATGGGAACAGGAAAAGCAAGCACACAAATTCTATAATTTCCACATGATCTAAGCAGTTCAGCAGCAATTTACCAACTTAGTGAAAAACATGTTTGTACTCAGAGTGGACAGCAGGAGGTGGCAAAACTGACTGAGGTGACAACACAACATGACTGAAGGAGCTCAAAAACTGACCGTCATCAGGTTATCTTGGGACTTCCTGTGGAGTGACAGCTGTGGAGAAAGGGGCAAATGACAGCTGTCCTGCTAGAATCCAGCAAACTGGCTCTTGTTATCCACAGCCCCACTTAAAGAAGAGGGTGGGTAATATGGATAATCTAAACGAGTGAGACATATGATCCATACTCTGCAAGATAGGATCAGGATGGCAATGGATTGTATGAGGAAAAAAAATCTAAATGCTATCATATGATTAGCTTATCTGTCAAATATGCACCAAATTGCATTAAGGCAATTTGCTGAGAGACTGGTGGAATGGTGGGGCAAATAAGAGGAGAGAGTGGTCCGGCATCTGACGTGTCCCCCAACTGCAGTGCTGCCAAATTTGAGCTTTATTAGTCTGGCTTGTGCTTCCGTGTCTTTCTGTACAATAAAACATTTCAGTTTTGCTGAGAATTGTGGCCACCTACTGAGCTCTGTGGAGCTACTTCACAGCATGCACTGGTAATATACTGGCATCGCTTGCTGTCAGTTTAAATCATGGCACTCTGCATCAAGCAATGCACTTCCACTTTGCTCATACAGAAACAGACATGAATGCTGGTGCACGATTAACTTAAGTTCAGAGTATTTATGGAGAAGAAGGCAGGATTTTCAAAGGTGATGCTGGCACATTCCCTGCAGAGAAGAGCAGCAGCTAAAAAATGTAAATGATTTTGGCCCACTAGGCAAATGAAACAAATTAATCTCACCTCCATTTCACTGTCAAGAAGTACAGCTCAGACTGCAAAAGCTCACATAAGGATTATCAGAATAAAGCTGATTGATAAGAGATCAAAAATTAAAATTGTTTTCATGAATTTATAATGGACTCTCATTTTCACTCTGTCATCCTGTCCTGGCCCTCTCCCTCACCTCAGAATTCATCAATAATGAGCTTGTAACTTCCCTTTTAGGCAAATACTACCACAATTTTCACGGACCCACCTAATCGTGCATGTGCCATTATGATGAGAGTCAGTGTGGCACTTGAACTGATGGAGTCTCATCTAATTGCTCTCAACCCCAATAGATTTTGAGTTGAAATTTTTTGCTAGGCCTACCATTTACAACCACCTATACTTAGGGCTGCCACGATAACCGCAATATTGCAATACCATGCTATTGACAAGCCAACCACAGGGGATGGCAAGCAACCACCACAACTGCCACGCACGAGAAACTATTTCGGTTGAGCAAAAAAAAAAAATTAAATAGTTTCTTGTACACACTTTTTTCTCATGCCCCCTAATTATTTACAGTAGTCCCCCCCTTATCCGTGGTGGATATGTTCCAAGACCCAGCAGATGCCTGAAACCGTGGAACCCTAGTACCGAACCCTATATATATTATGTTTTTTCCTATACATACATACTTATGATTAAGTTAACTTCATAAATTAGGCACAATAAGAGATTAACAACAATAACTAATAATAAAATAGAGCAATTATAACAATATATAGGGTTACTTGAACACAAGCACTGCAATACCATGGCAGTCGATTTGATAACCAAGACGGCTACTAAGTGATTAACGGGCGGGTAGCGTAGGCTTATACAGTGTGGATACGCTGGACAAAGGGATGATTCATGTCCCTGGCGGGACAGCGCAAGATTTCATCATGCTACTCACAATTTAATACTTATGAATTGTTTATTTCTGGAATTTTCCATTTAATATTTTCAGACTGTGGTTGACCGCAGGTAACTGAGACCGCGGATAATGGGGGACAATTTATATCTAGCCTAGAGTAGGCCTATAGGCTAGGCGTAATCCTTTTATTTTCATAAAGGAGAACAGGCGTGTAGCCTACCCTGCGTTCTTATTGCGCCTCATTACCTTTCTGTGTTCTGCAATTAACAATAAACAAGTATTTAATTTGTTATAAAACTGTGTCATCTTTGTCATTTAAAAAACAACAATATACCTAATAATAGCCTAACAATAAAGCTTATTTATATAGCACTAAAAGCAGGATAAATGAAGTAATTTGCAAAAACAAAAAACCAAAAAAAAAGGAGATAATACCGCATATCGCGCTGTTGAGCCACCCTAAATCACCGCAGGGGAAATTCCTTCACCGCAACAGCCCTACCTGTACTAAGGTTCTTTGTAAATGTATGAGCTGGCTTTGCCAGAGTGTGCCTTTGCTCGCTATCTTGTGGTGGAAAATTCTGACACTTGTGTCGCATGAGGGTTTTTTTTTTTTGTAGCATTTCAAATGACACCTTCAATTTGCTGTAGAAAGCCCTCTGTGTCAACTTGGATATAGCCAGTTACCCAGAGGAAATATACTTACTGTTTATTTCACAGGTTATAACTTCACTTGATTTTGAATTTTGACAGAGGTTAAACCCTTTGTAAACTATATAATACTATATAATTGTGATACAAACTGAAACAATTGTCTCTGTTCACCTTTTTCTGACTGTTTCATTTTGTCATATTTTACATTGCATATGTGTATTATTATATGTATATTGCATATATCCATATGTTATTCACTTTTTATATTGTTATATCTGATCAACAATTATACCTTGTTTCACTGGTGACCAATTATAGCTTAAAGGAGTACACATGAAATGTTTTCCAGTGCTGACAGCAGATTAAAATAGCTCATTTTCACTCTGAGGGTAAGGCCATTGTGGCTCACTACAAAAATAATTTTAACATTGAATTAATAATGGCAGTTATTTGACATGGTTTTACAATATCACGATTTTATACTGAGGTTTTTTCAGGTTTGATCAGGTTGGAGAGAAAAGATAAAAGGTAAAATGTCAGCCACAGGGTGACACCCTGCTTGTTTCCTTCTCCCAGTCTGTCACATGGATTCAAAGGCCAGGGTAGCTAAGCAACATGCAGTCAGATGTGAGGAAAATGACAACATGTAATCTAGTCACAGCCTGTAGCTTTAGGAGCTTGAGCTGAGATGGACAGAAATATTCAACAAAAAGATCAGAGGTACATAGAGTTACTTACATACAGCAACTTTTGTGGCAATTAGTGGGTAAATAACAAACATAAATTCTGACATAACAGTGTATGTGTCACTACTGTGAACTGATATGGTCTGTTTTTGAAGGAAACAATTTGAGCCCTGCCTTCACAGATGAATATCAATGATGTGTTGCTGACATAAAAAGGGTTACAAAACATTATGCTTGGGTATTTTTACTTTAAACAGTACCATTGCAAAAAGAAAGAAAGAAAGAAAATGTTTTTGTGCATGTCAAAAGTAATACCTATACTGGTCTCATCATTCATTTTAGTGTGTCTCTTCCAACTCCTCACATGCATATTTATAATAAAGATCTTCCTTGAAAGAAATGTTCAGAGATAATTTTTGTGCTGCAGGAGATCACACCATTGGACAGACAGACAGCTTCAACTACACATTCACTGTGTGGACTGGTAACAGACTCCAAGAATCTCTCCTAGCAAAACTTACACCAATTTGTGGAGTGAACCTTTCAAAATGTAATCAAATGTACCATAATGGTATTGGATGTTATTGGATGTACATACATTGTGGTATTGCCATAATGCATGTGGTGTGATTGGTTGGATCATTTTTGTTGGTTTATTTATTTATTTATTTATTTTGCCACCTGCGATCACATAGCTGCATTTGTGTTAAGTTATAACCATGTTTGTGGTTTTACCATTTTACATTTTCCTTGCACTTTCATGCGTTCCATCACTTTTAATGGTCTTGCTTCCATTGTGTAGATAGGTCACCATAAGGAAATTTGATTATCCAAAATAAATAATACTAAAGTTACAGAATTTAGAGAAAAGGTAGAACTTATACATCCAAAATACTGCAATTTTTGATGTTTTATAATATCCTCTATAGGACACAACAGATATTGGTGTTTAATCCTTATTCAAATTACCCTTAGGTATTTAAGGGAAACTTAAATATTTGCCACTGCAAAAACTGAAGTGGATAACTGAAACATAAAAAGAGAGTGAGAGAAGGAAAATACCAAATTAAGACCATGGGGGTATTCAATCAAAGCACAAAGCAACCTGGTGACAATTTAAAACTTTCAAGAGCAATTTCAAAAAACAGTGTATATTATTTTAAATGCATAACAGTTCTTATTTATATATATATACAATTCAGTATCCCATTACATAGGACAAGGCAAAAGTCATTTTAAAATAATGAATACTACATAGTTCTGACAAACACCAGGGGCCAATGGGTTCATATTCACTACATCACTCCATAGATGATCAAAGCAGAGTGAATCAATATGCACACAGTGAAGTGACTGTTACCCTTTGAACTCTGTATTCATTATCCCATGTCAGGTACACATTTACATAAAAGCATGGTAAACAGGTGCAAGTGTCACTGAAAAGTTACTATAAAACCACTTCACTCCAGGGACACATCGCCATGTCTGTCTGTTTCTTGTAGCCAGCAGCATGTCTGCATAACAGTGGAATAATCATGGAGAACTGGAGACACAGCACCACAAAGCTTCCAATCCCATCTGGACATTTTTCCCATCTCCTGTGGCTGCCATAACTCTTGACAATGACTGCAGTATCGAGGAGGGGCATCCCATTCTCGAGGCTTATCCAGCAAAGCGGAAAGGACAATTTACATTCCCTCACTGTGTGCTGCGAGTGTTAAGCATAGGGAATAATTTAGCAGGCAGGTCTTGAGAAAACCTTTGATGCCCTTCGCTCTGCCAAGATATGGCAGCCAGGAGACTCAGTGGTACAGCAGGCAATCACAACCCCATTAAAGCTGGATCAGCTTTGCACTCCACCAGTGCAAGCATTCAAAGGGCTGCCTTCCAGCACCAAACAAAATCTGTGTCTCCCAGTCAAAACAAACTACAGAAAAAACTGAGAAACTAAAAAAAACTATTCCCTGTAGTGTTTTAGACCAACACAATTACATGCAGTATATTAATTGTATTTTGCAGTTGTTTTCAGAAAATGACATGTCAACCTTACAAAGTGGAGAATGTGAAGCATTTCACCTTTAAGGGGGCCCTTTTCTTCTTCACTGGGGTTACAGGAGACATTTTGAAGACAAACTTCAGCAGTAGCTCAAGCCCATCCTAATCAACTGAGTACCAGCCATTGTTAAAAACCTGGCAGCCTTTGAATCCAGCTTAGATTGAGCAGACGAAATATGAATCCATTGGATGTACGGCTATGAAAAGCAGCACAGTGTGACAGGAGTGTTTAAGTACAGCTCAGAAATCACTAATGGTAATTAAATGACCATGCACACATGGGTCCAAAGACAAATCAACACAGAGCAGTCCATTTATTGTCTTTGTTAGACCCTACATAAAAATGCTAAAATCCAAGGGGGAGATGGGGGATGTTGTATTTAAGTTCTGCACACAGTTATTTCTGCAGTAGTGGGGCTGAGGCCCCTTTAAAGGCCTCGCTCTCAGTCACAGACCCCAGCACACCAGGGAGTCCTCCAGGACAGAGTGAGAGAGAGGTGGGCGGGAGTAGGCACCCGGAGAGTTTGTGAATTCTCACACTAGCACTTGACGGAAGCTATGAAGGTCATGGCTAGAGCTCTCCCCCACAACCCAACACAGATTGGCCTCCCATGGGCGGTGTCACTTGTGCGCTTCCCCTGAAAACGTGAATGCTGCAGGAGAGGAGGGATCAGCGGTTCCCACCACACTGCATTCTGTGAAAGTGGGGATGAAACCGTAAAGTAGGGCTTACTGCTGTGATGTACAGTAACACACCATCCAGGTCCTCTTTTACTATTAGATACATCACTTCTGCTCTCAGTCCCAGACCGTGCTGCAGAATCCCTGATGCACCAGCTAAGCTGATAAACCATATCCCTAAAAATAAATCAATCAATAATGAGTTTAAAATGATCACACATGCTGTGCAGAATGCACTCTTATGTGCAACCCCTCATTCGCACGCAGCAGTAATACAATGCACAGACTACTCTATCTACCCAATAAATTGTTTGCTGGGGTGAGAGACAGGGAAAAACAAAGATTTGAAACAGTCAAAAGTTGTTTAACTTCCAACATGCCAATGGTCAGTAATGGTTCATACATCATGTCAACAAAACATTATAGCATGAATGTATTCCTCCAGGGCCTGATGTATGCTAAACTTATGGATTCAACAGTCCTATTAAAATGGACACAGGCCTCCAGATCTATAAGACAAAGACTTATGAATAAAGTGGTTCTCTATTTATATCAGCCAAGGAGATGACCTTGCTTGCCTCTTGACCTCCTGCAGCACCATAGTCACTGTAAACTGACAGATGTCATAGTGACAGGCAGGAGATGTTGATGTGTCTCTGAGAGTTTACAGATGATAATGTCTGCTTGATTTTCCACACATATTTCTTTTCTGTAGATGTCAACTGCATGCTTCTTTAGGTCTAAAAAACAGGTGCACAGATCAAAAGAATTTCAGACACACTAGATTCATAAAATACACTAATTCAATACAAATATATTACAAATTAATACAAATATAGGTTTATCACACTCACATACACTCTTCCCCTGATTGGGCCTGTAAGGGATGACTCAATATCTATCAAAGACTATCTAAAAGACTGCATGGCAGGAACATATCTGTTTGTTGAACCAGGACCATCTCTAAATACTTGAACCAAGGTGTTGAGATGTTCAATACTTCAGAATGCAAAGACACTAGACAAAACAAAGACATCTATATAAAGCAGTACAGAGAAGTGGTGGGAAAATTTTTCACAAATGAGCACTTTCTTCTCTACTGGACTATACTGTTTTTTCATTACTCTTTCAGCCAAATATCCAACCGTTGTGTAGAGGTGTGAATCTTCACTGGTCTCACGATACGATTCGACTACGATTCAAAGGGCAGCGATTCGATTACAAAAAGATTCTCGATGCATCACGATGCATCTTGTCCTCCATGTTTTTTTTTTCTTAATACAAGAATACAAGCCCTCAAATTTGAACTGTTTTTTGTTTTCAACTTTTTGTTTAACAGCTGTTTTCAAAAACCATATCAAGTCATACAACATAAAAATCTTTTTCAAGTAAAATTACCACAAGGTGTATGTAAACAGTATCACATTTTTTTTTTTAGTGCATTGTAAATTAGCGGTTATGGTTATTTGTTTTTCAGTTGAATTATATTTAAAGTTCAAGAAAATCCACTGTTTAAAAGACAAGTGGTTTTTTTTTTTTCAACCTTCTCGCATGTACGTTCACACCGGGGTGGTTTGCCGTTTAGCGCGTATGCTAAAACTGGTGCGATTAGAACACTAGATTGGAAAACTTCTAGCTAATTTTAGCTTTGAGGAAACAGCAATTTAACATTAAAAAATATAGCAAATGCTAACTGAAAACTATGAGAAGCTTAATAACGCTAAAAATCAACAAGAGTTTCCTCTAGTCATTACAATATTAATAATTCATTGATTATATTTTTCCTGAACATGAAATATAGTTAAATGTGCAGGGCGAGACATGGTGAAAAAGGTTTATAACAATATAACGATTAGGAATTATTTGTTTAAGACAAGTATAGCAAAGAACGGGAGAGTTCGCTCTGTAGGTAAATTTTAATCCTCGGTTTTGCAATAGAAATAAAGAATCTTTCACTTTCACCTCTTAAAAACAATTATTTTCCCCAGCTCTCCCACTGAGCACTAGCATTGTTTTTACTTATATTTAGGTTAAATACTACTACATATATACTACTATTTATATTTTACTTATAGTTAGGTTATATATTGAGGTTTCAACAGAAAACACATGGCATCAACCTAAGCTGACCTTGGGCCAAGAGCCTTAGCTCCCTCAAACCTGAGAAGGATTAGGCTAAAAGACTTAGGGGTCATAACTCATTGGGGATTGTAATGATTTAAGATGTTATGTCATCACTTATGATTCATCCCGAAGGCCATCCAACTCCTTTAGATCAGACAGTCCTCCACGCTATCTGTCCTAAAGCAGGAATGTCGAGACAATACATTGTTTTGGTTTAGGTTCTGAAAGCCCACCTTGAGGTTTAAAATGCCAAAATATAATTTGACTAGTTGACTGGAAGGGCTCTGGGGCTCAGCAGACTATAACACCTGATGTTTACTCTGTTATTGCTGCTCTTTGTTTTCACCAGTGAACACACTGTCCTTTTCAACTGAATCCACTCTGAACAGATATCATCCTCTGGGTTCTGTGACTATTTTTAACTATGGAGGAATTTTACCTTATTTCATTTATACCTTAATACTTTCCCATTCTATATGCTTCTCCCTCAACTTTATCCTTTTATCTATGGTTTTTATATCACCACTTGAGGCCCCTCCTATCCAGGTTCAAAAAGACTATTGTTTAATGGAATTCTCTAATAGCTGATAATAAATGTATTTATTTATAAAATTGAGAAATATCACATTGTTGTGTAGAAGGCCATCTGTTTACACCTGAAATAATCTTAGTGGCTATCGCTCAGATTGCATACACTCTTCGTACCACAACAGATATAACATTCCCAGCCACTAGAGGCTCACCAAGAAATATAAGCTGCATATAGCAAAATCAAATTATTTTGAAACATAACATGCAGTCTTGCCTAATTGCAATTGTGCAAATCGTTGATACAAAGCCAATGTTACCACCTAGGCAGCTGGCTGAAATTGAAGAATTTACTGCATATAATTACTCTCTAAATTAGTCTGTGATCATGCTGTGATACAACACTGTGTTTAATTGTTGCCTGGATACTGAAACATTGAACCTGCATGTATTTTAAGTTTTCCACCCAATTGCACATTCAGCTGCAATCAGCCAATACATGGCAAGTGATGCAGCTACACCATCACTTATTGCCAATCATTCTGCTCGCAGGGAATGATGCTGTATCAGTGGCGAAAAGGTGGCCACACTCTCACGCCTACTGCTTAGTTTTAAGCAACCCCCTGCCCTTCTCCACTCAGAACAGTTTTCCACTTGAGGGCTGCTTTTAGTTAGTGATGTAGTATTTCTGAAAAAAAAAAATCCTTCTGAAATGTGTTAACATGACACAACTACTGATAACCAGACTCATCATTTACGTCATGAACATGAGAATCCCACCCTCTGGGTGAAACACATCTCAATCTGGCTTCATCTGAACATGCAGACATAAGACATAGTATGAAGATATAAGATCATACACAAATGGCTTTCAGTATGCTGCTGTATCAGAACATAACACATTCCACATAACTAAACCTTTAGCTTGGATATCCATTATTCAATAATTATTTATTAATATCTCTATTCATTATTAGTTTAAATATGTCACTGGACAAGCAACACTATACATTGTTGGTCATGCCATTATTCCTCCACATTAAGAGCTGTAAATCTGGTTTACAAGTCCTTATACATAACATCACATTCAGCTATAAGGTATGCTGTGGTACATGCACATTTGATGACTATCATCATCCTTATTCACTAGATTATTGCACAGAGAACACAGTGGTAAAAGCTGGTTTAATCCATTCCTTAACACATACCATCAGTTAAGTGTGACCACATTGCAGAACGGAATCAGATGGCAGATATTTTTGGAAGAACTGGGCTCGTACAAGAAATTTCAAGCAGATTTTCACCCTGAGGTCTGACCAATAAAATATCCATGAGGCACTGGGGATGTACAGCACAGACCCTTATGTCAAAGCAAATAAGAGGGAATAACTTTTTTGGATATAGTTCAGAGTGAGTATGTGTGGTATAGAGAAAGAGTCAAATACAGGAGACATTATTGCTGTTGTGAAAGCCTAAAAGCTGCCTAAAGCTATGCATTAAGTTTATGGAACTGAAAACATATCAGCACTACACTGACCTAAATTAAACAAATCCAATTAGTTACTGAGCCCATTTTGTTCATTACCCAATATTAATTCAACAGAAAGCCATAGCAATAGTGAATCTGGTCTGAACAGAGGAAGAAATCCTGAAAACAAAAGACTGGTTTGTCAGTATAATAAAAAGCCTGGATAGAGGGAGGCACACTGTGCTCAGTCCGCACACAGAAAATCAATGATTTGGGCCAGGTTAGGACTGGAACCTCTCAGCACCCAGCCCCCACCACTTCCAGTTTCCCAATCACAGTGTGTGTGTGTGTGTGTGTGTGTGTGCGCATGCACGTGTAGAAAAACACCCCCCCACCCACCACCAACAAATGAGCCAGTACACACCAAGCCCAGAAAAAATGGCAGGCCTAGATCTGTTGTGTGTTGTGATCATATCCCATCCTGTACATGATGCAGACTGATTTGCATTAATTTCATTGGGGTACTGTATGACTGATGTATGGCAGAAATTTTATAATTTGCAATAATTGTCCTGCAAACGACTATCTGGCATCACCTTGGCGGTATCTTGGTGGTAATGAAGATTATTTGAAGCATGGACCACCTATTTGAACTAATTTGGCATACAATTAAATTATTTTCTCATCACATTTTTTGGATCGTGCAAATTAGAAAAAAAGTGATGCAGTCTTAATATTAATAAACCCCGATTTCTCTCTCTTATTACTGCAGGAGAAACATGGATGGATTATCATGACCACGGGCCCTGGACACAAACTCGCCACGGGCCCCTACCTACACGCGCACTGCGTGTACCCTCCCCAAGCACACAGAGTTTGGTCGCACAATAGCACAGGATAACCATTTGAAAATATATTTATTATTTTGACATGTTAAATTACTGTCAGTGCTGCTCCACCACTACCACATGTCTCAATGCTGCAGTCTTCCTGTGAACTTGGGCTAGCAGTGCAGGCATTAGCATCCAGATCGTCCCCAAGAGGCAGTGCTGTAGCACCAGCACTGCTGCTAACAGTAACACCATCACCTTCCACCTGTTTTTTGGTGAAAAATGTTGAAATAGAGGGTATTTGTTGTACCAAACTAGCATCTTAGGCTTCTTTTTCTTTCTTGAGTTTAGGCTTTGCTGACCCACTAAGTGCGTGTTTCTCCATGTTGACTGCGAAATTGACATTTCACCTATAGTCTACGCCATTACGACATCACTTTGTGATTTAATCGGCTAATTTACAAAACATTAAAACTATTTCATAATCATACTACATTTTAAAAATCACATTTACTCTACAATATGTTAAAAACAAAAATACTTTACACATTAAAAAAAAGATAACAAATCTTAAGGCCAAGGGCCCCCATTGGCTCCAGAGCCCTGGGCACGTGCCCACTTTGTCTATGCGGTAATCCATCAATGAGGAGAAATAAGGGCTTAGTGACCTGTCCCAGTCTAACACAGGCATTCCAGTCAGCATCAGGCTGTGAAGTCCTATTGATTTGAGAGGTAGATTGATGAAAGCTACTGTAAACTTCAGTGATCCAGTTGAGTGGCAAAGCACACGCTCTCCTATTGATCAGCAACCAGCTTTTCCTTCTTGCCTCCAAATCCACACCAAACATCAAAATGGTAACATTACTGAAAGTGACATCACCCATCCAACGGTGAATGCCCTGTCGCCTTTTGTGACTCCCTTCTCAGATGAGTGGTAAAGCCTTGTTTCATAAGCTTGTGAGTTACTAGAAGCACACTGGTGTAAACGCCACACGATTTCATAACCATTCATCAGAATAATAAATCTGACAGATGTCACCCGTGATCCTCTGACTTCCAATTCCCTCTTAAAAACACATTTGTTAAATGGCTCTTGAGTCATTGCCGCAGACCCCTTAGTTCCATCATAAAAACATGTGGAGACTAGGCCTCCTTTGCCTATCACATGTATTAAAGTAATGGGCTCTGTGAAGTGGTGATCACTGTTAGGGAGAATGCAATGGCTCAATCTGTACGTTTCCCACCACAGAGGGCGGGTTTGCCCCTTATAATCAGAAATTTATGACTGCGGAGAGCGTGATGATGTGTGGCAAAGCTGGCCTCAGTCCAGATTTGTTTCTTGGATTGAAGATGAGTGATCAGCACATTTTGTCACTCCTAGCGGCTGTAGCGTACCGCCAGAGCGAGCACTTGAGCCCTCTTCAACTCGCTTTGCACAGCTGCTGAGGTCTTTGGTCGTTTTGATGCTGCCTGAAGCCCCCGTCATGAAGGACATAGAGAACAGACTCCTTGATCTGCGCCCAGCTACAGTCCTTAACAAGGAACAATCAGGGATGAATCTGGTTATTATTCAATCAGATGAAACGCCTGATGAGTCTCCTTCACAGTCTTTCCTCCCTGAAAATTTTACGGTGCAATCACTGCTGCCCAATGAGCCAGAAAGGTTCTTCAGAACTATAACACTTCTTATGCCATTACAGCTTAATGAGGGGAGCATTAGTGATGGAGGTCTTGGTTGGATCCTCCTGTGTGCAGTAGCAATCACACCTGCAAAGTGTCATGGCATCGACCATGTGGTTAAGCCAATATTGAGCCTGCTTACAACACGGTCAGTAACTTTGACTCTGGGTTATCTTCCCCAAACACTCCACTCTGGACACCAGTTGATTCTGATGCTATGGGTCCCAGCTGAAAAGGCACACCTGAGTCATGAGTGAGGAAATATTCACCCTGTATTTTGAACAGGAAAAAATAAGTCACCATAGTAGCGCCATGATGTCACCATAATAACAGCAGTCCTATGAGGCCAGAAAATGGCCTATCTTGGCATATAAGACAACAGGTGAGCAATTAGAACTGCTTTGACTGACATTCCATGCATGACCCACTGATATCCTGCCACTCTTTCCACCAGAGAGATAATGTCAGAGAGAATTCTCTTAAGAAGGTTCCTTCCTTCCACACAAAGGTATTGTGCGATCCCACATTATTGCTTGTTTATATGGTAACTATCTTCCAATTGTAGGCACAATGTCTGCAGTGTCCCTGTTCACAAGAGTGGCCTGAAAATCTCACCTTCCCAGCTTGTCTTTGCCAAACACCATCAGAGGTTGTTGTAGGCCCCTGGCTGCCTCAGTGGCTTTTCTTTTTTTACGGTGTTCTGATAGATTTATGACAGGGAAAATAAGTTGGATGTGAGCCCCACAGAGAATTTCTCTTCGGGCCTAGTTTCCCACATTAATCTACAGCTGCTCCCTGACACAGTTTTGTCCAATCATCCCTGTTCAGCTGAAAAATTTAAATAATCTTGGCATTATAAGGACAAATGCTGAACCGTCAAAGTTTATTTCACGCAGGATAAGCTGTATTTTTCACTCATATCGAAGAGAACATTATGTGCAATACCTGAGAACTGGACGCACCAGGATCTGGTACAACTCTACCATGCAGCAGCTGTATAGAAAGCAAAATAAAAGTTACATTTGACCTACCTAGTTGCTTAGCAGGCAACTTTATCTGAAGCAATGTACCTAGTTTTCACTGATATTTCTTTATACATTTGAATACTTGCTTAAATAAAATCACCTTACTATCAATCCACATTGCCACCTGGTAAAGTTTGACAAGTATTAAATAAAAACAGAAATTTGAGGCAGGTGAGAAGATCTAGCCTCCATGTCTGACAGCCTTACTTCTCTGGAACCATGCGTTTACTAACAGTAACTATAACGCTACCACGGAATGCAAAAGACCTGCATCCTTCCATTACCATGATGCTATTCAAACTCACTTCCAATGCACTGGCAGCGTATTGCATCAGGGGAGCAGAAAGCGATGCAATGGATAATTCAGGACAGATGGTACATGATGCTAATTAGAAGCTGGCTTGCTTTTGTCGGATATGAGATGCGTTATCATGATCAAGTCGCCAGGAATATTCCTGCTAGAGGCAAACTTGACTGATGAGAATGCTGACCCTCCAGTACTTCTCTGGGAATAGCAGGAATGATAAATAGAAGGAGTTTTGTATCAATTTCACAATACACTGTTAAACCATTCAAACTTATTTTTATAAGCAAAACATAGCCAAACTATTATAACATCAATTGATACCAAATAGGAAGGATTCGCAGATCAACATTCCTTATTGAAAAACTGCAATAATGGATTCCATAGATCATTCACCAAAATCTCTAATGTCTACATTATGTGCAGTATTATCAATGTAACTGTATGTTTAATTTGATAAGTGTGTACCTCTGTGGTCACAGGTTGGGTGTCTCCTTGCAAAAGAAAGGCAAAAGCCATTCAGTGCCCTTAATTGGGAAAAAACCTGTAGCCAGCAGACTCAACACTCACACCAAAAGTTCCAAACAGCCTCAGAATCCATAATTCATTTCCAAGAGAAAAAATCCATGGCAGAGCCACAGCAAAGGTTGACCAATGAGGTGAAGGGTAGCTCCTTACTTACACCAATATCTCAGCACTGCATAATTAACTTTCACACTGACAATCACTGTAATGAAGCATAACAAAGTGGAATAAGTAGCATATCATGCTACGCGATGGTCGGTGGGAGATCTGACAGTAAGCGTGGCTCAAAGCTGACATCAGCCCACTGGTTCAGCGGTAATTGGCCTAGACTATTCATTTGCCACTGCTCTTTCAAAGCCAAAAACATGGGCTGAGTAAAAGGAAAGCTTTGACTGGTAAAGAACTGTATGAAAATGGCACACAGCATCTAATTTTCTTACATGTACAACTTGCATGACCCATTCTCATGATATCAGGAATAAATTTAGCACAACATGCTAAATTAAGCAAAAGGGTGAACCTGTTATCAGCAGAACTGTAAGTCCAGGGCTAGCCGCATTAGCATTATTGATCACAGCATTAGATGGAAATGATTAATTGCTACTTGCAATGTGCAGACAGAAATCTCCTCGGCATGACTTGCAGATTGAGAACTATGAATTAAACTCCTGAATTCTCATTAGCATTTTTTGCTAATACCAAGTAAGACAGGTTAGTAGCTTAGTGAAAGACAGTAAGGGTTTCTTGTTTTGAGTTTTTTAGGATCAGCGCAATTCACTAAGCCCATCACATCAGCTAATTCAAAAACAGTATATGTCAGTTAATGTACTGTAAGCAGTGCTGGTTCAGCAAAACAAGCCATGTGGTAACTGTGTATCAGGTGTCTGAACAGATCGGTTGAATGTCTCCTCTTCCTCTAACCACAGAGCAGGGTGCTGTAGAGGAACATATATGGATTTGACTTGTACACTGACCCTGTGGAGGGAAAGGGATCAATAGAATAACAGACCACAACAGAACGATCAAAACCTGTAAAGACTGCTGTGCTTGTGTCCGTATACCAGATACAGCATAAACCTTTGTGGCACTTCACCAAAGGAGATATATAAATAGAGCATGACCATAACCCCAACTCACATCTTTTCATACCCGCCTACAATGACTCATTGCTTCAAGCGCACGTAGCCCATCCTTGATTACTATGTTTGGTGCAGGCATGTACTGTTCCTACTCAATTAGCAAAGACAATCTGTGGCCTCCAGAAGACAACCTCAGACTTTCATCAGTCCTTTCCATTAAATGTTGTGAAGCAGCAATTCACACATACTCAAAGGTTTGTGTTCTCTCCTTCGTTACACCTCCTTGCATCAACTAGCTAGAATACATCTACTGTACTGCAGCTTACTGTCCTGTATACCTACAATAAACCAAAATCCTTCAATGTGTGTTTCATTTGAAGTATGATGAATTCAACAGACCAGTATCACAAGACACAAGAAACCTCAGCTGCATTAGATATCCCGAACCATGTGAAGCATTGTAATGGGTATTTGCTAATTCCTAGATCATCTCTCTGTAACATTATTTTATGAAAACCAAAACAAGATTAAAAATTACTTCAAAATCAGCTATCATGTACCTGGTATGCAGAGATTGAGGTGTCAGTCACCTGGGAACATTTGCTAGGGTTTTGCCTAGCCCTGCTAGTTCCCTGCCACTGCTCATTGAAGAAATAGTGATTAAGTGCACACAGGGCTGTGGACCAAGGAAGTGCTTTTTCCTGAGCTGAGATATGTGGGGGAGGGGTGTAACACAGAAAATACAAAAGTATTGCATTCTACCTCTTGCATATATAGTTGATGTATTCTGGCATTTGAAACAAGCAGGTGCACAGCTCAGATATAATTCAAAAAACATTCTAAGGAAACCTTGCTGGATCAGAATACCTTTTTGGAGCTCAAATACAACCAAGTGGGACAGAAATCTTAAACATTTTTTCTTTCCCCTAAGAAAGAAAGAAAAAAAAAAAAAACAAGAAAAAATATTAGTGCAACATGTTCCCATGGCAACACAGCACAGTGGGCCCCTGTGAACTGGGAGAGGTCTCTTTGCAGGGCTGTCACAGAGAAGGTCTTGTTGCTGGTGTGTCAGATCCGTCTGCCTGCAGTGGGCTAATCTGACAGAGGGAGAAACTCTCTGAGCGGGGACCGAGACCCTTTTCATGTATGTCAGCTGAGAAAACAGAGAAAGTGAAGGGAGAAGGACATTCCTCAGGAAATGAATCAGCAGGTAATGGTAGCACCAATCATCAAAGTCATGTGTAGAAAACATAGGGTGTGGTCAAGCAAACAAGCACAAAGGACCCAGCCCTGGCTTACACTGAGAATGAGTCCTTTTAATTAGGACTTTATCAACTGTATTGAGAAATGCATTGAAGTCATGCAGCTTGCATCTCAATGAATATGCAGTTTATATAGTGAATGCAGTATTGTTATACTGTCATGGGCACAAACTTTTATATATCAAAACTGTGATCATTCTCACTGAAATGGACAGACTCGATAGCATTTGTCAGTTAACCTTTTCGCCCCTGCTTTCATGAATCTCACATGTTTGGCGCAACATTATGTCCCAGATGCACTGTGGTCTGCGAGTAGCCACAGTGCTTCCTGCTATCCCTGCAAGCCATACCTGTAACATCTTTACTCACTTGTTAACTAATTTTCCAAACATCTGCTGAGACAATGTATTAATGGAGCAATGCTGTGGACTGTATACATTTACATTTGAATAAATCCTTTGTTTGCTTAAAATGAATAGGAACATATCCATTAGCCTCATATGAGGCTCTCCACTTTGTGTGTCACAGAATAAACCAATAAACAAAACGCTAGAAGCAGATTTATATTATGTGAAATTACTGTGATGAATAACCAACATACTATGACAAGGGAACTGGGACAAGGGATCACATACATGCGTGGAACATACAGTATAAAGCTGTCACTGTCGCATTTGTTGTACAAATGTTCTCTTTTTGTCAAGAAACAATGCATCTTTCCAGAGAGATATCTTTGGTTCAAACAACAAATCTATTTTACCAAATGTCACCAGCGTTATCTGCTGTTAGTTCAGAAAGTATATAATTTCAATGCACTTCCATTTGCACAACTTTGTTTTTTGAAAACCTGTAATTGTCCTCATTTGTCTTGAGAAGCACCTAGTGACTGACATTTTGCAAGTAATGTGTAAAACCTCAAAACTAAGCCTTTACGTTTATCTTTAAACTTTTACAGTTAGTCTTGACATTACATTAAGACTATCAAGCCAGCTGATGAAGTTGATATTTTTAAGTATTGCAAGCCATCACATCTAGAGTGTCGAACCAAGGGATAACCTCAAATGCAGTACTTTTCAAACAGAAAAAAAAACGTTCCTTGTTCCACACGCTTAATTTACAGCACATTCTCTTTAAGGACTGAGCCGCGCA
Source organism: Megalops cyprinoides (assembly GCF_013368585.1). NCBI lineage: Eukaryota > Metazoa > Chordata > Actinopteri > Elopiformes > Megalopidae > Megalops > Megalops cyprinoides. The sequence continues at coordinate 27,166,024 of NC_050590.1, read as the reverse complement.
TAATGTTGCAGCCCCAGCGAAACACAAAGCACCCAACCACACATTTCCTTAATCTCTCTCTCCTGACTCCCACGCAGCCCAAGTCACTGCGAAGCTGTGCAAGGGAAATCTACAATTTCACACTGATTTAGGTCGAGGCCACTGAATGTCATCAATTACGCATTTGTTCTCTAAATCCTGGTGTGTATTGGTAGAATTAAGCGGTACATTGAGACTGAATTGATGCAGTCTGAAAGGAAATGAAGGAAAAGAATATTAAGGAAAAGGTATATCTTAGAACCAAATGAAACACGGGCAATAAAGACACAATAAAAACAAATTCGCTAGCTAACCTCAGTGGAAATATACAGTACATTCAGCTGTTTTCCTCCGAGCAACACATACATGCTGTGCGATATATCGCTACACTGCACTAGCTAGCAACATATCATCCTTATAAAACTTACTCATCAATGTACCATCACTGTTACATCACTGTACCTGTGGTTTATCCTGTTTGTACCCACCGATTTAATGAATACCCTCGGCAGCCAATTTTGTTTTGTTCATTCTTGCGCTAATTGAATTTCAGATCCTTTGAAGGGGAGACTGGATACAGATATGAACACACCAGCGAGTAAGTAATAAAGACAGTGGCGAAGCGACGGAGTTAGGTGCTTAAAATACACAGTGCTCTTATAGTTTGAATCAAATACAGACATTTCAGAAACAATACATTTCCGAAGTCGTTACGAAAGCGCTGATGGATGCTCATCGAATCAATAGTGTATATATTTTTTGTTCTTACCGTCTGTAGCCAGTGCCGATTGCAGGACAAGTAAAAGCATTCCTACTGATATCAGACACTTAGTGAAGAATCCATCCAAGCCAGGTGTCTTCCCATTTTTCCAGTAACATCCTGTATCCCCCACACCTATCCATTCAAGCAAGCCCAACGCGCGAGCCCTGTCCCCTTCACTGATGTCCAAAATATGCAGATTGTTATGCGTACCCCTCAAACTAGAAGCCATTTGTGTATCCAAAAGGTATATAGCAGTCTCGGTCGTGAAAAAGACATTTGATCAATCTGTGACTAGACCGAGTGCTAAGCCTTCCATCAGTCTCTCCCGCATGTGTCTGAGCAGATATAGCAGCATTGAAAATTTAAAGGATGCATCGGTGAGGGGATTCACACCGTGCGCTCATCACTGCATTTCTGCGGCACAGCGGTGGCCAGTTTCTGGGAGATATTACGCTTGCTTCTCGGTTATTTTCGTTCTCCTTGTCTCCTTGTCTGTAGCTCAGAATTGGTGGTGTGGTGAATGGCGTCCCCCTGTTTCCGAGAGGTTCTGGTGTTATTGCAATTAAAAGACGTCATTTCATTAGGAAATAAATCACGTAGCCAACTCCAGGGTTCACTGCGAAAAGAGTGCAAATAAAAGCGACAACCAAAGGTAGAATTCGACGACCCCTGGTGGACATGTATAGCTACACAAAAGTTGTGTGTTATTCAGTAAGGAATGTATAACCGATTGTGATTTCTTTGATTTAAACCAAGGGAAAGCATGAAATAAAAAAAAGGTTTTCTCCGAGAGCACAGTTCTGTTATGGTGTTAGTTTATGCATTAATATTATCTGAATCTCATCCGTCTCTCATCAAATAAGTAAATGACCTGTATTAGATTATTTTACATTTACCAACTGAATGAATAATGGCCTTTCCAGTCACAATGTATTTGTGGTTTATGTACATCCACAGAATAACATCTTCCACAACTCCATCAAACTGTGATTACTGAGGAGGATCAACAAAACCAGAAAGCCAGACAGGGGGTCAGGAAGAGGGTGTGTGAAGGAGAGCCTTCACCACTTCTCCCTTGAACGAAAGTGTTAATTGTCAATTATTGTCAGTTGTGTTCACCTGTTAATTTGTAAGGGAACAGCCTATTGGCTAACAAGCCACACCTGAGTAAATGAAGGCTGATTAAATACAGGTGTGGCTGGAGCAGGCAGGAAGGCTCATAAGATAGTTTCTTTGTTTTGTTTTAAAATAACTTGTTCCTCTCAACCTTTTGTTCTTTTCAGTTCATTTATGGGTGGTGTCAGCCAGCTTCCCTACAGGGTGGTAATGATGGCCTTGCTGGACTTTGAGGTGCACCCTGATCTGTATCACAGTATGCTCAATCAGAAGAACTATGCTCCTCACAAACTGATGGCATACATGAAAAAAGCATTTTGTCACCTGTGGTGTAGTCAGCTGAGGTGAGCTTTGGTGACAGATTTGAGAATGGTTCAACTGCAGCTGTGCTTGGCTATACCCTGTGCTACATTCTATTAGTCCGGGAGACATTACTCATGCAGTTAGATGACAATGAGGTTAATTTATTGCAACTATATGAAACCAACAGATACCTGTGGTGTGTATTCCATCTTGATTTGTTCTCTGTAAGGCAGTCTAATCCAACATTCATAATCCATTTATTCATGCATTATAGGCATCTCTGGTATCTTTATGTAAAGGTGACTAAACCAATTTATTTGTTGATGAGGGCTGTTAAGTGCGGTACCTATATTGAGGGAATTGTTGCCCTCTAGTGGTAACATCTTATTACTGTGGGACCCTTCACCATGTGGCCCCTAAATTGAGTGAAGAAAACCAGTCGAGAGTAGCTTCCTGCAGCTGCACACAATAAAGGGTTTTACTATGCCACATGTAACCACATGGTGGCGCTATTGGCTCAATACTGAGAAAAATACTCTCCACCTTGTGCTAAAAATTGTGTGTACAAGGATATAGAGGAAAACATGGTGTATAGATTGTACAAGTGCTTTAACTTAGTTATGCTCATGGCCTTACCCTGATCCAAATTAAAACACCACCACAACTCAGGCTGCTGCAGCAATACATATTTTTAATTCAAAATGAATGTTGACAATAACAACAAATTTGTATTTTGACACTCACCAAAATAGTTACCTGGAAAACCCGCTTTTGTGACAAAGTACAGAAGGCTTGGTCACATTTAAATCACTGAGAACTAGAAATACTACTGCAAACTGAAAGAGACATTACATCTAGAAATTTATTTTCCCAGTCCTCATATTGTAAATATTGCACAGTGCAACTGCTACATGGCAATCTAGTGTAGCAAAAAATCAAAAGCAAATGAATACAAGGGAAAAGCCACAAAATCAACAAATAACAGTAACAGTGAAATTTGTAATCAAGTCTATTTGCTGTGTAATCTAAACAGATTATTCCATAACTTGCAGCATGAATTAACTTTTATTGAACAGCTAATTCAGTAAGGGATATAACTTAATAGATAAAGCAACCAAACCAAGTAGTAAGGATTTCAGATTAATACAGTAGCACATTGGATTAACACAAAGACCCTGAATTAACTTTGAAAGCATTTCCAAAAGAATACCAACTAAGATAATTTTGCAAATCTAAAATGAACGATGGAAGGTTTAAAACTGCAGTGTTTGGTTCTTTTTTTTTTTTTTCTTTTAAAGTGAACACTCAGAACGAATTATTCTAATTCATTTGATTCCTTTCAAATGGTTAAGACTCAGAATTGTCAGTCTAAAACAAATTCCACTGCATTTATGCCAGTTTCATTTTGGCTAACATGGTGATTTTGTGCAGGCATATTTGCTTGTAACCAAGATAACATGGGAATCAATGTAAGTTTATTGTTCCATATGTACACCACACAACAAATATGCAGCATGTGATTTGTCAAGTTCATAGTCTGATATGAAATGCCTACAATCAACCAAATTTTAGGATCAAACAAAATGTTTTTCTGAAGCAACTAGTAATGAAGTGCTTTTTGCCAACAACTTTGGACCATGTCTTTGTTTTTAACTGCACATATGGCTCCTTATAGGGAATACTAAAAAGGCATCAATCGCTCCTTACATTCTCACAGCATCTCAGTATTCAAGATTGTGTGCTGAAGGCATAATAATAAAAAAAAGTACAAATAATGTGAAAAGTAAAATAACTGAGCGGGACTTTCTACCTTGTGGCAAACCACATACTCCTCATGTGTACATTCACAGTGTATAAGTAAAGCTTTTGGAGTACCACACTCGACCATGTCCTGGGTGTTAAGCACTGTAAACACTTCCTGACTGGGACTGCAAGAGCCACTTCGCTCCTGTCCAGGATACCGAAGGGAAATGAGCTGAATGATTACAGCTACAACTATAAATACATCTAAGAACACTTGGCAGTTGAATGGTGCAACGACACATTAAAATATCATGTGCTGTTCTGTCGCATTTATTCAGAGGAACCGTGAAAGTCGTACAGCTGAAAGTGCTCTCTTACAGGGCAGCCATTGTGCAGCATGCTGAAGCTTTGTAAACAGGTGATAGGTCCTGAAATCGATAAGTCATTAGGAAACTTTATCCAACAGGAACACTGCAATGCTGCTTCAACAAAACTGTTAAAACAGCACTTTGATCCCTGGAATGATGCTGAACAGCACAAGGGAGTTGTCCTTGTTTTTGTTTTGGTCATGCTGCCACTTTTAGAGTGGCAGGTGCACCACTGCTGTATTTGCTGAGCGAATTTATGTCCCCCCCTCCCTCACCATCTCCAGCACACTGTCAATGACTGGGGACGTGACTGGAGGCTGCTACTCTTTCAGCACTCTGACCACCGATTCTCAAGGCACAAACACAGTGCTGCACACACTGTCATCAACAAAGCGAGGAAGTGGAGCAACAAAGTCTGCTCTGATATGAAAAATACACAAGGGGCTGGGAGATAAAACAGAAAACAGTGCTTCCCTCATGCTGTTAGAACCAACTTCCTATCTGGGTAGCCTAACAAGCAAAAAGAACATGCAGAATTAGAAAAAGATCTGTCTCATTGATATATATGGGGCCTGAATGATTTTTTCTAAATTAATTGAAACAAACTGCTAGCACAAAATTCATGTCATGAACAAATGTTTTTAACAGAACACTGCAATTTCATCTCCGACAGGATAAAAAAGGCATATGGTCACCCACCAACCTGACCCCAGTTAGCTTACTGAAAGTTATACAAATACATTTCCTTTATGACTGTACTTGAGATACTGTACAGTGTTGCAGTATAACACCTGTAAGTTACTAAAGAACTGTCATATTGAAAAAGTTAAATCAATCCTGCAAGCTATAGTTTTACATGTCTATAAAATGCCAATATGAAAACATACAAAAATTAAGTTACATCAATACATCCATTATTATGCAATGATGAGCCCAAGGTTAATGACGATAAATACTGATGCAAGAACACATCCCCAAAACATAACTATGCAACTAACTTCCATCATTTGCAATACAGTAGTTACAATGACACTCCAAACATGAAAGCAAATTATTCAAATCAAAAACCCACTTCTATTTCAGGTAATTAGACCTATACAAAAATAAGAAGGCTAAGTATGAACTAAGTTAATCACCTAATTTCACAGCTATCTGAAGTGGCAATCATTATATAGCAGCTTATCTATGATACATTCATGGTAAATGATACAATTTATTACTCACCCAAAAGCTAAACATAGCCTCAACCATTTTTTAAATACAATTTTTTTTATTTACCCCATCTCTACAACTACAGTACACTTGAGGTCTATGCAAGAGGAGTAGCTACCTTGCTTAGGAAATGAATTACAGTCTTTGGTGCTGCAAAAGCAACTTCATTTGAAAGTAAAGACAAATTTTACGCACATACTAGCAAACAAACAAAAAATGCACACAGTATATATATATATATATTTTCTCCCTGACGGAATGTATAAAATAAGCAGTCGACACCAACAAGCCTTAACAAATGGTATAATAAAGGGGAAAAAAATTGTCACATGCATAAATGAGGAAATTGCACACAAATAACTCACCTTGTCAAGCTTCAGCACTAAATAGTCTAGCTCTGTAATATATATACTTAAATATCAAATACTGCATGGTTTGCTCAAGCTAAGGTGAATCCATAAGGGGAATCAAAGAGCTATTTGCATTTTTGTCTTTATCTAGTCAAAGCCATGCCCACCACATTTCTAAATATCTCAGAAGAACAAAATCAAACTTAATAAAAGTACAAAACAACAACTATTTAGATTGTATTGCAGATTCATTACACAGTATAAATACTGTTAGTAACAAAAGTATACTAAATAGAAATTGATTATCAAACAGTAAGCAGTATTTAACGCCTTCTTTGTACACTAGTTCATTCGGGAAAAAACAATCAACAGCACTACTTTGCTACAGCAAACCATGCTGTCCTTCAACAAGGAGCAACAAAAAACCTTGCTACATGTCAAATATACACTAAACCCAAAGATAAGCATTGCTCTACACGATACATCGCATCTATGCATATATACCTGTGAATATATACACATACACAGAATGCATCGACAGACAAATTTCAAGTGCTGCAGTCCAGTACATTAATACATAAGTAGTAACATTGACAACCTCAGATATTTAAGGCACTATGTGTAGGAACAAGTTACAATGCAGCGAGTCTCAGGACACAAACAATTAGAGCAACGTCTAGGCATCTCTCTGTTGTTTTTTTTTCTGCCCATGCAAAAAGACATGCAGTGTGAGGAACAACCTTTATCTGATAAGTGACTCGACACTAAAAACACCAAAGACATCGAAAAAATTCAAACAGTTAAACAAGTACATACCACACAGGGGGCATATGTGCGTCTGTTGCCCTACAACTGGATACTGGGATGGCTTTACACATGTAGATGTGTCTTGCACAAATTAGAAGGCAATATAGAAAAATAGTGAGGGCAAAACATGACTTTCGCCCCCAATTTTCACCTGTTCTGAAGAGTAACCATAGAAGATCCAACGAGAAGGTATATCAAATGTGCAAAAGTTTCATATTTATTCATTCTTTTTATCTCATCTCTTTAAAGCTGAAGTTTCAATTGCACCCAAGTCTACACAATTCAAAAAATAGTCTTCTTATTCTGTTGTGCCATGGCTTTAGATGCTAAAACCATGTTGTTTTTCTTACTCGCCGCTTGTTTCATTCTCAGATGTAGGGGTACTGGTTGAGTTTGGTGGGACTGAGGTGGAAGCCAGCGTAGGCAGGTGAGGCAATAAAGGAGTGTGGGGGGAAGAGGGGTTTGAACTGGTTCTGGTGAATGGTGGGGGAGGGCAGCAGCCGGTGGTTGATGCCCACAGTCACTTGGTGCATGAGGCTGCCCGGGTGGGAGATGCCATAGGTTGGCTGCAGGACGGGCCGTGTGGTGCAGGGTGACGGCATCATATGGACCATGGAGGCAGCTGAGGCTAGGGGCCTAGGGGGTGGGTAAGACAAAAGGGCGGGCTGGGGGGCCCCAAGGTGGGTGGGGTGTGCTGTAGTGTGGTTGGGGCTGTTGTGGGGCAGGGTGAAGGTGTGGCCGTGCACTGCGGGAGGTACATAGGCCTGCTGCCACCGGTGGCTGTAGTTTCCGTTCCACTCTTGGTGGCAAGAGCCATAGTGCTGGACCTGGGAAAACAGGAGGGAAAAGGGGTGACTCCACACAGGCAGCATAACCAAAACCCACACAACTATACTTGTACACTGGATCAAAATTCCTGATAGCTACTGATTCACTCAACTGTAAAACACTGGAAATGCCCCACTTTAGTGATCATGCATGTTTGAGACAGAAAATGGAATAATATGGCACAATATGCACAGCATTACCGTTTTGACACTACTGATTCAAAAGACTTAGTGCTAATGACCATACTGCACTGTAGTTGCCATGTGGTCTTGAATTACTAAATTACTGGTGTTTGATGTCTTTACAAGTTACCCATTTGTATCAGGGAAGGTTTTGCTCACTAAGGGCCTGCAGTCACGTGATGCAGTTGTGGAAGGGTAAGGCTGACCAACCTGCCCAAAGCCCAGGTGCTGCTGCTGGAATGCAGATGTCATCTTCTGCTGACGGTTAAGAAGGGGGGCGGAGTGAGGGTTCGGTCGGCCAGGGCCACTGCGACCCTTTGAATGATATGAGGTGTCTGGGGGGCGGGGGGTGGAGGGTCAACAGTTAGTTGGGCTCATACACAAGCTTGCTTTGATGAAATCAATGCAACCTAGACCAGAAGTAACCAAATGGTTCAATCCAACTGCTGCTCTGTGGACATTCAACCCATTACCAAGTGCACCTCTGTCGGGGTGCCAACAGCCACCTCTAAAGCAGAGAAGCAACTAGCAGTGGGTTGTAAGTGTGTCAATAGTGGATGAGATGACCCTTTGATCAAATTCCAGCCTTAATCTGCCCTCAACAAGGTAGCAACACAGTTGCACTTTCATTTAGTCATTTCTAAAGCTGGAGTGTTATAGATTGAGGCTGGCTTTAATCACTCGCTGCAAACATATTTATAGGTACAAGTGAGACAGTTGTCCAAAAATAACCACTACAAGGCTAAAATAGCTTGTGCTGGGATTTTATATGAGGATTAACTTGTGTTGAAATGTGGAGGGGGGGCTCGTGAAAGCAATACTGGGGCATATCAATTTCAGAGAAGTTTCGCAGCCAGTAGTGCTCTACATATTACCTGCCATTCAAACCTTAAATAGCACAAGGGACAAAAGTTCAAATGAAAGCACTGATTGCCACATATGTACATTAACACTTCATTTAAAAGTATGTTATACAGCCCAATTGACCCCTGCTTAATACCGCCATAACCATTTATAACAAAAGACATAAGCATTCATATAAAACAACCTATGTCAACTAAAAAACACCATTTACAAGGGACACTGGCTTTCATGAATAGTTACATGCACACAAATGCTCACGCATAATGAAAACAACATGGAGGCCTTATTAAGCCAAAAACACTTTACGACACTCCCTCTAAATGAAGTGCTAATTTATGTTTGAGTACAGCACAATAATATTGTTTACTACATACAAACCCATACACAGCAGAATGAAAAATGCGCTATAATCAGAGTTGACACAGATAAGAGAAACAGTGAAGGGAGTTGACACTGACTGTTGTTGACATGTCAACTCAAAACTGGAAGCCAACACATGGAAACAGGCTGACGGGTACAGAACCTATAATCACCTGTGATAGCCTCTTTGACCTATATAGGAAGCATAATCCCCTGCCAATGCCAAGTGACCTGTAAAGCAGACATCAGCACCAGTGATTGCGTCTTTGACCTACAAAAAGGCTTTAATTATCTGTGCTAGCCTTTGATCACAGAGTTCCTACCACTGGCAGCATTTAACTTGAGGATTCCTATCAAAAGTAAAAGTACTTTACCTAAGATGTTAACATGCATTGTAAGATGACCACTAAGTTGCTTGCTATATTGTAGTAGGGGGTAACTCTGATCCTTTCAGCTGAAATTAGGTTTTGTAAGTATCTTGAATATTTCATGTCTTCCTAGAATCCCTGCTGACAGCCTTTCCACTGGACTTCAGTGGAGGGCTTCCAGATCAGAGGCAGAATAAACACCAAGCGTAGAGTAGACTCGTAGAGTCACGAGTTTGCGTGGCTACCTGTGCTGGTCACCTGCTCGTCGCTAATGGAGTTGTTGTTGTCCCTCACGGGCGGGATCACAAAGGTGCACACAGCAGGCTTTCTGGGTTCCATCTCCGGGGTCACATGGGGCTTGTGGGTCTTGTGGTTCTGGTTGCCATCGCTGATGTAGCGGCTCTCCATGAAGGGGCTGTTGTTCTGGCCCGACGAATCTGAAGCCGGCGAGCCATCCACTGTGTCACAGCCGCTCTCCTGCTCATCGTCTGACATGCTGAGACAGGCGAGAGCAATCACGCTCACAGCTCATGTCACCACCATGTGATGGGCTAAATCTAAAGTTTACATTTTGCAAGGCCAAAACTACTATACGCAGATAATGTGAAAATGTCCTTACTGTAAAGGACATATTTTAAGAAATAATTCAGGGCCACATAAAGTAGCATATAACACGAATGCAATAACCAATACACTGAGACTTAACAAGCACCCAAAACACTGTAAAGGACAACCACAGCTTAAAAATGCTACAGTGCTTAATCGGTGTGAGGTCTTAATGTGAGCATGAAACTGGTAATTTAATAGTGAATCTGGAGAGGATGGAATTACCTGTTGGGCCTCTTGCAGGGCGAGGGGCTGGACTGCTCTGAGGTGGAGGAGCTGGTGCTCAGGGTGCTGTCAGGGCTGCTAAGAGAGCACACACGCTCAATGTTCAGGGTGCTCTGACATGCCTCACAGTCTGGGCTGCCTTTACACCTGCAAGGGATAAAATGTTCGGGCTCTAGTACGGTCCAACACAACTTAAGCAGACACTGCATCTTATGATCACATGCGGCACAGCACTGCACCACTGCAGAGAGAACTTTCATTAAACAATACCCTGCAATTAATACAACCAACTTTGTAATGAACCACATCATTATGTATGTACTTCACCCCAAATGCTACCTTAATACCAAACTGAACACATACATAACAAGCATACAACTACAACAGGTCCCTCAGCCTAATGACAGTTCGGTTACAGACAGTGCACTGCTCTACAGTACAGCAGTGAAGTGAGGATGTATACAGTTTAGTATCATCCTCTGCAAACCATGCTCTCCACAGGTCCTTAACAATTGAACACCGCAGAATTCTGTAGTATACCAAGTACTGCTTTGAAAATAAAAATAAACTGACACTGTGGAGACACAAATACACTCAGGACGTCACCTGAGAATTAAAATAACGACACAAATGGAGATTCATGTAAATTGAGCCAGACTGATCACACAGAAAAGTAGACCATTGTGGCCTTCTGAATTTCAAACAGGTGCCAGCATTTAATGAGAATGAGCACAGCAGACAATGTGCAGCAAGTAATCTGGTCAAGGGGAGCAAGGCTGAGCTGTAAGGCAGTAGTCGGCACTAAACAGTGACCAGAAAGCACTGATCTGACTGCGTGATTTGGTACTTACTCCCTCAGAGAGTGCCTCTGGGCCGCATCTTCCTCATCCATCTCACTGCTGATGGTGATTACGCTGACAGCGGGACTGGGTGAGTCGGCCACGATGATGGTCTGCCGCTGCTTGTGAGAAAGGACCAGTGCGTCACGGTCCTGCCCTGTCTTGCAGCAGCTCTCCTTCCCTGGCTCCGCCTCCACGTCTGGCTCTGTCTCCACCTCAGGTTCTGCCTGTGGGCAGCGCTCCACATTCTCCCCTGCTTCAGACATCTTTGGGGACTGGCACGCTGAGTTTTGGGTGTTGGTGTTGTGTACAAAATTGTTACTCCTGAAGGAAGACCAACAGGGGACCTTAATGCCTCAAAGTATGATCAATACTGACAGGAAAAAGAAAACAAAGGCATCCACTCCAGTCAATTAAAGTTACACAAAGTTTATATTGAAATATTTTACTTCATCGTGTGACAGCCTATCACAGACAACCTCCACAACTGTATTTTGCCAAGTTTATTTAACTCAAACTTGCTCAGCTCCAAACACCACACAGCTCAGAAGCAACTACTGCAGCTACCGTCTTAAGTCAGTACTTTCAAGTCAAGAATTTTGCAAGTTACCTGTGGACTAGAGACAGACTGATGCCATTATTTGTAAGGTCCACCAATATCTGCCGACGTTGTTTTTTGTTGCATAAATACTTCTGAAATATCCAGCTACAGTGCTAATGTTAAGCATATTTACTGCATGAATGACGAAGAAAACACTTCATATACCTGTTCAACGGTTCCTTTTAAATGCCTATTTATTTTTTCCAAATGGAACATACTGATGTGTTACGGAAAACAATTGTCTGTTACTGACTGACAATCCACACTGGACAAAAATCAGCATGACAACTCCATGACAACTATATGAATGCTTAAAACTAGGGTTAAAATTGGAGTGATGCACTAGATGTTACAGCTCCACAAGAAAAATCCAATTCTCTAGCTTTAAAAATTCAAAATCAAATTTTCTAACAGTATTGAGAGAGTAATAGGGCATAGGCAGTCACTACAAATCAGCTGTGTACTGGTCATTCCAGATACTTTTGCTACTATACATTGTGCATTTATCAGATCATTCTACACACACTTTATATGCCTTCTACTGCAAAAACATTTCACAAATTAAGAACCCTCCATCAGTATGCACACATTTCCACAATAAATAATAAAACTAGGGTCAAGGACCAATGGTAAAGACAGATACTGTCAGTTTAATAACACTGCGTTGTCAGTCAATACTACTGGTGATACATTGGTTGCACTCTAGATTAGAATTCTCCAGTCTCCACAGGTATGTCCACTCAGCTCTTGAGGTGTGATGTTCACACAGCTCTGCTCACCTGTTCCAACAGGGCTTGTTTCTCTTGCTAGCAGCAGGCTTGGGCCACACCACATGTGCGATGCCTATACTTATTGGCTGGTGTGCTGACATGGCCATTTGGTTGGTTAGAAGAGGTTGGGGCATCATGGAGTTGTAATGGTTGCTGTGACACTGTACTTTCCTGAAAACAACAGTATGGGAAATATGCTCTGTTTATGACATACCTGTCTGCTAATATTACATTGACATTCCCTATTTTTGTACCGTCAGCTCCCCTATAAATGCATATTATATAAATGCATGCTGTTTGTTTTTTTTTTTACATACAGCCTCTTTCTCCTCACTCCAGTCAAGTACATTAGATCCTAAGCATATACATGATCATTGTCAATATGGACAATGAACAGGTTGGTAGGTGTGGCATCCAGCTCACCCCCAGTCTCCCAGTATCTGTGGGCCAGCCACAGTGTCAGATGCCAGCGTGGTGGCTGGGGGTGCCACCGGTGGCACCTGCTGCCAGGCTGGGAGCAGGATCTGCTGGGCACGATTGGACCACGTCTGCTGCAAGGAACAGGGGCAGTGAGGCATCAATATAGGAACATAAACAAAAAAGCTGAATATTGACAATATAGGCACTTATACAAGGACAATGTCTGCCACCTGTCAGTCTAATGACTCCACGGTCAATCCGTGTCACCAACCTCAGTAATATGCCTATATCTGCTACTCACACCTGATAATCAAGGTCACTATGTGTCTGTCCTGTGCAATGAACTGTGGGTCTTCATCTAACCTGTGTAATGACCCCTGGCTGGATCTGTAAGGGCTGTACAGCAGGGGCTTGGGTCACCAGCGGCACAGTGTTGTCCATCCTAACGGAGTAACCTGCAGGCTTGTTTGGGTTTGGTGGGATTCCTCCAGGAAAGAAAGAATAAAAGGAGCTTTATGGAACAACCACAGCAGAGGAAGATATACATGAAATGTATATGCACTAAAGTTAATGCACTTAAACGTAAGCAGCTTTGATGGAATTATGTCACAGGGCTATGTTTGAATACCTGAATGCTGCAAAGAATGATATGGAAGTAGCCATATTCAGAAAGGCCCTATACCTTGCATGGCTGGAGGGCAAAGGATTAGCGCTTGCTGAAAGGAGTCACTGCACCCAAACTGTGCATTTCCTGTCTGCAGCGGTATCCCTGGGTGCATCACAGAGGGAGCAGATGGCACTAAAGCCTAGAGAGGAAGAGGAGTGAAAAACAGGCAATGATGAGCCTGTCTGTGCTGCATTCAGACTATGAAAAAACTAGACAAAAACAGAAAGACAATTATGTAATACTGTACTAGAAAAATGAAGGAATTTTACATGAAAACCTGCCCTTCCACCAAATTCCCTGTAGGTGGCAATATTGTAAAACTTGTCTCAGCAAGATTTCAGCACAGCAATGTGGAAAAGGACAAGAAATCAAACAGCGTGTGCATTCAGTTCAACGTTCACATGACCCTGTTCCATAACAACATCTAATTATAATGAAACAGACATTACCCTTATAACTACACATTATCAAAGAGCATTTCGTCACGAGTAACCTCCACTCCAATTTCCAGAAAGTAAGTAACCATAGTTACCACACACAGGGCTACGTCTTCATTTTCTAACTGGAATCCCACAAGTGAACAGTTCAATGTATTGCACACTCTCTGACAATATGAAGAAACTCAGTCATGAACTCTTGAACCATAATACCAACCATCGCTGGAGCAATCGGTCTTATTAGCAAATGTGAGAAAGAAATGAATACAACGTACAGCACTAGCTGTGACAAAACATTTCATACAAAAATAAATTACAAAACTACACACAATCCTTTTCAAACTGTCTCAAACAGCTTCAGTTTCAGTCATATTTTACAGGGAAATTTATCATATAACTCAAACAGAAAAAGCAAAAATGTTCTTTGATTACTTATGCATGAAATATAACATGCTAACCAACTAATAACCATAAATACATTAAATAAATGAAACCCTCCAGAGGCATGTCAGCTTCCCACTCCACATTCACTGCTATTAGAAAAAAACAACTACCATAGAACACATTCACTCCAGTCCAAGTTAACATTCACAGGACTGCCATAATTCTCTCACATGCCTATCACGCACTGATGTTACAAAAACACCGGGAGTAAGATGGGCAGTGTTATTGAAAGTATACCATGAATGGATTTGTGAATTACAGATGAATAAATAGTTTTACATCACGGCTCTTTCCATCTGGAGTTCCACCTGTGCTGTGGACCAATACAAAAACAAGAAAGTTTCAGCCAACACACGGGTTGCTGACTGCTGTTTTAAATGAAACCATGGGTGGTTCATTTCAGCTGTGAACAGCGTTTCTGTCAATAAACTGTCAAGATGGATTTATGTACTAATATTGTATTACAAACATATATGCAAAAAAATGTTACATATGTAACAAATGTGTTTAACTTTACCACATTGCAATGTGGATAATTTCCCATGCTTGTCTTGATCTTCCACCTTGTTATGAAGCATTAACTAAATGTAAGTGAATATTCAGCACTGACTAGTATGTACATAGCTGTGTGCTACCTATGTATATATTTGATGTAAAAAATGTTCCTCGAGAATGCTATTCCACAACCATTTACACATAATGGCTTTAGCAATTTGGAAAGGCTGCATTTCCACAGAGCAAACAAACTTACTAAGGTGAGTGGCAGTGCGAAAAGGGGACATGCAATATTAAGAGTGGACAAAGTGGTCTTGCATCCAGCATCACCCGAGCAAGGTCTGGCTCACAGCGCAATCTTCTTGATTTCAACCATGAAACCCCCTCCACTCCGTAATGGAATAATGGATTAATGGATGCTTACTTGTGTGTGCACAGTGCCCATCTTGTTGAAAGCCATGGACAGCTTGGCTGCGTTGGTTGAGGTGACTGGTCTCATGAATGGGGTCTTATTGCGGTTGATTGCTTCGTAGGTGTTGGAGCGTGTTATGCACACGTCCATGATGTGGAAACATGATGTGACACTGCAGAGGGAGAGAGACAGAGAGACGGGCCACAGGATCAGCGTATGCTGATGGCTCACATAACCATAGAGAGAAACCGTGTCTGAATGAATCGCTGCTTAGTTTAATCACAGTGGAAGAACAGTGGAAGAAAAAAGTGTCCCTCCTCAACTGTGCACATTCCGGGACAGCTTTCTGACTCCTGCTACTGCTGTCCTTTCAAGTTTGCTTAAATATACATACTTAAATATTTTACGAGTCAGACCAAAATCCTGTTTTTTATGGAGGCTTTTATAGGCCAACATGAAAGGCTCAGGACATTTCAACACTTGTAATGGACTCCACACATCACAACTATGCATATGTTTTTTTTATCTATTTTTACATATTTATAGTTTTACCCATCAAGAGCCATGTACAATTGTCACAAAAGGTACTCATTTTCCTCCAAAACAGCTCCAAAACAGAAACCTCAAGGTGTTGGCTAAACACTAAGTCTAAGGTGAAGCTGGTAGCAGCTTCACTGTGAGACTGCAGGATTAGTGAACACTGTGTATTTTGGACTCTGGCGGGGCAGGAGGACCCACTGGCTGCTATGGGGGAATTCGAGGAGGTGCTGCATGGTGACGAATGGGTGATTCAGGGCCTCAGTTGGGGTGATCCTCTTCTCCGCATCAATCAATAACATGTTCTTCAGCAAGCACACAAACACTCTACGGTCCACCTTCTCGGCAAACAAGTCACTTCCTTCCAGATTCATAACGAAGTTCACCTAGCAGAGAGAAACAGAATGCACGTGTGACTGACTTGATGCACTTTCTTCTTGCGTCATTCACTCTCCTCCTGAACTCTAAGGGAAGTACTGCTACAGAATTTTAAATTCACACGGACATGCATAATTTGTTTATTAGCTCTAGGGTCTGTCTTGCTCTGTTTGAGAGGGAACGAAGTTCAGTAAGTTTTAGCTGCAGCCCTTTTGCAGCCCTGTACTCACGTGCGCTATACCATCCAAACAGCTGAAGATGTACTTCCTGGTCTCCTTTGACTTCAACCCCGTCTCCATCTCGTGCTCCTCTGTTGTCTATAGTGACAGTAAGAGAGGGTGAGTCAGACAGGTGGGGCACAGTCAAAGTCAGCACATTCACTAAGGAGCCCAAAACACTAGGATACTAGTGTTCTATCTCTGCTGCAAGTTTCAAAAATCTGGAGTCTGGGGGGCTTCATGACTTAACAGGTTTACCATGTGCATGATGTGTTAGCATGGAGCACTCACCTTCAGTCTCCATGCTGCATAGGGGGAGTCCGATTCCCTGCAGAAGAAACGGGCTGTTTTCGTCCCCACATTTAGCAACTGCTCACCCGGTAACCCCTGGGTCTGGGAAATGTAGCGCATCTGTGGGTGGGGAGAGAGAACACGTTAGTGCCAGTCACTGCCAGACAGCTTGGCAGATACCCTTCTAGAGAATGACATCCACAGCTTAAGCATTACCTGGCTGCTTCAGTATGGTAGCTTTGGTAGCTGAAAAATCCCAGCCAAACCCACATACCATACTTGACCAGTCCAGCAACTAGTAATCCTTACTGCTGGCCTATTCACATGTCTTTGACATGTACTGAATGGAATAAATTGTGAACACACTGATTCTTTCATTCACAACACCCAGTTTGTCCCACCCAGTTTAAAAACAAAAGCCAGTATGTCTACCCTTCAATCAATTTCTTTCTTTGCACTTTAGATTTTCCTGTAGCAAGCAGTGGCCAGGTTCTCATTCCAGGTAAACAACATGTGTGCATGTAATGTAGAAATTGCACATTCAGGTTTATTGATCCAGCTCACAGAGTCCTGCCACCCTGACACCCACATATCAGAATGAACTTCCATTAACGACACTCTGGTCACTCTGGTCAGGGAGTGTGAGCTGAGCGTGCTGGTATCCCGCAATCCCCTGGCATCTCCAGGAGATGAGATGACACAACACATCAGTCTATTTAAATCAAGACCAGCACAAAGACAGTGGACTGCCAGAAACACACTTCTCATCATGTTCCACGTCACATGACTCTGAGTATCTGTTGGGGGCCTCCCTTCCAAATGAACACACGACTCATTCTACTGGGTTGCACCACTTAATTACATTTAATCATTTTCTAGCCCACAGGGGTTATTAACTTCCCCCAAACATGCAGAACCCTGCTCCTCAGATGCTGCTGATGTTAAATGGATGCTGTTTTGTTTTACAAAACAGACTCCCAGCTATGTTTGAGTGAAAAGAGACAGGGCTGAGAACAGCCCCATTGTGGGTGATCTGCCTTAATGGAAGGAGAACTGGTGAAGTTTTTCATATAAATATCAACCTGTTCCAAAGTCATGTTAGCCAGCTGAAGGTACAACAGTAGATTTGCCAGGGTTAAGGGTTAACTCGCCTGGCAAGTTAAGCAGAAACAGGCATGTTTATTCAATGCAAAATACCACAGCCAAATGTGTTCTTAATTCTTTCTTCAGGCAAGAAGGCATGGTCTTGTTCACATATCAATGATAGTGCAGGTTAGAAAGCAGACATTCACCTTATGCACCACATGCAGAACCTGCAAATAATAATCATCATTCAGGATGATCTCTTTATTATTTTTTGTTTGCATACAGATAGATGTAGAACAGTGCCAGAAAAGTTCAACTCCAAAGGTGTTCCAGTGTCAGCAGCACTTGACCAGCAGTAGAGACTCAACCAGTTGAAATGCAACCAATCACATTGTATAAGCATGGTACACACGTATACACGCACACACAAACATGCGCACACAGAGCTAAGGATGAGGGGAAATGCAGCTAGAATGCCAGCTAAGGGGAGGACTGGCTGATGAGCAGGTCACCACCTCATAGTCTCTTCACATCTCAGCTGGAGGCTCAGCAGGACTGTACTGTGAGTTCTCAGCCCCAGATGATTGGCTTATCTAGAGATGAGTGCTAACTAAAGCTGTAACCACCCCCTCACCACCCCCAGCATCCACATCATCACTGCCTGCTCCCACCCGTACATGCAGTGTTTTGCAAAAAATGTCCAGCACCTGCTCACAGAAACAGATTCCATCCTGCCCAGCTAAAAATATCACAGGACTCCGAAGATATGTCTCATTGATGCTCAGGTTGTCGGTTTTGAGTGGATGTCCCTAAAGCAGCAGCACATCTTATACACATCAGATAAATGCCATTGTAACAAGCCAAGGGGAATAAAAATCTATTGAATGCACTGAAATGGAAGAATACATACAAATAACACAGGTTACCCTCAAGTTCCCCAAGTGACACAAGAGAAGAGCAAAAACATCGGTCTTTACCTGGCTGATCCATGTAATGAGTTTAACAAGGAAGTGTAAGTCCAGTAACTGTCACAAACTTCTCTGACTACCTGCTATTAAGTAAATCTGTCCATGATTTGGACCCTGACCAGTGTGCACTTCATAACAGCCCTGTACACTGTATAGCAGTCACTTCTTAACCACTGAAAACTGCATAGCACACCATTTCTACTAGGGGTGCAACGGATCAAAAAACTCATGGTTCAGATCGTATCATGGTTTTTGAGTCACGGATCGGAGCATTTTCCAGATCAGCAAGAAAAAAAAAAAGGGAGACAAATATAATTTTGCTTTCCATTTATTACTTAAAGAACTTAAAGAACACTTAAAGCAAGGAACTTTTGCCCATGGTCTTAACTGAAAACAACATTCAAGATGTCTAATGTTTAAATAAAATCTTAAAATGAAATATTCAATACTCAATTGTTAAATTAAAGTGCAATATGAGCGCTTGTTCTGCTGTTCTTCGGCTGTGCCTGAAATCACTCCCTATTCATTATATAGGGTATATATATACATTTTACACTTGATTGTTGGACTTAACTGCCAGCTAACTAGCTAACGTTAGTTTCAACTAATTTGAACAGATGAAGCTGGGTGCTAGTTCTTTCATTAAGTTAGCTAGTGATGGCGAGAGAGGTAGCGGTATTATCTAGCTAGCAGGTTAATGTCAGTTGCAACTAGCTAGTCACTTAGCTAGCTAGCTGGCACAGTTAGACACAAAGATGTTCATACAAATGTTCGAATAAACATAAAACTATATCCGGAAAATTATTAATTTATTGTATGACTGTGAATTAGTGAGTGAGGGAATGAGTGAGCAATTCTGGACGCAGCCTTCGTCTTCGCAACACTTCTACTAAGTAAGATTGCTGATTTTTAAAATGGTGCTTGTATCTTTTCACTGCAACTCTGCATTGTCCTCTAACGGAATTATTACTTTAAAAAGTAACAGCAGCAGAACAACTATTTCTCACTATTATGCTTCAACTTTGCAATTAATCTGCGGTTCACATGTGTGCCGAACTGTGGGGGGGGGATCTGTACGGATCACAGATCAACTACGGTCCGTTACACCAATTTGTACACACTATAAGTGCTATTTGAGAGAAGAAAGAATAAGGCTCACTCTCTTAACTCCCATACACTGTATACCAGACAACATTGACCTTTACAAGTTGTACAACACCCTTTGACCTATGGATACAATGCACAAGATACCAAATGAGTTTACATACCTGTTACCTATATATAGTACAGTATAACAAGCATTCTAGATGTCACCATGCATCCACCACATACTGCTCATTTAACCCAGACATCTATAAATTATATAAAGCTGAAACCTCTACATGCATCAACTACAATATACATATATCCCACACCTACTATACCACACAAAAAGTAGCCCAGAGGTCTGTATACATAGAAGAGGCAAATAAAAGACCTTGTAATCCTACATGCAGCAACAAAAACAGTCACAGTCAGAGACCATCAGCATCAAGGTAATTCAGTCACAGCCATGGGTCAGTGTGTTGCTGGAGGAGCTACCTCTAGCTAGACTGGAGAAGGGGACAGCCCATTGTTTGACATGGCTCACTATCAGGGAGACTAAGAAAATCCAACTGCAACCTCAAGTGCCCTGGGCATTTTAGCAAAGAAAACAGAAGTAAGTGCCAGTCAGACAGACAGGGTGTGTCACAAGGCCATTCTACAGCCTTTAGAGAAATGTGTGAGAGCAGAGGAGGAAAGAGCAAAAACGTCTGTAGTATCAGATCAGAAATGGACAGAAATGCGAGGCCCAGATGGGAAACACACTTTCTGGATAAAAGTGTTTTTGAAGTCATTCAGCCCCCTTGGGCTGGCAGGAGCCGGTCACAGTAGAACTGCCTGTGACTGACATCCCATGCTAACAGCTCAGCACACATCTAATCACTGATGTCTCCTGTGAGCTCATCGCATACTTAACAGTGGGTTTCAATCATCCTCCCTCCATCTTAAAAATTAGTTTAAGTTCACCGGTAGCACACAATCCATGGTTTAAGGAACACACAGTTTGCCTATTGTAATTTACTTAAACCATCATTTCACCTTTTCATCTTTTCAGGAACCCATTTGGCTCAATCATCATTTCATTTCAGTGTTTCACTTCCCAGTGTGTTTCTCACAGCCTACTCTGCTGATTTTCATATGCCGCCCAGAAGGGAGAAGACATCAGATAGAATTTCAAAGACATGTGGATGTGGGCTGAGCTCCTCAAAGTAGCAAGCTGACACAAGATCTAACATGCAGTGGGATGGGAAAAGTCAACCAACAGGATGCACTGGAGGAGAACGCCCCGCTGCACAGGATCACAGGATTGTTACAGCATTGCAGGAATGCATAGAGAATGTCAGGCATTCAGGCAAAGAGACAGCGTACTGATGACGGTGAGAGGAATTATAAATACATTCTGCTGCATGGCATGGAACAGGACCCTTGGCTGGGGAGGCAGCCAGCAGTAGTCACTCCCCATGGCTCAAGTGACACCACTTGGATCCCATGGGTGAAACCACACACCACTCTGAAGCTCTCCTCATTACTTTTGTACCAAATGAGGACAACTCCCACTCTATGAAATCATTCACTCTATGAAAAATTACTGACCGTAACTACTGCACTACAGTTGATCTTACCACATCGCAGGGGTTTGGGGCTCAGCCCCCCCGCGATGTGGAATAACCGTGTAAAATTTTCAGCCCCCTAGGTGAGCAAAGCGAGCACCTCCAGTTGGGGGGGGGGGGGACTGCGAGCCCCCCCGAGAAAAGTTTTGAGATTTGACTAGCTTTAGGATGGTTTTAAGGCTATTTGGGATGGGTATTTGGTCATATATTAAGGTCAGTGTTAAGTAAAAATATGAAAAAAAATATGAGAAAGAATTTCACAACTAACATTAAAAATACAATTTATGTCAGAATACCTGTAATAAGAATCTACAATACTGTACTGTACCTATGCTAGCCTACATCAAATCGAGACATACCTAATATCATAGCCTATCCTACCTTAATAATAATGAAAAAATTGTTGCATGGGTACTCACCATTAACGTACATGGTTGAAATAACTCTGCTATTGAAGACTTTTCTCTACAGCAACCTTGAACTAAAAATAGGCCTATGTAGGATGAACACGATGATTGATGATGAAGTAATTTAACGAAAAACTTACATACACCTCTCTCACACACAGTTCTTGCCGTACAGTCAAGAGACTTGCACACTAATACATAAACACACAAAAAACTTATAACACTTAACTTAACTTAACTCTAACTTTTTACAAAATTCAACTAAAAAAATTGTGTATGTTTATGCCATTAAATGATAAAATACATTAATATTAATAATTTATTTTATGCATTTATGACTTACAAAACTTTTTCACATTTTCTTTACATTTCGTCTTCTATGCGCGTCATCTACAGTGCTATGCGGTTTCCCACACAAGGCCGCAAAGCTGCCCAAAAATTCCCATTTAAACGTTTGTTGCTGACCCACAAAAAATGCAAGCTGTGATGTGGAAAGCCACGATGTGGAAAGCCACGATGTGGGAGGGTCAACTGTACAATTAAATCACAAATGTTCCCCATTATCCAGCAACCTATTGGTCATGACTCCCATTACTCATCTTGTTGCATGGATGGATATTCTACTGATACTGCATCCAACTACATTCATTAAATTCGTTCTGCTAGTGACACTATTCCTGTATTTCAGTCAAGTTTTAGTTTTTCCTCCACTCACATGAGTTTGACAAGAGCAGCCTCATTACAACAGTGGACATTTTAACCGTGTATCTCTGGCTATTAAATCAAAGACGCACGACCATTTGCCAATGTAAATGTGGGCAACATAGAGGCGCCTCAAGGTAGCATAGTTTAGGGGGTTTGCTGGGACGCTCCCTCCTGGTCTGTAACCCTGGAGAAAGCCTTCCTGCTATGTGTGGAGGGAGTCAGATCTGCAGGCCGTTGTCAGAGCTAATAAAGGGTGCACTGCTTACACGGCAGCAGCTGTGAGTGGGACCGGAGCGGTCACTGGCCGGCCAGACAGACATGCAGCTCTTGCACTATTTGAGGGACAATGAGACTTGAAGCTGGGCTAATCTCAGTGCAATGTGTACAGTGCTCATCAGCACCCAGTTCTCCTGTATCGGCACATCGAGAGCTGGGGGGGGGGGGGGGGGTCAGAAGCTTTCCAAATCAACACACAGGCTACTGCCTTATTCCCCTCAGTGCGCGAAAGCGGTTCGGTTTACTGACTGTAGCTCTGAGCCTTAACATGTTCCCTGGGTACTTGCAATATGCTTTAGGGCATCTCTGACCTCCTCCCACAAAAAGCACATTCATTATTTTTAGTGTTTTGCAAAATCAAAACAGTTTAAGTGCTGCCAACTTGTCCTCTAAGCCTGGGAGCTGGGGGAGCCAGAAGAACAGTTAGACATGGATGCAGGGGCCGCTGAAACAGATATAGGGCAGAGATGTAAGATATGGGGTGGCAGGTGGTGGAGTGGGAGCCAAGGCTGGCCACTCCCCGCAGCGCATCACTCCACAGCAGCCCCAAATCCTTCAGAACTGAGTCTCTGTGCTGACAGTAGCACTGGGGGGTAACCGTCGCCTCCCTCACACCACAACCCACCGGGAGCTCCCATCACTGCTGCACCAAACTGTGCACTAATCTGGACCTGTCACTGTCCATCAGCTCCTGCCCATGGGGGGCTACCCAAACCAGGGGCCAAGCAGAATGTCCCAAAATCACAATGCACAGGGCTATTAAAATTGCACATCGCGGTGCAAAAAAAGCATTAATCCGGGGGCAATGCCATTTCATTTCTTTCAGTGGTTAATCGCATTCCACAACCAAGAACATAATGGAGGCTGGGGCGATCTAGGATCAGATAACAGGGCTTTAGAAGGAGAGGAGGCAGCCAGGGAAGAGGGTTTGTGGCATTTGCCTTCACAGTGCTTAGGCTTAAGAGAGAGGAATGGAGGTGAGCGAAGAGGGAGTGAAAAGGGGAGCTGGATGAAAGATGGGAGGCAAGCTTTACACATAGCACATCATCAGCAGGCAGGCAGAACTAATCAATCTGCAGAACAGCTGCTGGTGGGATGTGTGCAACAGATGAGGAGGGGTAGAGGTGCTCTGTTTTCGTTTAATCTGGCCACCAAAGCCACAGGCAGGAGTAAGTGGATTATTACCTGATCATACTCCTCCGCTCCGGGGTAGAGTGGCCATCCAAGGAAGAGCTCAGCAATCACACAGCCCAGCGACCACATGTCTATGGCTTCACAAAACGGCAGCCCCAGAATTATCTCCGGCGCTCTGCAAGGAAGAAACACAATGGAGCTTGTTAACTTGACGCAGATATCCACTGGCACACAAAACCTGACATTACTATAGGAGCAGTCTCTGGAAACTGTTCACAAGCTGTGTGCTGTGGGGAAGATGAGTACAAACAGAAATAAAATGTTTCAGAAAACAGGCAGTCTTAGCCTATATACCCTTATGGGAGGTAAGATTTAACTGATGTCACATCCTGTCAAATAGGGAAATGCATTACTACAGAGATGCGTAACCAGGTAACAAAACTACACAAGCAGACCTTATTTTAATTATCAAGTGTTAACCCATGAGCACTGTTGTGGAGTAGCCTGGCTGACCACTTCACAAGAGGTCCAGGCCCACTGTGCTTTGGGTTTTTCAGTCAGTGAAGGCCCTCTCTGAAAAACAAGGAGCATGTGATTGGCATAATGGAAACCGCTTGCTCCTGCTACAGGCTGTCTCATTTGCAACTACAGGTGTCAACCAGGCCTGCATTTTACATAACAGCTGCGTTGGAGATGCATGAAATGCCTGCTACTTGGCATGGGACAAGGATAATACCACAATGATCTCACTGAATTACAGCACCGACGCGTGAGGCTGACGTGTCACTGTCATCATCAGTTTCACACATTCAGCTCAATTACTTCCATATTAGAACAACCTTCTGCTGCAAAGGAGTAAGCCTCTCTTAATTAAAGCAACAGTGCAATGGCTTCAGGACTTCATTTCTCTTTTTTCAGCTAAATTGTAAGCATGGAAAAAATATATGTCCAACGGAAAAACCAAAAACCACATACAACAAGGCAGCCGTTTTGTCTTTTTGTCAGGACCTACACGTTCTAAAGGGACTCTGAATAGGGGCGAAATGCCAAAGCTGGCAAGTGCGTTCAGAGCAAACAATGAAACGGCTTGGCTTCCTCATACAGACCTCTGATGATAGATTTTCATTAAGTGTGTAATTTTCTTGCGTGACAAATGGGTCTTTCGACTAAAAATGGTCACCCACTCCTCCTACCTGCCAGCGAACCTCAGCCAAGATGGAGGAAATATATCTCTTGTATATTTACAATCAACAGATATTTTCTCCCAACAACATCAGTTACACAGGAGGGTTTCAGTAAAAATGCTCAGGTGGAAGGCAGGAGGAGAGACAGCTGGAGAGGAGAACCAGGCTGAAGGAAGGGTCTGAAAGCTCTGCCCATCTCAGCAGTGTCCAGAGGCGGGAGAAATGTGTAAAGTGGCTGATCCATTACTGTGGTGAAGACAGAGCCCAGAATACATTCCCAACTGTAAAAAAAACAGGGAAGTGGGTGGGGCTGTCCCAGCATCTATGCCACCAGACCTCTCACCGACAGTGGACTATATTTAAGGAAAGAGGAAGTTGTACCTGTTTTCATTGAAACACATTTACTCCTTTTTAAATAGCTCTTTCATTCTAGAGCCCCTGCTGAGTACTGACATGTTATAAACCACATGAGGCCCACATTATGCCTGCATAGAAACAGTGAACCACTGTAACGCTAACCTAGACTTCACATGTTCAGAAAGCACTGGAGGGCTTAAACTGCCTCAATGTCTTTCAAAGACAAACACGCCAAAATGTTATGTTACTCCATTTCTTCCCACTGACAAAAATGCTGAGGTCAAAGAAAAATACATCAAATTTTAACATGAGAACGCTCCTCATATTTATAATAGAAACAGTCTCCCAACCTGTCCATACTGTCCTGTCCCCTCTATACCAAACATTATCATCATCATTACTCAGATAGAAATGAATTTACTTGTATATTTCAATGTGTGTTGTGCACACTGTAAATACAGCAATAATATTTTAGTTTCCATCTCATTTATGGAAACAGTAACATTCCATGAATATGAAAAAAGTCTAGTCATCTCTTCCAACTCCATATTAAATCCACCACAGACAAACCTGAAGGCTAACCTAAGGCCCTGTTCACACCTAACATGCATCTTGGGTGATCTGATCACAAGTGGACAGCACTCAGTACAGGTGTGAATGCACCCAAGATGCATTGAGGACGCATTAAGATCCGATCTCTCAGACCACTTTCGGAGGTGGTCTGGGCCGCATATGGCCACATTCTTTCAGCAGTGTGAACGCGAATGTGTCCTAGGACACACTGAAGGACCAACTACTCACAGGGATCACAAACATGACTTTTTTATCCACTTAAAATTAAAGTGTCACTTTGACGCACTCCCATGGTAATCTGCCGATTAACTTCGCCGCAATTGTAGTGTTAAATAAGCTAGGGGTGTCTGGGACACCGTTAGCCCAGCGGCTGTATAAAACCGTGAGATGTAGAACGTAGGCTATTTGAAAGGTAAACAGACAATTAATGACCCAAATACAAATATTCATGTAGGCTAAGGGCGTGTACACAGTCCGCTTTTTTTTTTTTTTTGAAAAAGCGGTGGCTAGACCGGACGACAAACAGTCAGACATCGGTCCAGCGCAGCGATTGATATTATTGTCATTGTTATTATTTTGTCAACCTTTTTGTTGACAAAAAAAATAGCCACGGCGAAAATGAAGAAATGATTAAATCATAAATCCTCTTTAAAAATATGATTTTAACTTTAGAGGACAAAACCGAGAACCAGCTTCCTAGCACATAATCCATCTCTTCGTTGTGATTGGTCATTTGATACTTGTACTTGTACGTGTTTATTTGCATATAGAGTGGGGAAGTGAGATCCGATCACAAGTGGTCACAGACGCATGTGGAGACGCATTCCAATGTCAGGTGTGAACTGACGTACTTAGAGCTGTCCAGTTGTGATTGGATCACCCAAGAGGCATGTTAATGACAGGTGTGAACAGGGCCTAAGAGTCCCTCAAATCTTTCCCGAACCTAAGTAACTTTTGTTGCTTACCCACTTTGGAAAGGTAAGGAAGTTTCTATTTGTCCGTTCAAAGTCAAAGTTGTGAATGTCTTTCTGGTTTGCCTTATCAGGTGTGTAGTTTGCTTGTGTCAGGTGAATTCCCATTTTCATTCCATTTGGAAGAGAGAATCCCTTTTCACTGGCAAGATCCAGAAGATATTAGGGTTTTTTCCCCATTAAAATACACTGAGCTGAAGTCACAAACACAAACACTTCATTCTTATGCAAGCATACTGTGTATCATATCACAGTATTCAAATGCATACTTTAGATGACTGCATATGAGCTGCTGACTAATACCCTATGATCTCCGCCATGGCTCCAGCAGAGCGTGTCTACAGACACAGCGCTTTAAATGGAGCGGATAGACAGACCATTAATGCTGCTCTTTTGGAGTTAGTGGAGCCTTTGAAGAATAAAATGTATCTGGCAGCAAGTGACAGTTATTCTTCTTCTTCCAGTTATTCTGACTGTCACATTCTTTTTCAATCACTTACTGAGAACAGGGCAAAACACTGTACAAGTATCTGTTAATAAAGAAATCAATACTGGCGTTTGCATTATCTACAACTGTGAAAACAGGCAATTAGGAACAAATCAAGAGTAGCCATGTGCCACAGCAATCCTGTGTGCACCATGTGATGAGGGAGAATAAAGAGACATTTCATAAGCACAACATGCTACAGCACTAAGTAGCATCTCACCTCCCAGCCCTCAGTGAAAGACATGTTAGCTGAGTGCATGGAGAGGCCATTCACCCATGAAAACCATCTCACATTATCAAAACAAAATGCTTGTTAAAAATTGTGTTCAAAATAGATATAAATAAAATGGTATAAATAATCATGCAGCCCCAACCCTGTGTGTGGGCTTTGCCACTTGTGTTCCAAGTCTTACTCCAACTCCATTCCCAGGTTTTGACATGAGATTTGTTCTATTGAGTTAATAAAGAATGATGTAATTACAGCACCCTGACAACAACACAGGGAGTTGTGGAAAGTCTGTCATGCTGAGAGGAGAGTGGTTGCAATTAGCCTCTCGCTGCATGGACCCAAGCACCGGCTCATGTCGGTAGGACTTCTGCTCACACCCAGGATAGCATACCATTCATAGTCAAAACTCCAGCATCAGAATAAAAGCCCCAGCTCCAGTCTGGCTTTGAAGAATCAACCCGTAATGCGTGAAGTGCACACATACTATTTTGATGTATCGTAGCACTTTGTGGCATTGAGAGCAAGGATTAAAATATGCTAGGCCTTTGACAGGAGAGCTTTCCCGTGAACTCTGCGGGGGTGTCATACACTGCATGACACTTTCCTTGGTGTGCGTTTGAGCCCACAGCTCAATATGTGACTGTACCAAGCCTACTTTAGAAATCACACAGGTATACATGCAGGCAAACTGTGTGATAATTTGAAATAACTTCTGAAAATGTACAGTCAAATATGTGATGAATCAGAGTACTGCGGCAATTGGACACCTAAAGTAAAAGAAAAAAGTCATTTTTATGCAAATAGTCAGTGTTTAAAAAGGGGAGGAAAAAGGTGATCCCTGCAGTCCTTCAAGTGTTCCCTGAAAATAACTGTTTTTTTCTGTATTTAATAATGTACAACCAAATGTAGATATGTGGGGATCAATCAACTGTCTTCAAGAAGACTAGCAATTATCTCTTGATGAGCCTAACCATCTCACATAAAAGGAACTCTCCACCATGCTGGGCAGCAACTCACCTGATACTCTGAACAAAAAGGTCACTGCCATCCTGTGGTAATGATCAGAGCAATCAAAGTTTATGAGAACTGATAGGGCCATTAAACGTGTAATGAAAGGAGTGTTTACCGGCTGTTTCTTGTTTCAAATTGGAGAAGCTACAAACTGAAGACCACATAACCAGTATTTGGTGGCCACAGCATCAAACACATCTTTCTACTATGCAAATGAAGACTCCCAAACAACATCATTAGTGTAAAATAATTTGCAGCCAGCCTTGGTAGACATATGATGTCCTTGTTAAAAGTGTTAATTAAAAAGCCGTTTTTTTCACACTGCGACAAGTCATACTTTTGTTTTGAGCTGCAATCGATATAAGGATGTAAACTGCACATGAAGAACATTTTTTTTTTTTACAACTATGTTATTAAAACTAGATGTTGATATGACATTCATGTATGCCCCCTTTACCCCTTTACTTGGTGAGTCTATTCTCAAGAAAACAATAAACCAGCCCAAGGGGTCCACATGCCAAAAAACCATCAGCAGACAAAAAAGGGATTTAGGAGAATGTGATTTAAATTCAAATTATGCTGTTTATCTGGTCCACTACTTAGAAAGATCAGCTGTACGCACTGTATAAGTGGACACAAAGAACTGGCTGATCACGGATTCGCTCTGTAGATCTGCATGCCTGCTTTGTTTGCTGGCTGTGTGATGAGGGCACAGTGACTTCAGATGCACAAATCAGTGATATCCTAAAGATCACAGGAATGACACACACACAGAGCGGGGACCGATTCCCTGAACTGAGCTATGCACATGTCACCACAGCAACAAAGCACCTCAGTCCCTTAAGCCATGCAGTGTAACTTTCCAGGGAAATGACGTATGCTGCAGGGTTAGACATGAAATGGAGCTCCTTGATTGCACACACTCTCGTGTGATGGGTTGCCAGAAGGTTATGCAACTGTCCAGCACAAGTACAGATCACACCACCTGCAAGGCCTTGTTCGCCAGGTTTGAGGGGACACGTCGGTAAAGGACTGCTATTCCTGAAGCAATTTACACCTCAACAACCCTGGTTTCACCTGCAAAGGCAGATGTCAGGTATGGCAGAACACTTAATGATGGCAACTAGTGTGGCAAAAAGTATGTCCTATAAGATTAGAAGAAAGACAGACAAAATTACAGCTGTCTCACACATACACCTGAACAGACCCCAGTTTCAAATATTAAACAACTTAATTCAACTGCATCTGACATCATCCAATGCTAAAACAAGCATTTCATATCTTGATCACCCAAGATTTGCTCAATGCATGGTGATCTTCAGAGAGGCCTCAAATAGAATATAAAGACCAGAGAGAAAAATGAATATTGAAATAGAAAAACATTCAAGTTTTATGGTTTTGTTATTCAGTCAAAAAGGCACGACTGACACAGTAAAGGTTACATGAGTACTCATGGGGATTAATAAAATGAAAAAAATTCACTTCTTAGTTATTTCATCAGCAAAAACAAGAAGAGATGAGTGATAACACACAAATATAGTCACTGAGTGGTTTCTCCAAGTGAACACCACACTGTCAGCACTAAACGGAGAGCAGAGCTGTGCATTAAGGGCTGGGTTGAAGGGCTCGGGTGCTGACACGCTGGCGAGGCTGCTCTTCATTAACCACATCTCAGACACACCGGCTTTATGGCCCACTTCCTGACAGATCCAATTTAATTGGCCTGAGACGGGGGCTGTCTGTGTCAAGCCCGTGCACCGACCCCGCCCTGCTTTGTACGGGGCCTAATGGCTATCTAAGTGCATTAACCTTCTTTTTGGCATCATGGATACATCAAAGCCTGGGCTAACAGACGCTTGCTCGCAGCCTGCTCTAACACCATGTCCTCTGGGCACCTCATTACTGCAAGCCTCTCAAGTCAGCAGTGGCCACCTGTGTGACTGAGGACAGGACTGAGTCAGGAACCATTAGGACCCTTCTCACGTGTGTTGAACCTGGTATACTGTCTGCCACTCAGGAGTGGTGTTAAGTGTCAAAACCTACACCAGTGTGTACAAGGTGCTTATCCTCTGCTACTGCAGAGTGCAACTTGACAGCACACATTTTGTAGCAAGATTTTTAGAATGAAAAAGCCACAGATGTTAGCCTATTACTTGGTCTTCACTCTTAGCCTTACAGAGTGGATGAGAGAGCCTGAAAAAGTATGAAGTTACCCTTAAAATTGGAAATTATGGTGAGTAAAAGATTTGGAAGAATGAAAACGCAATGTTACAGTATTATCAGAATGCACAGGGCTATAGGCTTATAGAACACTTTAAAACTGCAGGCTGTTTTCCATTAGCTGTACATAAAGGGAAACATTCACTTGAAGACCAAGCAGAAAAAAACAAGCTAACAAGGAAAGTTAGGAGAAAGGAAGGATTAAACAGAGATCAACTTTCAAAGCAAATAGCAGATGCTTGTGAAATTCCCAGATCAATGGAGATGGGGAAACCCTCCAACATTCTCCAAAGCCATTACAGAAAAAGGCATGTAAGGACTTTCAGCTTTGTTATCCAAGACATCAACTGCAGCATAAACATGAATAGGAGCATGACAGCCCAGAAAAAACAATACGCTGTTGCACAACAGTACATGTGGATTCCTTTTTATAATGGCGAGAAAAAGAAAACAAAGTAAGAGAGAAGCCTATTGTCCAGCACTCTTAGGTTACACTATTAGGTTACATACAGGTACAGACAGAATCACTGTGCGGTGAGGTTTTGCAAGGCGTCTAGTTGGGAGGGAATGCCCTATGCCAGTGCTCTTTCTAATGTTTCAGTGAGCTCAAAGGTTTCACAAGTGTGCTGCAGGCCATGGAAAAAAACCCACTATGGAAAAAAAACCATGCTTTTACAAACATCCATCTGGAACTGAGTGTGCTGCTGACAGTGCCTCTTAAAATCCTCTGAGCACCATACACTGTAGTCTTGCTTTTCGCCGTCTGCTTAACTGAAAACTAAACAGCGTGTAGTTTTCTTGGCAAAAGGAGGTATAGTTTTCAGGTCTTTACGCTGGCATGTCTTAAAAAATGAAACTACTGCATAAACGGCCGAACTGTTATGTCATATCACATATCAGCTTCATAAACTCCAGGCCCCCTGTGATTTCAACTCTCGCTAAAACAAACAAAATAAATATGCTTAACAGTTGGTTAAGACCTAAAAACTTGTCTGCTTTTCCATTTTCATATGTAAAAAAATTCCCTTGAAAACTAATCACAGAGAGGTCATTGCCTTAATGAAGTGGAAACAGGAGCAGTAACTACTGGCTACTGCATGACTCTCAGCCAAAGGCAGCTGACGGGTATTGAGCGAGGGTAAAGTAGTATTGTGGAGGAGTGTGTCCTTCTCTCTGGCCCAAAGTAAGAGTCCCTCCCAACTGCTGCTGCTCCCCTGCATGGGAACACAGGGATTGGTGTGCAACTTAAGAAGAAAGAAAAAAAAAAAACACTGGCCATTCAATCTATCAAGACTGAAGAGCATGTAGAGCTTTCTTGAACACCCATCAGTGAACTCTCAAACCTTCAAATACCCAGCAAAGACCCAGGCCCTGCACTGGAAAGCACTCGAAAGCCCGGGAAATGCACTTGTTTTCAAAGGGGAGTTGTGGTGATCTGCCATTTCCACACACAGTGGAACAAATGCACCGTACTGAAAGATTTTACTCTTTCACAAAGATTGTGCAATAAGGGAAAAGTCAGACTGACTGTAAAAGCAGTAAGGCACAATGATTTCATGAATATGGCAAACTGGCTGGTACCTGCCAAAGTATATTGTAACTGATACCTGATAGCTGAATTGGTGCCATTTTTGGTTCCACTCTACCTCTCTCTGGTCTCAGAATACACAAAACACTACCTACACCGATTATTGATCCAGAAACAAATGCACACAATCTCCAAGATGAGATCATCTTCTCTAACTTTCTAAGGAACAGCAGAATTATCACCCCCTCTTTTGCTCCTCAACATCTGTGAAAAGATAAAAAGGTGAGACTTAAGGTTGGGGCTTACTGAATGCCATTATTTACACATCACTCTGTACTCCACACCTGCAGTTCTCTATGTGAATTTCCAAAAACCATTTCATCAAACAAAGGCTCTGAAACAAAACAGGATGCAATGGTTCAGGCAAATCAAATATGTACCGACATTTAATCTTTTTTAAATCACCCCCTACTGCAAACAGGCACCTTATACCACTGAAGGAACAGGATTCCCCAATTATTCCTCCTCCACATCGGTGATGATGCTCCCATTCATGACACTGCACTTCAGGACCCTCACAGGAGTCAGCTATAGTCAATGGTCAGCTTAAAAATGCCCATACTGTCACCAGCCTATGGTTTAACAGTACAAGCAAAGATAGTTCTGGAGTCTGCATAAACCATCTCAGGTGTGACTCTACATAACAAGCACAATCAGCCAAACTCAGACTGTTGCTTCAACGTGAAGACAGGGCAGCAGTCATTAATGTAGGAGGAATCTCACACTGGGAAAAGATAGCCATGAAATGCAGATTTCTACAGAATTAGCCTGCATCTACAGTGTTTACAGCATGTACACAACAGCTTTATTTTCAGGGTTTAGTTCTGCATCAGAATTAATTGCATCTGTGCTGAATACAGTGTCTACACTGCAAAATCTGTAAATTCAGCTCAAAGAAGATTTCCATAGTCTGAGGATTTAGAGTGGCTTTAGGCTGCTTACATATACTTTTAAACACACGTGGAATCACATGTGTGAATGAACAGGAGAAAAATTCAAGTACACTCATGTTCCTGACAATCTGCTGGTTTCCCAAATGAAATCCACCAACACTGAACTGGACGTTCACTCTAGTTTACAAAATGAAGGGTCTTCAGTTGGGAAAAAATCCAAGGGCAAAAAGAGGACCAGAGATTTAGACCTTTTGCAGGGGGAAACTTTGGAAAACCTTTCATTTCTGTCATGGAGATTAAAAACAGCATGTACACCTGCTGCTCCAGCAAGCCTCTGTAAAGCATTCAACCAAGAAGTGCAAGACGTAATGAAATATCCTTATCCTAGAAGCAAGTCTTTCTAAAGGAATATGTGTTTTTTACCTAAAAAGGTAAGGAAACTGACATTTCAAACATTTCTAACAATTCTCACATTCCGATTAAAAAGTCTAGCACATGATCCATTTGCTTCAGTGTCCTACACAGTTCAGCTGCAAAACAACTTGCTAGGGAAAAAAGTACAGGTATGTCTACAGTGTAAGCTAAATGGACCTCTAATTCACAGACATTTTCTAATGCTCCAAAATTTTTTTCCTTGTGCTCACTTACAGCAATATAGTGTTAGATGATCAATTGGGTCTAAAATGGCAATTGCCCTGCTGAGGAGCATGGCCAACATGGAATATTTCAGAGTGAAGTGACCTCACACATCCACCCTGGGTCAGTCTAATACAGCATCATGTACTGCATAACACATTGGAACCAAGGGAGACAGAATAAATGAATTTGTGTGACATGTACAGGAATATGGTGCTTATGAAACATGTTATCTCCATACACTCCTCCTTTTGCATGCTACTTAGTGTCTGAGTAACTCTCCAAGGGAATATGCCCACCCCTTCCCACCCCACCCCTCATCTCTGCCCTTGGGGAAACGTGAACCACACACCCAAGCTGCAAGCTGAATTATTCAAAGCCTGCAGTGCTGGCTCCACTCTGTAGCACTACACAGCTTCACTCAGCCATGGCACGGAGCCCAGGTCTCAGCAATTTACCAATAAAAATCTCAGTGGTATAGATGAGCAACATACAACACAGTGAAGTATAAGGGGCAAGACCCCAACCAAACTGCTGCAAACGAACCCCTGTAGTTTAGAGTGTTCTTCAACATGAGGGAGGGAAAATGCTTCTGAGACTTTTCAGCTCAGTGGAACACTCCAAAACCTGTCCAACTTGACGCTGTAGCTCACATACCCAAGGGACAAAAGGGTGGAAAGAAGTGGTTTCAAAACCCTCAGCCCACTCAAGCCACTAGACAAAACAGGCTGGAAAACCCAAACCTGACCTAGACCCTGCCAGTCTGTGAATGGTGATTGTTCACTTGTTGGTGAAAGCCACTGAGAACATGTGTCCCACAACTGATGCACCTGAAAATTGGAGTGCAAACCCGCAGGCCCCACAAAAAAAGTAAAAAGAGGTGCCATTGTTGCCCTATGAAAGAGCAGTGTGTGGTGGATGGCAGGTTAGGTGACTGCACAGTAAAGAATACTGGAGACCCATCTGGACTTTTAGGGGTTAGAGCTCTGAGAGTTCTGTGGGATTGAGTGATCTGTGAGAAACTCCTCTATAATGCAGGGCCTCTAAACCTTTGGCTTCATAGATGGAGCCAACAATAATCCATCAACAACAAACAACTTAGAACAGGACTTGACAATGTTCCCGGTGTTCGTTTTTATGATCCTTCTGTATTTTAAAGGTCTATGAGGAAACAGTGAATAAGCTGAGAGAGAAAATAGAAATATTAATATTCACTATTACTATTTTCCCCTTTATGGTGAATGGTGAATTTCTGACTTAAGTTAAGATTTAAACACTGAAAAACCAGCTGAACAATATCAACTGTCAATGTGAAAGCATCATGTCTGTGAGAGGATTTCTGTTTCAGTTCTCAAAGCCTGGTGAAACTACACGAGTCGTATCTGTCTTGTACTTTACACAAGCAGTTAACCACAGTACGTTAGAACCAGTCCCTGACACAAACTCAATAATTCAGCTACTCCCAAAAAATTTGATATTCTCATTTAATCTTAAACACTTACATAGTCCACACTCTACATACACACAGTTGAAATAAATAACATTCAGAAGGAAAACAGGAATACTTCCAAACCACGTTTTTTTCTTGGCCTGTTACTGTCAATTACACTAAAATGTAATATTCCGGATGAACTCCACACCTCTTGTTGTTCTGTTCCAGAGGGTTGTATGACCTGCAAAAGTCCTCGAAACATGCACACAGTCTCTTCCCCAATAACCACAATTTTGACCTGTCATTTTGCACTTTTCAATATGCCAGCGAAACATCACCCACAGGGAGCCGAAAAATCCAATCACCTCCAGCTCAGCACAAACAAAAAAAAGAGGCCCTGCAAGGCATCTGGTTGAAATTTACAAGTGGTACCATGACTTTACACAAGCACTGCTGGTCCACCCACTTACTGGAAAAACCCAGGCCTTGACAATCAGCAGCCGTTCACCATTTCCAGTTACAGACAACAGGAAGTCAAAAAAGCTTTCAAAACCACAATCTGTCAAACCCGAGTCCCGCTTGTAACAGTCTGACGGTAAAGTAGTTACAGAGCAGTGAGAGAAATACTGTACAACTGTACTTGAATACAGTTGGCTGAGGCAAGACACTAGAGTTTCCTCCATTACTTTGGGAAGCCATGTCAAATAGAGCCTTTTAAGCACAAAAGTTGCATTTCATTCAAAGAATCAGCCTTACTGGATGCAAATTGTGACAAAATAAGCCTGTATGAAAAGGTAACAATTCTTCACTATACTTAGGCTTCCGAATCTCTGGTCAATACATACCTCCAAAAAGTTGCAGGTGGATGACAGATGACCAGCAGCATGCTTTTAATCAATGAATGACGATTGGAAAAAAATGTCAAGCATGCATGAAGCAGACAGCCCTGGAAGCCCAATCTCTACCGGGTTTCTACTCATATTTTGTTAATACAGGTCCGCATTTTATCTTGAGCGTAAATTAATACGTGAACGTTTTCCCTCTGAACAGCAATCATAATAATCAGATATTGCAGCTATGCTTCCTGAGCACCAAGATAAAGCATTCCTTGCAGACCGCAACACTTGCAGCTGTACAAAGCCACAAAAGGTGCGTTTTAACCGAACACGATGCGAAATTTCGCTTCGCTTTCCTCACGCGGGTTTGATCAGTTGCCTGAAAAATGAACGAGCGAATTTCACGCCACGTCACAGCAAGCATTTTTGATTACACCAACGCTGCTAGCGTAGTTATCTTGCGTTGCTAGCTAGCTAGTTAATTAGCATATATAAATACCGCACACAAGCAGTTTGTCATTTCTTGTGAACTTTTTTTAAGAAGTAATGGTTCTCTAAAGTTTCAAAGTTAACGGTCTACACAACGATGGGTCCACGTTTTGAAACGTCAGTTAACGGACAATACCAATCAGCCTCAGATTTCTGGAAAGAGGGCGTGGCTTCTAGCCCTACTTGAAGGTGACTGGCTTTTGCCAGGTGAAAGTTTCGCTCGAGTTGAACATTTTTTAACTCAAGTGAACGCTCATTTCGCATCGCTCACAGTTTCGTCATGATTAACTCCGCCCATTAGCCTCCTGCCATTGACTTTTCATGCATTCGCGTCGCATGTAAATTTCGCGTCGCGTTCGGTTAAAACACATTTAGAATTCTCGCCCAGCAGCCAAATCAGGGAACCAGCAATTCATGGAACCAGCAAATGGATCCCTGTCAATTACTTTGGTACAAACTGCAACAATATATAGTGCTAAACTAATGTTTTGTATCAAGATTCTGGGCTCAATGGGACAAGCTTTTGTCCTACTCAGAGATGCTGATGTATTTCAATATCCATCTGAAGTCAGAAACAGGGCTTGGGAAAAGGATGAAGTGAGTTGACATCCTTTTCTTTAACAAGGAGTTAAATGACAGCTGTACTTTATTAACACTGCCTAGATGCAGAGGATACAGAGAAGCCAGGATGCAGCTGATCTGAGGTCAGGTTGTTATCTTCTCTGAATACAATTTCCCCATGTCGGTGAATCCCCCAGGTCTTCAGCCAGAAACCCAGTTACAAGACTCCAAGCAGCTCCAAACCCCATAAACAAATAACACTCATGAATAAACCAGCAACCATCAAGCCACTTCCACAAATTTTGAGCAAGACCACCCAGGAATGTGATGTAGTCTGTGACCTTCAGCTCATTTCCCTTATATCACCTACAGACAGGAAGCAGCTAGCAGAGCAGAATGTTCATTTTTGTTTATTTCATTTCACATTTCATTTATTTTCAGACGATAAAGGCTTACCATTTAAAGTGCACTGTGTATAGAGACTTAACATCTTTTTGTGGCAAAGGAAATGTAATATTTCAGTGATAATTCAAAATCAGCCAAGGAGACAATTGTTCAGTAAAGTGAAAGCAAGCTATTCAACCCACCCCAAATATGCCCAACTGTCTCAGCTTTAAACATAGGAGTGATAAACTCTCCAAAGCCATCAGGGATAGCAGGCATAATAGCAAATGCCTAACTGATGTGGGAAAAAGAACTATGAAAGTAATGAATAAATGTCATGAAAGACCATATTTCACTGCATGCATTAACCCTGTTAGACCTGCAAAAAAGTCGTTCTGCAAAAAGTTTTTAAAAAAAATATCACAAATGGTATTGCTCACAGAAATTCTTGGGGCCTCACCATAACTGCATTTTCCAGCTACTTGCTGAAATTTCAGTGTAAATCTCAAGACTCTAATTCCATGATTGGGAGAAGCAAAGAAGTAAAAGTCTGGAAGAACAATTAATGCACAAGTCAGTTGGTACACAAGTTGACAGTGGCAAAGAAAAGCATGAATTTAGAGCCTTAAAAGGAAGAGGAAAAAACTAAAGGAAAGTACCTTGCTATTGAAGAAAAAAGGCCTCATTTTCAATTTTACACATCATGCCCAACTTCCTCAGGTGAACACAAAAAACAGCGGACAATGGAACATACTGACCTTGAACACAAGAGTGACCTCTCTAGCATGTAGTTCTGCCTTATTTCACCCTGGCTGCCAGTGAGCTTCACCATCTATAGTAGTCAACAGGCTCTGGCTCCCTCCCATTGGCTATTTAAAGCAGCACCACAGTGTTTGGGTACTGCTCTCAGAGGGGAGCCAGCTACAGGCACAAATCATTAACATGTCAGGAACAGGGGAGGATCCTCAAGGCTCTGTGAAATTTTGGACATTTTCTCAAGTCCCATGCCAAGACACCTCACCCTCCCTTCCAGGACCATCAAATTCACCCCTCCCACAACACAAAGGAAGATGGGAGTACACTTCCTGTTGACAATTGGTTCCTGAAGACAGGCACTCCACACTGGAAACCTCTTCAAGCCCCAAGGCCCATAAACCAGGGAGCTTCTATGTTCTTCTTTTTAATACACAGACATTGCAGCAAGGCCCAACCCATCCCCTGCTTTGATTTGATGGACAAGTGCCCTGGTTACAACCACACCTCTCAACAGAGTAAGCCAAATGAATAACAAAACTGAGAATGTGTCAGGGCTTCCTCTAGGTGCAATTGTATAGGAGAAAGTCGAAAATCACCCAGCTGATTTCTGAAAAGTGAACATGTCAAATCACATCTCCATGGAAACTTTTTTCCATTTGTAGATCTAAATAAATTTCCCCCCAGCTATCACATAAATATATGTCACGGCTTCCCTTGGCTGCTTTATGAAATGATGTCCTCCACTAAATCAAATATTAATCTTCATTAACTGAGCAAATATGAAATCAAAGAACTGCCAGTGGATATTCTCAGAAGGGCATCTCCATTATTCTTTGTAGTTTCTGATTACATGCAGGCAATATACTTCACTAGATTATACTGGATAACCGGCAATGAAACTGACTCACATTGGGCAGCTGTGCTCTATATTCAACTTCCTCCTAATGTCACACAGCAAACCATACAGTTTTCTGTAATTACCCCACACATCAGGCAATACAAAAAAGTGGGTTCGTGAACAAGAGCACTGAGCTCCAGACACAATCCCTGCAGATATGCAGTGCTGAACCTGGCTCCTTTTCCAGACACAGGCATCAGCAGGATAAAACAGTCTTTTGAAAGTGGTTAATAACACTTCCACCAGCCAAAACAGGCCAAACACCTGTAGAAACAGGACAACCAAAAGCTACAAGCAAAGACAGTACCCAAGCATGAAAGGATCATGAAGAACTTTAGTTTGCATATGTTCCCTATATAACATACCCTTTTCTTGGTCTGTGAACATGTACTGTTGACTATTCAAATGCGATGTAAATTTACTGCAAATGTGAATGTTGTGCAGACATCATAGCATGACATAAAATAGATGTGCATTTTTCCAATCTTGACAGTTTCATTGGCCATGTTCTGATGGCACGACGGGCAGTGTCTGAGTTTTTATTCTGCGCCCATTTAGCCAAAATGCTTCCTGGGGCCCCATTAGAGCCTAAACCGAACAACTTACACTACATCGACACAAGCTGATGCAGGCAGTCCCCATTCTGCCAAACTGCCTTCAGCAGATGAATGCGCATCCATCCTTTCCCCTGCAGGCAAAGTATGGCAGCTTCTTGCTCCCTGTGTACAGGGCCGTTTGTATCACCATTCCCCATTCATTTTCTCCCCAGTGTGAAGTGGTACAGAATGGCTGTGACCTTAGTTTAAGTTTAATCTTCAAACCAGCGGTGATTAGGGACCAGGGATTATTCATATTACACATCCATGCCTACCTGAAACACGTATATGCCTTTCTGAGTGTCAGGTTTCCAGTAGGTCAAGTAAATCTTCCTCATGCAGTAGGAAAATGTAATCAAATCAGGAAAACGGTTCCACCTTTCACACCCTATTACTGCACAGCACAGAGTGCTGACAATAAGTAAACCATACGTTGAGTCAATCCACAGAACACTGACTGCAGTTACGTTCTCCAGATGCAAGGTGTGGCTATTTGAACTTTGTGAGGTGCCTATAGTCGTACTGAAGTACATCACAACTGACAAAAAATATCAGTTAAATAGCCTAGAAACAATGGACCGATAAGAAACTAAAACGAGAAATTACCTGCTTGATTGAAGTGGTCCATTTTCCTGCTGAGGAGGTGTGGGGGGGGGTGAAGCTCCAGACAGAGCAGAGACATGGCAACAAGTAACAATGAGATGACGCAAATAAATTTCAGCCGGATGACTCATTCCCAGAGCCAGCCTTGCCTTCCTCCATGAAAGCAAGCCCAAGCAAAGGCCAACACATGCGGACAGGAATGAGCCAAACACCGCCTCATCGCTAAAACAGGGAGTTGGCTGTCAAGGTGCAGTTGGGATGGTGTCACATTGGTAGCCACTTTGATGTGGATGTTTATCAGGTCACACTCCTTTTAATCAGCATTGTGAGAGGGAGAGAATCTTCTCTGTCTTTTGTGGGATTGGAGAGTTTCAGTGCAACATACCTGTGTAGACCGGAACCCAATCTCAATCCTGCATTTTGGGAGGGTGATTCATGTCAATGTGTTACTGTTGGGTTCCTACCCTTCTCCATATCACAAGGAAATGTGTATTTAAATAAGATGGTGGAAGCTAAATAGTTTAGAGTAACACTAACTTAATAAGTGAAGTATTTAGTGGCCCGGTTTGACGAGACTGTAAAGGCAGATGAGGTTTTATGTTTCACACTGCATTTGGACCCTGTTCTGTGCAGTCTGTGCTGACCACCCTATTGACATCATGTTGTCTGTGCAAAAAGACTGCACATCGCATTCAGCAGTCCACCACCTGGCTCCATTTCAACCTGAGCCTAGGCTGCATGACCTGCTCGCTATTGTAATCCAATCAGCCAGAGACCTACACTGGAGAAAATTTCAACCAATCTGAGGCTGATTTTGAGAGCCCTGAAATAAACAGATGGCAAGCATAAAAAGATGGAAAGGCTCTAAACAGAGAGCCAGTGAACAGGTTCCCACCTTCGGAGCTTATGATCAGCTTAAATTTCTGAAGTTGATGTTGACATCAACACAGATGTCACAACTTAGCTACACTTGCAGAGTTTGTTTTGCCATTGGAATGAACACTAGACATGAGAGGCCTTGCTCTCAGCGTGGAGGGGAGTAACACTAAGGGGTGTGAGCAGGTGGTGCTGGTTTTGTATAGCAGCGTGATTGGTTGTTGTGTGGTCTCAAGACATTGTGAACACTAAACCAAAGCAGCAGACAAGGCATTGTCCCAGACATGGAGCAGTGAAGTGCTTTCTTTACCGAACCATGGTAGGTCCCAATTTACTAACACCTAGGTTAATCAGAGACAGGGTGGGCTGAGTTGCTACAGCGCAATCTTAAGGTTGCTGAAATAGAGATGGCTAGTTAAGGATCCTTCCCATCTATAGGTTTACTTGAATGACAAGATCCTACTGGAATCTTCATACAAACAGCTCTGAGAGAAACATGAGCAAACATGCAAACTATGCCCATACCAAAGGACATACAGATCTCTAAAAATACACAAATACCTCAGGGTACACCACGTGCCCCCTGCGTGTACTCTCTATTAAAGGAAGGCAGCTTTCCTGTCTCAAAACGTGTTTACCCGCAATGCTCTTTCCCCATCATGAGTGCTCAGGAAGTGCACAGTGTAGATACAAGGCAGAACATTGGCCCTGTGAATATTCACACCCTGCCAAGACAGCCTCAGAAAGGTACTACACCAAAACACTTAAATAGGTCATACCCAAGCATTACGTAATACTGGTTATTATTTCAAATACTTTTAAAAGTTGTGGGGTGTTTACACAGAGAAGCCAAGAATGATCCTTCCTTAGGATTTTTCCATTTGCCAGTCCAGAAAAATGCAAGACATTAAAGGCATTCTTGTTCATATAAACATATCTGCTATGCTGGGCAGTTACATAAGTGCACATCGGGTGTGACTCCTGACTGAGAGACATGCAAGGGTTTGCATACTGTCTTGTTGCTACTGAAAACCTTTAAGTAGTATCCAAGGCCTTTGACATCTTAGGTTGTTACAGTATGCAAAGAATTAAAAAAATACAGCTTCTGGTGCCGTCATCCCCACTGAATTTTATGCACCATTTTGAGAGGACTGACACATCACTGTACATAAATATGTAAATCAGCATCAGATGATACTTGAAAATATATAACTGCATCTATACAATTGCTTTTTCAGCTTAACACCTTACAAATAACAGACCATTCCATCATGCCAG
The DNA here is from genome assembly GCF_013368585.1 of Megalops cyprinoides. Taxonomy (NCBI): domain Eukaryota; kingdom Metazoa; phylum Chordata; class Actinopteri; order Elopiformes; family Megalopidae; genus Megalops; species Megalops cyprinoides. The sequence continues at coordinate 27,123,275 of NC_050590.1, read as the reverse complement.
GTCTCAGGTATAGCTGACACTGCAGACATGACAAGCTCCAAACCAACTTTATTGCCTTCAGAGCTTACTGTGTTCAGAACACCACTTCCTTTCTCATGCAGTGTGGGGACATAAATGGTTTTCCTGCTGCCCTCAGCTATGTAAGGGCATTTTCTTCTGTGCTAAATTAACAGCTTTTGGTTATGCAAGCTATGGCTATGTCATAGACTATTCCTTACCGGTGGATTCTTGGGGCCTCATTGCAGCATTAGTAAGCTGACAGATGAAAAGACAAGTATGGCTGGGAGTGCCATAGACGTAAGTGCGTAAAAGCACAGCCTCCTGTCACTGAGTAGCTCATAGGCACCCATGTGATCCAAAGGAGACAGCAGAGAAACAAAGGCACTCTGCCCAAATTACACACTCCTATTCCCAGTTAAAAGACACTGATCTGTCGATGTGGGCTCTTGGTCATTGTCAGCAAATGAAAGGGCTGATTTTGAACCCAGGCCATAAGGCACAGCCTGCACCTTTAAAGCACTTTTACCACCTGAGCTGCTAGGTAGGTAAACTGGAATACAGACTGAGTGGAGTGGAGTTTGTTTAACCAGCTCGTAACAAGCTGATCTGAATGTCCTCAACACTCTTTTCATTTCAAAACATTTAATTTCATTGAGAAAAATGTTTGCCTACCTGTAGTATCGTGACTGCAAGTACGCGGAACACACTGCTTTGGAGACGTGGGTAGCCGAACCAAAGTCTATCACCTTCACCCTGTAGGGCTGCCGCACCGGGTCCACCAGCATAATGTTTTCAGGTTTGATGTCGGCGTGGATGAGGCCCAGGCCCTTCAGCTTCTTCAGCGCAGTGGCCACCTGCTGCAGGATGGGCCGGATCACCTTGAGCGGCAGCGGGCTGAACTTGTTCTGCTTCAGGAAGTCGTACAGGTTCTGCTCCAGCATTTCAAACACCAGACAGGTGTGGTTGTGATGCTGGAAGCACTCTAAGGCCTTCACCAGGTTGTTCTCATCTGCATTCTCAATGCTCAGCCGGGCGAGGATAGCTACTTCGATCAAGCCCTGCCGTGCATACGTCGGGTGGTTCTTCAAGATCTTGATGGCCACCACCTCACTCGTCCCACGCTTCCAGCACTTGACCACCTGGCCAAAGGTGCCCCTGCCCAGGAAGTCCAGCACCTCGTAAGTGCTCCTTGTAGAGCACAGCACCTCGTGCTGCACCAGCTGGTAGTCCCAATCCCCGCCTGCAGTCCCTCCCCCAGCCCCGCCCCCAGCCCTACCCTGCTTGGAGGGCCCTCCCCCCATTACTCCTGCCACTGGGTTCCCAACATTCGTTTGCAACATCGCAGACAACATAGATAGTTCCTCCACTATCTGCATGGCGCTTCCTCGGTTCTCCAACTCTTCACTCTTACGTTTCAGCCCACATCGCTGGGAGCCGTCTGCCAAGTTCAAACCTCCGTCGTCGTCACTCTCCTCCTCCTCCTCTCCACTCCCTCCACTGCTGCCACTGCTGCTCTGCTGTCCGCCGTCTCCTCCGCCCTTGGTGGCTCCCCCTGCTGCTCCACCACTGCCTCCCACAACCCCTTGCTGTTGCTGCTTGGTCTGTGAAGGGATCCCGCCTTCCTGGGGCAGCGCCTGCGTTTCTGTCACAGGCTGCTTGCAACACGCACCGTTCAATGCCACCACCCGCGACAGAAAATTCTGCCCAATGCAAGGTCTGCCACCCGTTAAGTCCTTTGTTTGTAAAGATCGAACAATATTTGTGGGGTTTGCGTTGCCAAGGGTTCTACCATTCAAATAGGTCCATGGGTAGGCTCTCTCATGGTAAACACAACTGCTGGGCTCAACTTTAAGTTTCTTCACGCTACAAAAGGCACTTTGCTGGGTTTGATACACATGTGGTGGGTAGACCAAGACCTGCGAGGCCATACCTGTCAAAGAGGAGGAAACAGCTAAATTAGTAAGTGGCAAATAGAGAATTGGACTCATTTTCATAAAAGCCATCAAAAAAACTGAGCAAATCACTAGCTTCAGTGGGTTCACCTGTGGAGTGGCAAAAAAATGTACCTTTAATAAGAAGCACTGGTTACAAATAGCCATTAGCATCCCCCAACAAAGTAGTCATGCATTTTGTCACACTAATTGTTAATGAAATGAAGTACAACTTTTTTTACAAAGTATAAAGCTTTTTCCTAACTAAAACCTAAGCACTAACTTCATTAAAGTTCTGTTGCAAAGAGCAACCTGTTTTTTTATGCTTGCTCATTTGTGTAATGTTTGCATATGGGATTACATAAACCTGACAACTTCAACTTCATCACAGACCTGCTGTTGACAGATCACCAACCAAGATGAGTGCATCAACTGTTTTTCTGCAGCACTAATTGCATAGGTGCTGACGGACATCACATTTTGCGATCTAGTTCAAAAAAAATTTTTAAAGCAAGACTCAGATTGCGCGTCACTAGAGAATTCAGAGTAGGAAATGACTAACTTCTTGAAGGTTCGTCTGACCTCTTATGGCTGGTTTCCTAGCAGCACAATTTGGGTCTCTAGGCAACCAATGATTCAAATGAATGTTACTCAGCAAAGGAAAGTTATGAAGAAAGCAGTGCATTAACTACAGCCACAGAGACAGCTTGACATGGCCATCCCCTCAAACTGTTGTCCTAACAGTGTGTTTGGCTCATTTTCTCATTTCAGAAAGTAACATGATCCTTGCAATTATTTTGCACAGCAAAAAACATTTCAAAATGGATAACTTCTCTCCTTTCAGCCCGGCATGGCAAATAGCCTTTTTATTTCATGCCAAGCTTTTAATTTACTTGCTCAGGACCCTGGCACACTGACCTTACCCGTTACTGCCCTGTGCCCCGTTGGGGCAGTAGACTTACTTCTTTACTTCTTTTCTCAAATCCTGTGGTATCAAAGCATTAATTCCCTGCCAGCATGTTAACTAATCAACCAAGCATTCATGAAAATAAGAAAGATAACATGAATGACATCCCTCATCAGACTGTTAAGAGTGGCACTGACTGGCAAGAGTCATCAGGAACAGGTCTTATCAAGATTTCCAGATTCAAGAGATTTTATTGCCATTTGCACAGGTACAGGACAGTACAGGTGCATTGGAATTTTTTGTGCGTAGCTCCCTGAGTCAGCTTTTTATAAAAGAACAGACACAGAAAGGCAAATTTAAAAAAGAGCAGCAAATAAGAAATAAGTAATACACACTATGAATACATACACACTGTACACACTATATACAAATACACCATGAATTATTGCAGAGGAAAAATGAATTAAATTATTGCACTATTGATTTGAAAAATATTTAACCAAGACAAAAACAATGGAAAGGCACTACCTGAAATGTATACACTGTTAAATACACTATGTTGCTATGAGGTCAGCTACAATTACAAGCACTCAATCAACACTTTCAGAGATGGTACAGAACTACAGCAAGTATTTGATATGATAAAGACCTGACAGCCTACCTCTTCACACTCTTGTTCTCCCCCATGCTGTCCCCCACCTGAGCAGGGCCCACTCACAATAAGGGAGGTGGGGCTTCAAGGAGCAACTAATCAGCAGTGTATAAGGATCATCTTTCTGAGAAAGACAGTCTGTGTTTGCCTTGTGTGCAAGGAGAACAGAACAGAAGTGCAAGCAAAAGGGAACTAGATTAGAGTGCACAATTTCACAGGTAACCACATGACACAGCCCACAGCCAAACCAGAGGCTGACAGCTTCTAACCCCGGCTAACTTTGCAGATCACACAGTCCGTTTGCTGCATTTGTCCCCACACATTTAAAAATAAAAATAAATTTTAAAAAAATCACACTCTCAATGCACTGTAGCTGTTTTGCCAGACACTGACATGAAAATTTTGATAGGTGACACTTGTGCTTTGCAATGATGGAAAAAAAAATCAGAGAACATTGGGAATTGATACTACAGATAACTGATTCTTCTGATAATTCCCAGTATCTCAGTGTGAAACTATTACATGCTAAATCAAGCATTTTGTCACATCCTTGGCAAAGCTACAGTACAAGTTCTGACTGGTGAATAGGTGTGACACAGGAAGGCAGTTGCACAAATGGGCCTACAAGTTATAACTGCATGCAATAATGCCTACAAGCCTGACAAAGGGATATTTCCAACTGCTTTAGCAGTTCAAGGTGCACACTATATTGAAGGAACCTAATTTGACAGCTGTCAAAGTGGCTAAGGGGCGTGGGGGGGCCTTCATGAGAATCCATTTTACAATGCTCGATACAGATTCTGTCACATTATCCCAGGTTATGCTACAATCTTTGCACTTTCAGTGTTGGCCACAGGGTCAATCTCATGACTGACAGGGATGTCATTGGCATCTCACAGCCACCAGTGTCCCAAAGCATCAACCACTTCCTGTGCCGGGATGTCATGGCCCATTTTACATGTTAGTGACAAGCCAATGTCTTCTTAATAGTGCAGTAAGTAAATAAAAAGCAAAATAACTATAGGCCTAAATGATCCTGAAATTGAAACTTGAGCCAAACTGACCACAAGCATTTTAATTACATACAAACATTTTATATATATATATACACACACACACACACACACACACACACACACACACACACACACACACACACACACAGTGCATTCAGTGAATGAAGACTGCTACTAAATCCAACTGTTTATGAAGTTCTACAGTTTAAGAAATCGACACAATGTAGTCCTCAATATAATCCTCAATTCAAACTCAGTATGTTTAGCAGCCTTAAAACATCAATTCCCTTTGGGTAAAGGTCGTCAATTTAAAATAATATTTTAGTCTAGAATTTAACCAGCTGAGCATTCAAAACCTGAAATCCAAAAACTGTTAACCCTAACCAAGCCATTATGCAATTATAGGCCTGAAACCCCTTGTCTGATTCTGTCAGGTTCGGGTCAGGTTGCAGGGCTTAAAACATAATATTCCTCCAGCTTCTGTACGCCTTTTGCATGCAAATATTAGATGTATACAATTAACAGTTTGTAGTTCATTACATAAAACAATGCTGTGAAGTCACTGTTTGCCAAGTGAAATACTTCCCTGTGTATTCTCACTGCATAGGTAGTTATCCTCTGTGGAAACAGCAGTGTGAGGAGGATTGGAATAATTACAGTGTGACCAATTGCACAATGTACTTGCATTAGCACTGTGAGGAGTGAGGGTGGGAGGAGCTGCAATACTGCTTTATGAAATGCACTGCAGAGAAAGGCACAAAATATAATCACACCACACACTCATACAATGTTTTTTTTTTTCCATTTTCATTGATAAATTTTGAAACGCTGTAGTGAAACTTTCCCCCAAATATCTGTCAGCTCCAAAACAGATTCTCCAACAGCAGATTCAAATCAGCCAGATGGCTGGAAGTGGTTATTGCATGATCCTGCCATGCATGATGGCCAAAAATGACTGTACTTTTATGAAAACAGGACTGCAGTACAACCACAACATGCACAGCTGGGGAAAACCAAAGCAGCTCATTGCATCAAAACAGAAAACAGTCCTCACTGTTCCTGGGTCTTGGCCAGACTCCTGTGGTAGGGTGAAATGCACCCAGGCCCAGCGTGTTACTGTGGATACTATATGCTGGCATGGACAATAGGCAAATGCACACAGACAAGAGGAAAACCTGCCAGTGGAGTCATCTTTGTCCCCATGCATCAAGACCCATTTCTAGACCTGAGCCCAACACAGATGAGCTTACGTAAGGACCAGAAAGCCTATTTGCCACTAAATGAACAATGAGTGGCAATTCCTTGCACATTTCATGCCACTGCTACCCTCAGTGGCAAGCACTCAGGGGTGTGGGCTGTGAGCAAATGGTGAAGACTCATCAGCCAAACACCCTGGAGTCTGGTGGTGCAGTATGCATGAATTGATTACTTAGCAGAGGACAAGCCGAGTCACATTCCCACTGAAACAGTTATTGATTCCCCCGTCACCCAGCTCCAACTGTCCAGTTTTCTACTGCCATTCTTGTTTGCTCTCACACCTTAAATGAAGGAGAAGGTGGGGGGTATAAGATGACACAGATGAATGAGTAAACAGAGGAAGAGCAACACTGGCCCCACAATTGCGTTAGCAACTGTACATGGAGTTTTGGCTGAAGTCTTGTTTGGGCAGCTTGCTTTAGGAGCCACACTAAGTAAATATTAACAAAGCAACCACTAGGGCCTGTACCCTATGGCTTAGGCTGACATACTGGCACAAAGGACAGTGAGCACAGCATAATTCATATGGGAGTATTTATCCCTCAGCAAGGACAGGCCTACAGACTGTCACAAAGTCAGGTCTATCTGGGGGACTGCATGTGAACTTCACAAATGTGCCCACAAGAAGAGTGGACTTCTTTGTTCCAAAACTAAGCTCCCTCCCTCTTTTAAAACTCAACCTGGCTCATTTTTGACAGTGCATTTCTGTTACGCAGTATACAATTTGCCCTCTAACAGCTAGAAGTAACATTACCCTGACCCAAAGGCAGCTTCTTGTTGTTAAACACAAGGCGGGCAAGGTGGCACCTCTTATGAGATGTCAGATCCCAGTCATTTCAAGGCCCCACAACTAAGACCTGTTTCCCAAACCCTGTCTTCATAAACGACTGTCAGAAAACACCACAGGTCCTTCAAGTGGCGCAGGAGAGGTGCTCAGACATCTTCAAAAACCCTCCACCAGCAAATCTCCCTGACAGCTAACGGTACGTGCCCTGATAATAAGTCAGTCTCCTGCCATACCAGCGCATGAGTCAGAGGGAGATAAAGCATATCACACAGCCTGTGCCCATCATCACGCCTGACTGTGCTGTTTGGGGGATGGCACTTTTAAGACAGGATAACATTACTGAAGTTAAACAGGGCCACCACTTTTCTAAACATGCTGCTCAGCCAAAGCATCAGGGATCAACATACAAATGTTCCCTCCCAGCAAGGTGGAACAGGGCTGGCAAAAGATACCCATTCTGAAACTTTCTCCCAATTAACGGCATCAGTGAAAAGAGCTCACAGGGTCAGTCCTTCAGTTTTATGTTCTTTGGCACAGGGAAACTAACAATGCTCTGGGCCACGCAGTGACTCCTTTGGTTGGGTTACATGGCTCCCAGCATCATGGTTTTAATGGCTACTGGCTGTAAGCAATTGCTTGTTGTTGACCTTGCACTGAGTCAGGATCAAATTGGGGAAAAAATAAATAGCCAGCACCTGTCAAGTGACCAAATGCTTTTGCAGACAGCTTTCAAGCAGTGTGAGTCAATGCTGAATGCTCTGTTTAACAGCAGACCGCAGAAAATAAAACCCTCCTCTCACTGAAGAATGCAGGGTGAAGGGGCACTGGTTGTTTAATGGGGTGAAAATATATCCAGGGATAAGGCAAACGCTCTCTATACTTCTGCCCTGTTAACCCATTAAAGCTGGCTCTCCAGTCTTTGCAGGGGGAGGGCATTCTGAAACCACACTCCATGTATTTTATGTGTGGTGGAAACGAAAAAAAAAAAAACCCTCCAGCAGTAAACACAGGAAGAAACCAGAGGAAGTGGCTGGAATTTTACTCTGACAAAAATACCCGTTTTATTATATTAGAAAATGTTTTGTTTTTTGAGCTTTTCTATTCAATTTTCAGTTTAAAAAAAACCCTGAAACCAAACAATTCCCGACAGAAGTACAAACTTATCCAATGGCACGCCACACCCAATTCCCATTTGGAACTGGCCTGGAAAGAATTCTGCCGAATCCAAGCGGAGTGGAGCATTCCGAAGAAAAGAGTTCAGGATGTGCTGAACTGCACACTGCTAACAGTAGTACACAGCCTCATGGTAGTTAGGCTGTCTAGCAATGTAACTCTGTTACATCACTGTGCAGTTCACCTCTCCCCTTTTTTTACTTCCATCAACAATTTTTCCACCACTTTGACAATCAGATCACTCATATAAAACCACCTTGCAATGTGTTTCTACCTCGGTTTTAAGAGAATGTAAGGAAATTACGCTATTCTTGACAGACTTATTTGCACTGTGTGCAGACCATGAAGTAAGCTGACATTCAACAAGTACATTGTCAACCAGTTTAGCATTTACATTTGAATTTAATCATAACATAACAAGTTTCCTCTTCAATTCAACTCAATCATAACAGTTCAAACATAACATGACAAGCATTGATAAAAAAATGAAACAGCTGTCCTATAGTATGGACAATACTGAACCTAAGACCTTATACATGTAAATAGGGAGATGTGGAGGAAAATGTACAGTACACCCAGGCCCTAAGCCACAGTACTCAGCAGCCAACTGGACCAATCTTGACTGTTGGTTGGAAACCATCTGCTCCTAGCTGTGACACACCTACAGAAACCGATTCTAAACATGCTGGCCTTCAAAAGCACGCCTTTGCAGCACCTAAACACCATTACAACATTACATGATAATCATCTCAATGAGCATATTGTTACTGCCATATGTCCACCAAAAAAAATAGAAAAAAAAAAACACACACACACACACACACACAACTGCTCCAGGAGCACCCACAGGGAGAACACATCTCTGCTGGGAGCAGATACAACAAAGCATCCAAAAAACACTGTTGAACTGAGGGAGGAACAACGCAGACTCCTTTGTTTTGCTTTCTGAGCTTGGTTCATTTCTAGTTGTGCGTGGAGAAAGCCCAGTAAAGCAGAATGTTGATATGAGAGCTGTGAGCTCACAGGCCTCAGTAAAGTGAAAGGCTGCTTTTTTTAGTAAGCATGCAGCACTGCTTTCACAAGTCATGGGCAGACCACCACGTTCTTGCATTGAAAACAAGCTGTGGTTAAGCACCCTGAAGTAAAGGCTAAACACGCAATTAATTACAGACAACATGTCCGACTTTGGAAAGACACAAACAAACCCTACACCAGGTCAGCTCAGTGCCAGTTACACAAAGAATATTGATCAAAATGGTCAAGAGCAAAGAGGGACAGTAAAATAATATGCTTCTCTTCCAACACCTAAGGACCTAAGACTGCCTCTGTGGGGAACCCCTGACTGCCTTTCCAGTCATTGTGCTTGCCAGTTGATTGTAAGCTTAGGTTCACACACATTAAGTAAAAGCATGCCAGTATGTTAGTTGCTCACAAGACCGCCACTAGTCAAGCTCAAACAACATAACCTCATGACAACGTATAATTTTCAAGAGTGCACATCACTATGTACTGCTTTTTGTAATCTTTTAGACATATTAAGAGCATGGTGGGATTCGTAAAAAGGAATCTGTGGCATGGTTAAAAAAAAGACTTAATGTTGTTAAACATACTAATCACATCAAATGATTGATTGGAAGCATTTGTTAACCATGGGCCCCACATAGTGTCACTAGATTTCAGACCACGTTTTTGCTACAATAGTTATCAAGGACCTCATCAACACTCCACCAGCACTCCACAAAAACAGTGACTCAAGCTTGGCTTTGCTGAGGGTGCTCAAAAAACAATCACTGCTTAACTTATGTAAAAGCCCCAATTTAGCCTAATACTATAAAGTAACTAGGAAACAAACAATATAAAAGCCGTAGTGCTGTGCATTTAACGCCCATAACATTAAGCTGCTTTGCAGAGAACAACAAAACTTCAGCTGGTTCAGTAAGCATTTTTGCGTTCCTTTACAGGAAAGTCTCACCCTGAACGTATGAGTGAGGCAACAGGCAGCAACTACAAACATCTACTGATATTCAAAGCAGCCAAAAGAATACAGCCTCCAAAAGAAGAACAGCCATAAAACTGGGCAGCTTTTAAATGCATGTCAACACAGAATTAAAAAACATGTCTAGAAATGTCAGGTACAGATTTCATCCATTCTTCTTGTGGCCAAGGCATCAACACAGATGTATTTACTGTGTAATTCTGCACATGCATATCCATTTGGCCAAGCTACTAATGACCGGGTAAACAGCCCTGTCTTTGTACTCTATTCCCAGTCTGCAGGCGCACGATCATGTGACTCTAAATTGACTTCCTTCATACGGAAATGTAAAACCTTTTTTGAGCTAGGCATGGGAGGACCCTGCTGTTTTTTCTTAAGTCACACAGAAGAAAACAACTTTGGATCTTGTGCATCACTGCCATTGCATCTGTAATTTTTTCCCCAGTTTCGTCAAATGCAATGTGACAGCAACTGGAGCCTGAAAAGGCACTGCACATTTAAGAGCAACTCACAATAAGTCAACTGTGACGTGAACTTGCTTCAGCAGGAACATGGGGCAGTTGGGGTGGTCTTCACAGTTTCAATGTTTGAAGACTGGAACTTCAAACCTAATTTTCTGCTTTCTCAATAGGTGAAAATATTGTCAATTCCGTAAGGTTTTGGTCCAAAACCATTTGAAGTCTCTACGCCATCCTATAAACAAATACAGATACACTGTTTCTCCGTAGAAGTGAAAACTGACGCCTAACACAGATACTGCGTCTGTGGCCTTCTTTCAAGTTAGACATAAGTTGTGATCGGCTAAAACCTTAAAAACAACCATGACATGACAATGCGTACAAAATTACATCAGTACTCTGTGTGCTTACAAGTACATACTCAGAGGAATTACTTGATGTTGCTGCTTTCTGTTGACTTACAACGGTTCTTTATATAACACACATGTACACAGGGAACAAACGGACAGAAAATAAAAACTCCCTGGCAAACCACACCTGTGATTAACAGGGTACAACTAAAGTAGTGAGTGTGAGAACAGATCTCAACTCCGGCCGCAGAGAGGATTAAAATTAGCTATATGTGAATTCAGGTTCCTTTAATTCTTTCTCGGAATTACCTGTCCGAATGTTTATTCCAGATAGTTAACTGCTAGCACAGTTATGTAAAAAAAAAAAGCGGCCATCAATTTACATGAATTCGTAACGATACCTGACTTAGCTCAAGTTAAAAACTCTTGATTAGATAGACATTCTAAACGCACATTCGGAAAACGCATTTCAGAGAATTGGTCTCTTAAAAATTAATTGAAGTAACCAACAAACTCGATAGAAAAGTAGCTTGTTAAGTACATAACTAACCAGGGGGCTGTCAAAAAAATCTGATGGCGTGTCGATAGCTCTCTCCTGCCGAGGTAAACAGTTACCGGTGTCATCTAGGTAACAGGTAGCTAACTCCACAAATTTCCATCGCAAAGTGTATGTTAAACTAGCGAGGTCAATATGGGACAAAGTCGTGATCACAAAACACGTTTCAAGCCAGCTAGCTATCCAACTGATAGTGAACTTCAGCGCAGCATTTCAAAGCTGTAGCTAGTTAGTAGCAGTACAGGCTGCTAGCTAGTCAGAACTATTCAGCTCACTAAGCAGTTAGCTACTTAACATTAAGAAATACCTGCAAGCTGTGGCTACTGACCTCCACTACCTGATTGGCATAGCTGAACATCAACTTAAACGTAACTTAAAGACTAGCCTAGTACAGCTGGTGTCATAAATCAACTACAGTAGCTACACAACTATTAACTGAAGGGCAACTATAAGTACCGTTAGTTAGTTAGCTACCTAGTTGGAAATCAGATACATATTTTAAGACAGCAAGCGACATTTTCGATAACGTTAGGGTAAGTTTAGCTAACTAGCTAACAATATAAATTCGTTTATTCGTTTACTATATCCGTAGAGATGTAAGCCATTATAATTACCTTCATAGATAGTCACAAGTCACAGAATCCAGGGCTTCTCTGAACATGTTATGGAGTTATATCGTACCCACAGCATGCTCTGTTGCCTGTACTGCTGCCATCTTTGTCCGACACCACAGAATGGGAGGTCTTGCTTTCGACAAATCCACCATCTCCCACATTTCAAACTTCAAACAACTCAGGCATACAGTCATTCAGTGGGGTCATACAAAGTCCGGCACGCAACTAACGAGTTGTGGTTTCTGGAAAGATTCTTTTTCTCTTGGTTGCGAGGGCTATTAAGCCCATTTTTGCGATTTTGAAAAGGGACCCGTTGCCCCTGTATCCCTACTCGTCTCCCCGTTCTAGTTGCCTCTATCGCGTCTCTCCCTTGACTAACAGCGGAATGTTGTGTGCCAGTTCACAGAGAATTAAGACCAGAGAAATCGAACGTAGATCCACTGTTATATGCTTACGAACAAAAGTGCACATAATAGCAAAATTTTACGCACATTATAAATTATTATTGATAGTACAGAGATTTTATTTTACTTTTACAGAAAATATTCATCTATTTGGTCTGTATAAAGCTTCAAAACAGACATGCAACGCAAAATACAGATTAACCGCTGCTGGAATGTATGCATGCTACTTTGCCTTTAATACGATACTTCTTCAGCTTGCAGTGTTGTGTTTGTTTAGGTCCGTGAAAAGAAACTCCATGCAGGTTTACCCAATGTTATGTCTGAAAATAATTAGAAATAAAAATACAGTCTCAAATTTGTAGACCTTCCCATAAGATCAAAAATGTATCACATTTACATTTTTAAATACAAGTATAACGTTACTTTTGATATAATTAAATGTAGCTGTATGATTAACTTTTATGCAGACACGTGAAGTACATTTCTTTGACGAGCCAGCAAAGAAACAAGTCTCTAAAAACGTGACACTGAAAGTAATTATTTAATATGTTACTTTCTTTTCTGTGCCATAATTCGACTTAAAAGGCTACCTTAAAAGCTATATTTATTCTAGACAACATGTTTGTTACAAATGATTCATATGCGCCAACAAAACGTCTGGTTTAATCTTACGCACCTGTGGCCAAAGCCTAAAATTATTGCCTTATCATAGATAAATTTCCTTAAAATCATTACTAATTGTTGAACTTGTTTGAATTTTCACGGTACACAAACATTTACCGATTACACTCCCCTACACTGTATTCTTAGTGATATTAATATGCAAGCTGGCAAGGAAACTACATAATTTTTCTCAAGAAATCATTCAACCTAATCTGTGTTATATTGCTATGGTGGGTTTTCGTTTGAAATTCTGAGTGCCTGATGAAAACTATTTGAATGAGTAATGCTGACAAATAGCGATAGGTGTCATTTCCACTGCAGCCTGTTCCTGCCATACATGACGGATGGGGGGGGTCTTAAAATGGCTGCATGAATTATGAGGAAAAGGAAAAATCAATACAATACAATCTACACACCCCAATAAATCATAATTCCAATCCCAACAATATTAATGTTTAACTACTTCAAATGCCTCATCTCCAACTACAACACAGAATTTCCACACAAGTAATGTAGTTTTGTAGCACTTAAACTCAAAATGTCTTTGCACATTGTATATTTCTCATTTGTTCCTGTGGTCCAAGGAAAACTGCCAATATTAGGGTGACCATATGTCTTCTTTTTCTTGGATATGTCCTCTTTTTGGGATGCATTTTTTAGGTCACAAAAAGAGGACGTCTGGGAAAAAGAGGACGTATGGTCACCCTAGCCAATATAATATTATCTAGTCTCATTTGTTTTAATTATAATCTTGATATTTTTTTGAGGCACAACATAGTTCACTTACAATGTTAAACACTAATGTACTTCTCTTCCAAGGCGGATATGTTATTGCCATAGACACCGACAGAATCTTGACTGAGCAAAGTAAATGGGTCCTCAAATAATTCCCATATTCCTGAAACCAACTTACAAACTGGACAATGCAATGATTTTTAAATTTCACCTCAGTTCCTTTCAACTTACCTTATTGAACATTCAGACATCTCGGACTTGCAGCTACAGACACACAAATTTACTGATTTCACCATATTAAAATGAATACATTGAAATTTCCAATAAACATAAATTTTAATTTCTCACAAAGATCACTCTCACTTCAGGGGGGTGTATCTGGATCAAGCCAGTAAGTAAGAAGATTTTTGAGTAAGACGATTCTTGTCAAGTAAACACACCATTAAGTAAATAGGCCTAGTTATGCGACTTGGCAAGAGAGGCGATAGATGCTTTATTATATGAACACATATTTTTCTTATACCACTCCATTATATGCAAAATGCACTTTGTAACTTTTAAATGTATGATTTTCATCATTGATCATGTACTGCAGTAGTCTGTTTCACATCAGCATAACACGTGAGAGGCTATGAGGTTCAATGCTGCTCATGTTCCTTTACCAGACAGGCCAGAAAATATGAGAACCATTTAAAAGGTCTGCTTCCACTACTTACTGCTTCGGCAAAGATATGACAGCAATCAGGGCAGCAGTGTCATTATGTGGAAGGTGTCAGATTAATACATTTGTCAAAATAAATGGCAGCAACAGACAAGGAAAACTCTTTTTAACTAGCAGTGTCACAAGGGAAGGCTTCAATTAGCATTAGCTTTGCCATGCTAGTTGCAGAGCTTATGAAAAGGACCTGCCATATCTCTTAAAGAGAACAAGACACCATTAGATGAAATATGTATAAGACAAGCCAGTCAGCCTGTATCTGGAGTCTGATCCTCATAAGACATAGGGATGATTAGTCTTGTGCCAACTGGTCAAATGTTGCTGGCAAAATGACTGTGGCATTTTGTAATGTCATGCTGCTGGTTAGAGATTTGGCCAGCTGCTTGCCCCATCATGCTAGTGCTAGCTTTTTTTTTTTTTAAATAGGTTTAAACAGACAGTCAGTTGTGTCTTAAGTGTACTTTCAATAAGTTTTCAGTGACACACATAGCCCTAGAGTTTAGATTTTGCAACTTTAACGCTCACCCAAGCAGGAGGTAAGGAGATTTAAACAGTCAATAAGTGGCTGAATGTTATCCATTGAGCATGGCTGCTCTGTTCATTAAATACTCCTCTCCTAACTTTCACACAGAGTACAGGTTTTTTCCATGGAAAGAAAAGCCCATTTTACATAATATTGCTGGTAGAGGTGCAATGGAAGATAAGTACCATTCATAAGCATCTTGGGTTTTAGGAACTTGTTTATCAAACATTGGTACATGCAATTACAAGTAAAAATAACATTCAAAAAAGATATTTTGGTCATTGACATTATTAGGCAACAGTCAATATGCACTTCACCAATATTTCAAGCATATAACTTACATAAATAGCTTAGTACATACTGAGGATATTTATTAATGTAAATAATAATAAAATAACTTTTGCAATGGCCATTAAAAAACTATTTATGCCTTTATCCTTTCAGACAGTCTGGCGGACAGTGCTTATCCTTCTTATATGAACCCATTAGTGAATTTATTGGTATAAGACAAAAGTCTGAGTCTTTTTGAAGCTTTTATGTGACATTTCAACATATTTCCTCCTTTGTTTCAAAACATGGCCAGTCTAGTTCTTATGTTCTAATCACTGTTCCTCTCAGAGAATTAAATACCTTGCTGATTGGATGGCAGTGATTTGAACTTTTGCACACAAAGATGCTCTAGCCAAACTGAGGCTGAATCAGCTAACAGAATGTCCCTGTGTCTGTATCACACAACCTGTGAATGGAAAAAAATCAGTTTTAATCTTAAATTCATTTCATACTTTTACAAGTAAAAATGTATTCTGTGATGTTTTTTTCCTTCTACTCTTTCATTGACCACAATATATTATCTGAAATGAGTACTATATATACATTCACTATAGTCTCTCAATACTGAATACTAGAAGGACTACAACAATAATCTTACAAAGATAGCATAGCCCTTAGTCTTGAGATGATATAGTACATATCTATCTTACCCATTAGTCAATGTATACTTAAAGCTTTATTTTTACCTCTTAAGCATCCAAGTGTTAAAGAAAGTATATGTCAATCTGAACATAAAGTATCTCACTAATCAGAAATGAATGAAAATTAAATAGAAATACCTGAAAACATTCTGCCCAAATACATTACTATCCTTTCTGTGACACCAAAATGTGCAGCAATTTTCTCCATTCCACCAGAAGTTAGCTATTAGTCCCCTTCACACATCTATATTTAATCACAGCAAGGTCTACCATCTACTGTGTTTACCCCCCACACTTACAACTGGCATTGGTACACACATATGCAGACAACTTCAAAGTGCAAAATTAATAGAAGAAATAGCTTTGGCATGTCATACGCCATCATTTGCTTGGTGTGGTCAACTGTAGGACATAAGTAACCTAATCCATCAGGAAACTGTTAACCTCAACTGGGAATAAACACAGCCTGGATTCAACTGGTTAGACAACAGGTGTTGACCAGTTCTGTTGCACTACCTCATAAGCACTCTAGTCTGTACACTAGCTTTGCAAAGAGGTCTTTGCAGGAAATTAGCTGTATTTTGGTTGCTGCAACACTTACAAGGTCATATGTTTGTTCTGTTATTATGACCTGAATGAACAATATTCTTTACATGCTGGATGCAAATTTCACAAGCCCATGAGATATAAAGTCTCAGTAACCTTTGGTAAAGCTTATTGACCCTTTTCATTTACAGCATCACAGCCAAACAGGAGGTGGGTGCTTTGAAAAGGTTGTCAGACTATGTCAATTCCTCCATCATGCTGGAATTATATAACAGTGTCATTTAACAAAGTGACTTACACAATTCTTACATGTTATCCATTTATACAGCTAAATATTTAGTACCTTGAATAAGGGTACAACAACACTGCCCCAGCGAGGACCTGAACCAGCAGCCTTTTGGTTATAAGACCTGGTCCTTACCACTACACCACATTGCCAGAGAGAGAAAGTGGTGCAATGTGGCAAAGTGGTTAAGGAACAGATCTTCACCCCAAAGGATTGCAGGTTCATTCCCAGCTGAGCCACTGATTTGTCAGCTATATAAATGGATAACAATAAAGAGTGCCTGCAAAGTAAAAGAATCATTTTATGGGATTGTACAACCTTTATGCTGTCAATTGGAAGTTGCAAGCGCTACATATAGCTACATGCAAAATATTTGTTTCTTCAGAGTTCTAACTTTGTGTCTTAAGACTAGTGAGAGTATCACATTTAATCAGTACATGCATTTAAGTATGCCAAAACACAACAGATACAATTATGTACCTGATAATAACATGCTTGTAATTGTCACATATTTGGGGAAAAATCTCATGCAAAAGTTTACCCTCAGTAAATTATTCTTGACAGCTGCAAGACAGGCCATATGCAAAAACAGACAGCTGTGTACTAGATGTACTTGCTGGGAAAAGACACTTCACACCAAAGCGAGCTTGGCATTATGGCCTTTATACATGTGGTGAAGTGTACTGGCACACAGCACCGACTTCACCTGCTGTCATCAATCACTTGAGGCGAGCACTGCAGAGTGTCCGTGTTACGGCGAGTTAAAGACATTTTCGTTTCAGCACGTGTTTCGATGAATGGCTCTGGGCTCGTTTATTGCAGCCTGTTCTCTCATCAAAGTGTTCTCAGTAGCTCTTCATTTCCATCTGCAGTTGGGAAAATGTATCGCTAGGCAACGCTCACGATGAAGCGCCTTGTTTGTGCAATATAAGTAAACATAGTGTGACGGAGAACTAATTTCCCGCAGAAATGTTCGCGACCGCGTTGCTATGAGGAAGCGGGGAAAGCGCGGGTTATACTTACATTTGCAGACTCTTGTGTACAGTTCAACAATGTGCGGGCATGAAAACTTGTAATGCAAAGTTCTTTACTAATCTGTGTTGCATAAATCCTGTCAGTTTGGATCGAGTGTGTCGTTCATTAAGAAAATACTGTTTATTTCATATATGTGTCCTGCACTACTGTATCTTGGTATTTGTTGTTGTCACTTGACGTTGTATGAAAACAATATGGGACAGTATGAGACACTGGAATCGTTGTCAATTTCCTTGAATGTGTAAAGGCGTGCTTGACCAATAAAGTCTGACTCTAATTCTGAAAAGAATACATCGTCTGCAATGTTTGTTTGTTCCCTTGAAGTTAAGATTTTTGTTCGCGTATTTTACCGTTAAAGACGAGGCGAGATCTATATTATTTACCGGGTGCACACATACATACATATAACGTTACCTAAGTTCATGATAGATAATAATTAATAATTGTATACTTTAATTATTCTCAAATATAAAGTAAAATTAACTGTAATTAAAGAATTCACTCACATGTGTTGCAGCCGGGAAGCAGCAGGGCAAAGAGCGCGTTCACTCGAAACATATGGCTTTTTGAAGGTTTGTGGGAAATGTAGTTTCTGGGTGTTTTAAACAAAGAGGGGAGTACGTTTCTTGCACGCAGTTAATTTGGTTTGATTCTCTTCGAATATACTTATAATTTAGTATTAATTTTTAATTGTGATTGAATGAAAGTGATTTGGGGTTATGCATATACTATCTTGAGGTGTGTGTGAATTGCATTAGTTAATGTTTTTTTTTTTTCTTTAATTGATTTTGCATTTGTTATTTGGGAAATGGTTTAGCCCAGGGGAAGGCAAATGGTATTTAAGCATCTCGGTGGCTTCATTAAGACAGAGGCTGAGGAATAGTGAAGACAGTTGTAAAAGTGCATGTGTGTCGGACATTTGGGGGTGATTGCCTTATGTCCATTTTTCACTCCTTGTTGTAAAAAACAACTATTTACAGTCTTCTTGTCTGTCAGTTGTCAATAATTGTCTTGTCACCGTTCACAGTTTCTTAGGGTGACCATACGTCCTCTTTTTCCCAGACATGTCCTCATTTTGGGACCTAAAACATGCGTCTCTAAACAAGGACATGTCTGGGAAAAAGAGGACATATGGTCACCCTAAGTTTCTGTTGTTGGCCTTCTGTTGACTGCTCTTTGTTCTGTTTCACATAGGTCTGTATATGGACCATATATTGAGAAAATGTTTCCCTTTGGGGGAAGGTTCACACAGGCGGGTAACAGTCAATAGGCCAAAACTGTATGAGTTGCTAAAAAAAGTTTGGTAAATAGCTATAGCTATAAGTAGCTCCATTTGGTCTGTTTAAAACCGTAACATTTGGATGATGAAGTTGGTGGAGAGGGCTGAGAGTTTTGACTGGTTCAAGACCTGAGAACTAATGTTTGTGCTCTATACAAGGTCATCCTGATGCCTGTAGACAGCCTGATGCAAGTCCTTTTAGCCCTGTATAACAGAAGACACATGAGAGGAAGTCTGTATTACAGCAGTGCTCTTCATAGTGGGATACACATACTGGGGCATTTGTAACAGTAACTATCTGCTTAAGACTATGTATATGGTATACCTACACTATGCAGCAATGAACACCACAGTTCATAAAATGTGATTAAGGAAACTGTATCAGAAGTAACCTTTACATCAGGGAGCCCCATCCGTTCAATTAGTCACAGCTTCAAAAGCAATCAGGTATGCACTTTTGACAACACAAACAGGTATATCTTGAATATAGCACATTTTTGTCCAGTTACTGAGATAAAAAAAAAAAACTCACTGGACTCATCTCTGCCCTCACCATCTTCTACAGATGAAGCAGAATTTCCTGGACCCCCCTTTAGAGTAGAGGGGGACTCTGTTTTTTTCTGTCATTCCTCCATTCTTCCTTCAAAGTGATTTTCTGTGAGTATTTGTGTTCTTCTGCAGAATATTCACTCCTATCTTACACAAGGAATGATCACAACACAAAGAGACAGAATTCTGCCTTCTTCTAATTGTACTCAAGACATATATATGTCAAAGATTTCTTGCCAGTTGTTGGCTGCTCATGAATCTCTAAAAGTCAGGATGTATCCACACAAGAACCATTAAAGGAGGGCTAGTAAATCTGAAATGGAATTAATTGACATGAAGATGATATTTCACAGTTTTACAGACCCTGACAAGTCTTTACTTTAAAAATATCTTATTATGAGCAATACTGTGTCCCTTTCTTGAGTATCAACAAGTCATTATTTATCTCCAGACTATGAATGTGTCATGAATAAACACCATACCTGAAAAGCCATACTGTCATCATTCTCCTCAGTGACACTTTTACATCAGTTAATAAAGTGATTCTAAACCATACCATTGCAGTAGAGAATATGTTTTAAAGTTTGAAAGATGATTTTAAGAAAAATGTAGGGCAAAATTACTAACACTGGGTAGTACTGTTAGTACATGTAATGTGGGCCAAACAGTTTTGTGTAACTTGGCACTAGACCTATGTTTGCAATGTCAGTCAGTTTCCACTGATTATACATGTGCTTTGTGGTTACATGTAAATTACTTGGCGTTTTGGACCTCATTTTTATGCTTTACCTTAAATTTATCGATATGTGCTTGTAAGGTCAAATATATGCAGTGCATGCCATGACACCATTTTAAAATATACTGCGCCTCGTTGTGCAGAAAGAAAGAGGAGTTATGGAGAAAACTTTTTCGATACAATGAACGATTTGATTCAATTGTCTCAAAACAGATTCACTGTGTCGAGTCACTTTAACCTTCCACGGCACACTGACATCTACTGGCACATGGAAGTAGCCCTCTCGGTCATAAAATCGCAGGCATTCACCGTGTTCAGTCTCCGAAACTTGTGATGTAGAGATGTAGGTCTTCACTCAATAAATGTAGTCGTTGCTATTGTACAGAGATGTATGCTTAAATATATTTGTGCTCCTTGAAAAATATCACACCTACGGTACAATGCTGACACTCTACACTGTGAATATGTTTTAATACTTAGAGAAAAAAATGAATATTCGAAGCTGAGTGCAGCATACAAATCGTGATGAGCATGTTTTTACGTCATCATTACGTTAGTATTAACATCATTCATTGATGTTAATGCTAACTGTATTAAATGCAAATAATAAAATAGTCCTAAATTAAAGGTATGATCCCACATAAGTGTTCCTTAATGCGTCACTAAAAGGCAAACGTCTAATCTTTGAGCTTGCTGTGTAGAAATCGGGCAGAGCTACTTTTTAAATTTTCAGGCCATTAGCTCTAGAGCATAGCCTATTTTACGCGCTCACACTATTGTTCATGGTGCCTAAATATGGTTATCTAGACAGGGTCAGCCCCAACCCCAGGTGAACTTGTCTTTATCATCACACAACCACTGCTCACTAAACGTAGGTTTGTGAATACGTGAACGTATGTCCAGCGCTCCAAGCGTCAATGACATACCATGGGTTTGAGCATTAATTCCTGTTTTAACACAGGTTAACTCAAGCCTAATACATGTGAGAGCTCAGTCTGGAGTCAATGAAACACGTCGATCTTAAAATGTGTGCTAGTGCATACATCAGAGTTCATCTCTTTCTTCGGAAGCATAGCGTAGTAATTTTTCAGAAAATAATATTAATAGTAATAATTCAGACAGAAAACCAACGCAAACAAATTGGAACATATATTCATACCGCTTACGCATATCTTGGGCAAACTCCTTATGACGCCACTTCACCGCCACATTAATGCGTCTAGTCATGTAGTAGGGTATGTGACATTTAGGATAAAAGGTCTTCAATTCTAAGTTGAATACTGGCACCTGTCCGCGAGTGATGTTCTTGTTTATGTGTTTTAATATACTTCAAAGACTATCTTAGCGTGTGATTGGGCATCCTTGTGGAAATAGGTTAATTGTCTTTATGGCAGTTTTACAGCATATGAAATAAGTTCCATACACATTGTAGGAAACATATGGTACTTCGACACGATGAGAACATACGCATCCGTGAAATCCTTGACTAAGTTAAATGATCGCAGCAGTCCAGTTCGATTGGTTTTATTTAGTCGTGTGATACTTTGAAATCCCGGTGTTAAGATATGGCAAACCCCCATACGGAAGAAAATGCGTACTGACGTAAAAAAAAAAAAAAAAGAGCGTGCTTTGTTCAAGCGCTCGAACCTTTTCTTTGGTAGCGCTTCTACTCTGAAAGGGTCAAGACAGCAGATCGACCTTTCCATAACTATTTGATAGTTTTTATTTTGGGTACACCTGTACATGTAAGACAGTAATGTCTGCGGAGGTAGCACCCGACCAGGTGAGTGTTAGAGGTTGTTTCGGATTAATAGTAGTTAACGTTATCTGGATATTGCGAAAAATAATGAGCTAGTAGCAATTAGCAATTGCTAGCTAGCTAACGTTACATTGAGCAAGTTTGCGGTAACAATCTGGTAAATATGCATGTTCACGAACAGCCTCACCCGCTATACCTAGACCAAATGATATTTCCTGTACATTTATGAATAAAGGAAAATGCGTTAAGATTAACCTCAAGCAGGCAGGATTAGCCGGATGGTTATCTAATGTAGCTAATGCTGTGTTGACGGGCTAGCCAAGGAGCTAGACTAATGGTAGCGCGCCTTAACGTTATTAATTCTAGACCCCCTCTTTATAGCAGATGTATCGCAGATTTGCTTAATATATAGTGACCAGACTAAAATTTATTTGTTAGTGTTTGGTCATCGGACGAAGAATGGAAGAAAATTGTTCGGGGGGTTGCTGTCGAGCCAGATAGCGGTAGAATGATCAGACTAGGCCACGGTGAGTTGGTCTAAGAATTGTTAAAGCTAGCTAGTGTGCTGTACGCAAACTTGCCCTGGCTGCACTGCGCCAAAATGCGTTCAGTTCTTGAAGTGTAGTTTTTTTTTTTTTTTACCGTGGCTCAGGATTGCGTATATCATCAAAATTTTAACTTTTCGGACCCCAGGAGGAATAGCGGAGCTGTACGGCTCGGCGAATGGGATTCCTATAAACAATAAGCAATAAACTCGTCTCATGATTTTACATATCCACACGTCAGGTTGCAAGTTAGCTTACTGACCTAGCCTTTTAATGTAGATAGCCCGTCCTCCCATCATTAGTTAGCTAACACGCCCTAGCTTCCTAGCTTGTTTCCTGTGGCATGGTTTCCTCACGCCTTTGTCCGCGGATACTCGTGTGTGAGGTATTGGCTACCTATTTTACCGTTTACATGTTTTCCTAAAAGATGGAGCTGACGTTGTGTAAGGTTACGGCATCAGTATGCTCAACATCAAGCAAACCCGATCTGCCTCCGGATGCTTAAAAATATGTTGTTCGCCATGCTAGTGACTTGTAAAATGTGTTCTGTAGCAACGAAAATTGTTTAGGTAGTTGCTAATTTATAAGATATCATACCGTGTATGTTAATATTACCTACTTAGTTTCAAGATGAGTAGTTCGTTACTGACTTTTTTTTCCACCAGCCCTGTTAATGGAGTATCGTATTTCACATGATCGGGGAGCTTTCTGTAAGTACTTGTTGATCCTTTAATTTCAGGAGGGGTTTTTTCCTCATGTTTATTGCATCTTTCAGGCCGCAGAGTACATCCCAGAGAAGGTGAAAAAGGCGGAGAAGAAGTTGGAAGAGAACCCATATGACCTTGACGCTTGGAGCATTCTGATACGTGAAGCACAGGTTTAGTGATGCAGGATTGCATTTTCTTTTACGTGGGGTCATGGGTGGGGGAGCCTTAATGAAAAACCTTGTTTCCACATCATGTACATATCATCGAGAGGATTACCTGTGAACAAGTAAAAATTGATTTCAAAACGCCTTCTACTTTTTAGAAACCAACCTATAGACAAAGCAAGGAAGAATTATGAACGACTTGTTGCCCAGTTCCCAAGCTCTGGCAGATTCTGGAAACTATACATTGAAGCTGAGGTTAATAACATTTTATTCTTTCGCAAGTCTTATGTGTGCATGGGTATGTGTATTCTAACAGAATCAACAATGGGAACTTCACACTACTTGGACAAAGCACAGAATGGTTTTGAACAGATTCAACTTAAATGAATCTTAACCCCTTTCTTTTTCAGCAGGAAATTGGTAATGATACAGGGCTTTTGCTCATCTCTATAACTATATTTAATGGGATCAAGTGCACATTGTTGCATGTTGGATCTGCGACAGCATTAAAATGTTTTAATTGTATCAGCGTGGTTTAGCCTTTTATTCACTTGTCGTGTCAATTTATTGCCTCCTGTGTCATTTCTTTGAGGTCATTTTGTTTTCACTCATCAAGTGTTAGTTTTCAGTTAGGTCTGCACATTTATTTTTGGATCGGTCTATGGTCTTAATTATTGTAGTCCATGTATGTTTTCTGTAACTGGCAACACATTTGCAGCATTTAAACCTGACACATTTTTTAAACCCAAGTGAGCTGCTTGATTGGCCGTAGTCCCCTCTTTTTCTCAGGTTAACATGAACTCCATTGTATTGCACCAAAATATGTGACTACATAAACTGTATACACAGCACAATACTAAGAATAATTTAGTATTTCAACAGCCTACCTCTACTAGAACTTGATCAGGGTACTTGAACTCTATTCAGTCAAAGTGGAAATGTGCCCATGACTTCAAATCTTACTAAACTGGCTTGCTGTGTGATGTCAACATCCTGTCATCAGCTATAGCGCTTCAAAGAACCTGTTGCTCACACAAAGTAATTGTAGAATCTTTTCTTGATGGCTAAAAGATGTACGGATTTATGGCTTATCCAACCTATTTATTTTTATTGTTTGATAGCTGGGTGAATGACTAATTCATATCTACTGTAAACCTTTTACTATTGTTTTGTGTTTTTCTCATCAGTAGTTTGCACTGATTCAACCAATACAGGGGCACTTGCAGTGAATTACATAAAACGTCCTGTGTAATAAATTATAGGCAGTTCTTCCCTTCCCCCATCTGCCCTGAATCTTGTTTTTATGCTCTTCCAGAAAATTCCTGCATTCTCAGTTAAAGAAAACCAAACAAAACAGTTCATAATTTAGAAAAGAGTATTAATGAAAGGGGGAAGAAGTCAATCACAAAGTATAAACATTTCTAGGGAGTGAAGTTGGGTTGATAAATTCACATGTTGTCTTTTTGTTGTCAAAATGCAGTTAACATATCTTCTGAGCTTTAGCAAGCTTTGATCATGGTGGTAAATACAAAAAAATCAAAATCACCTGAATTCTTCATTATTACAATATCAGTTGGATTTCACTGTTTTGCGGGTGTTAGGACTAGGATGCAATTGTTTTTGCTACTGATCCCCAGAATCCAGATTTTCTAAGTAGCATTCTGCTGCTGTAATAATCCTAGGACTATGGTATTGTGTGCTCTTTTATTTTACTAAACAGTATTTAAACCACAAAATGCAAGTATGTGTATTTAACAAACTGCATATTACATGTGAGTATGCTACCAGGTGTGCTCATAATTTTCAGTAACGCAGATCTAATTTTGTAGTTCCAGCTAGTTAACTAACAAATTCAAAGTTATTGCTGTCTGTTTATGCAAGACTGCACACTTTGAAATTACATACCAGGTACAATACACTATACCATGCTAGTGACAACCTGTTATTGCAAACAACAATATACACTTTCCTAACATGGAAAGTCATCAAGTCATGTAGTCAGAATTTAGATGAGAGAAAAAAGCTTTTCTTCTGCTGAAATTACAGTAAAATATCAACCAGAATGTGTGGTCATGTTTTGAATAATTTTCCATTTCAGTGCAGAAGTTTTAGGGAAACCTGGCACATCAGGAGCAGCCTGATGTGCCCATCTCACCTGTTGTGTTACTGGGGATAGAAATGTGATTTCTATCACTTGATTACACTCATGGATTAGGGTTAGAGGTTTGCACTCCTGCTTTAACTGTGAATAGCATCGTGAAGTGCTGTTCTATCCACTTGAGGAGATTATGAAGTATTACCCTTATGTTACAATCAGAAAATTGTTACTTTACATATTTGAAAGTAGTGCATTTTGAAAACAAGTTGACATTTGAAAATCCAAACCCAGCACAGCAGTAAATGGACAAAGTATTTGTTTTTCAAATGGCAAGTATCAGTAGGTCACCTTTTAACAGAACAGTAATGAGCCAGAAATGCAGCAAAAGGTACAGTTGACGTAAAAGCTTAAAAACGAATGAAAGATAGTGTTTGTAGGGGTCAGTGCTGGTTAAGTTCTATCATTAAATCACTTGTTCTGCTTTTAAATACACTTTGTCCAGATAAACCCACTTCTAAAACTTTCAAACTTAACATTTGTTATAACAAAAAATTGTCATCAGGCTGTTGTTTTGTTGTCAGTTTCAGTAAAATCTGAAGACAACATTTTGTTTTTCCCAATATGGCTGTGGAAGTCCTTTAAGGTGCACATTTTGTTTATCATAGTAACTAATTTAGGCAAGTCGGCAAAGCCTGAGAGTTGAGTTCTGTCCCATATTTCCATGGAAGTTTACTCAGGATTTTATTTGAATTGGAATTTAACATTTTAAATGAGCTATAGGTCCAGTTACTTCAATTAATTCAAAGCCAATATTTTCATTTTTTCTTTTCTATCACTGGGTTAATGCTTACATAATGAACACTATAGTTGACAATGGAATGTCTTATTTTTAATGTCTAGCATTTTAAAACAAAGCAAACTGGGAAAAGGCTGCTGGCTGACAGCTTTTGATTTGCATTTCTTCCCCCTTTGGCATCTGGTTCTGGTTCAAGACCCCATCTTGAACTGTTCAGGTTTTCCAAGTCAATGACTCGAGGTCAGCCAAGACCACAACTTGCAAACATTGAACACAAGTAATCCCTTACGTTGTTCTGCCCCTTGGACATTCTTATTTTTCAGCCTCTCCTTCTTTACTTCACGGCACTGACCACATGTTCACATGGAGTACATGAGGCTATCACTACTGACAAAGGAGTCTAGCCGTGGCCAAGGAAGCTGTCATGGTTGAGTTCTGCTTTGACATTTTAAATATGAGCAAAATCTATTCTTGGCCCCATGGTGTTGGCACTGAAAATATCTGGTATTGCTTGGTCAGTTAAAGTAAAAAATACACTTGTAATAGTTTTACAACAGTTTTACTTTGTTGATTGTACTCTGCATCTGGTCTGCAGAGAAGCAAAAATTTATGAGAGTTCATAATAAAATTTTTCCTAATGAATTTTCTATTTGAACTTCTTGGATCGTATTTTTCTTTGTGGCCTGTAGGCAAAATCATTCAGTAGTAGGCTGCAGTTTGTAATGGAGTGTGTTTTGTGTCCAAATTCAGTAGTTAATTTTTTTTAATCAGCACAGTAGCTTTCCTTTGAATAAAAGCCTTTGTCTCTCTCCTTATTAACCCTTACTTTCCAGATTGCTTGGCTAACCCTAAATTTCTTCAGTTCTATTGTTATTCTATTGTGTGTGTGTGTGTGTGTGTGAGAGAGAGAGAGAGAGAAAGACAGATGCCAACTGAACTATGGTCCTATACACTGCAGAATCTACAGCTGACTCATGTATTTGATTGGGCACACAGGCAGTGTAGGCTGAGTGTTTGTTAACCATGATTCTGGAGATGGAAATGATTCTGGCTTACTGCCTAAGTACGTCAGAATCACATTACCCCTTCTAATTATGTGCCAGGAAGAAGGGAGTGCAAGTTCATGATTGTTTTTGGACAGAACTGACACATCCTTAACATCTCTTAAAGTGAAAAGTCACAGAGTTTGTTTTCCTGGAATGTGAGGACAAGTGGACAAGCGAATGTCTAAAACAAAACAACTTGCTGTGGTATTATGACTTTGTATGTTTATGTGGTTGAGCAAAGTGCCTTAGCTTGTTCAAGACTGAAAGGGTCCAAATTGGTAACACATTTGAAAATAGTTGTTTTTCCTGCCTGATCGTTGTGTGTACAGGTATTTTTTAAAGTTATTCTTGAATGATCATGTTTAATGGATTTCATCCTTTCCTGGCAAATTTAAGTTTAATTTAAGTCAGTTTAGTTGTTTAAATGGACATTTTTAGGCATGTTATGGCTCAGTTTAAAACACAAATGAAGGCATGAAATTACATTAACATTAACACAATAACACATTGTTGAGCACATTGAAGAAGTCCTGTGGACTGTAAGATACAGGTGACACCATCTGTTTAATATAAAGGAGCTCATGATATTATTTTTGCATTGTAATTCAAGGATGTGAATCTGTCCTCTAAATTGTGTTAACGATATCGCTTCACTGTGCTGTCACTTTGATACAGTTTAAATTTAAGTTATAAATTTAAGTTATATTCATTGACTTATTCTGTGTATTAGGTTACTGAGGAGCGGTTTCATTTGCCTGCATTAAATGTAATGTCGACCACTGTTACAGTCTGAGTGCTTTGAATGCTTTGAAAAATGAGAACAAAGTTGTATTCCTCTCTGCTCTAGTGTAGTCAAGCTCTCTTCTGCTGCACAATGGTATATTTGGTATATATTATCATCGTCAATCAGTGACATTCTTCAGTTAGTAGATATATAGTATTCCTATTTTATGTAGAGGTTTAGGGATGCAGTTATTTTCTTCATTTATATTGTCGTAACTATTCATTAATTTCTGTTCATTTACTCTTTAATCTCTTCTTTTGTCCATTTCCGTGCCTTCTGAGGTGTGCGTTCCAAAGGGTGTAAATGGGGATACATTTTTATATATATTTTATATTTTTTATATCCTTAACATGCAACATCTTGGAAGTGTATGAATAAAGCTTTCTCCTTTCCTGTTTATTGCTAATGCTTCACTTCCTCACTATGTTCTCTGTACTATTTCTGATTTTCACACCTAGCTGTGTGTTGATTTTATGGCCTTTATGCATGGTTGCACACAAGGTTTGCTATGATCATTGCAGCTTAGACCACTTTATTCATGTTACAAACGCACACCACTTTGAGTTGTTCTCAGAATATAGGAAAATGGCTGTACTTCTCCAGCCAATATGAAGGCAATCATTTTTGTCAAATGACTGTAATGTACAATACATATAGCCTACAGCTGTGGGTTGCTCTCTTCTATCAATGTTGTAGATATCAAAGGTAGCAATCATTTAGTTGTTTACATCTGTTAAAATGCCATTGAACTATAGCAAGCTAACATTCACATAGTTAGGAATTAACAAGTTGGCTGTATACAACAGCATAATATTTTTTTGTTGCATTCCCTCTAGTGCTGGAAAACAACTCACACTCAGCCTAAACCAGTTGCCATTTCTTATTCTACATATTGTACATATAAACTATTGTGCCTATATACTGTACTGTTTGTTTTAATTTGCATGTCATACACAGTACTTTATGTAATAAGACACATAAACATTCATGAAAGTAACCTATCAAGTTAATACATTGAGAGAGATCATTCAGTCAACACCAAAGTAATTCAGTATAGTGATGTTGCTGGGCTCTTTGGGAGACCTGATGTTCAGATCTACCTCCAAGCATTCAGTGATGAAGTATTTCAATATCTTTGTCACCAAGGTAACTTTTTAGAAACACTGAGAATATTTCAGTAATCCATAATCTCTGAGAGCTGGAAAATTGTTGTGGTACTGATAACGTGGCTGTCTTGCAAAGCCAGTCTATATGCAGATGCTGAATGGCACAGGGATATTTTAGATGTAATGTATCATATGTTGTTTTTCAGAGCACATAATACTACTTAACTATCAAAGATATTGACTCTTCAACACATCTTGGATTACAACCACAAAGACCCTTTTGGTTCCCTCTACTTCTTCCCAGCCTAGGGGTGGCGGTGCTCTAAAATAATATTTATTTACAGGCACTTTCAGTGCAGCAGTGTTCTTCTTCTGTAACTGCTGTAAACCTCTTGTATTCCAGCTGGCCTTCTGGGGTCATGGCAGGACAGGGGCTGGCATACAGGACACAGACTGGCTGATATTATCCTTATCATCCTCTGTCACTCTGCAGACTTGGCAAGGCAGCACCACACGACTGCTGCAGCATCACTCAGCTGTTGAAGTTAACCTACCTCTCACTTCCTGCCAGATCCCAGAGGAGGGCAGGACTCTGTAGGACTGGTGAAAAGCAAGAGATCTGCTTCCCATCAGTGACAGCCAAAGAGAGAATTACACAAGGCTGTTGTATAGACTGGGAAGCATGATGCTGTGGTTCAGCCATCAGGATCACCAAGCATGAGGAACATAGTGTAGCCTGGGACACTTAAAACCAACTGTTTGACAGTAATGAACCCAAATCATGCAATCAAAAACCCGTTTGTTATTTGAAATGGTACAAAATGGCCATTGGTGGTAATGGGTTCATGCAATACTGGCTTTAGATGAACCCCCCCCCCCACACACACACACGCAAGGACTCTAATTTTCATCCTTCCACCAATCAGAGACAATGGTAGAGGATCTGGACAGAGATGCTTTAGGCCTTTATGAAGGTTATTTCATACTTCTGGACATAAATGTTTTTTTTTTATTTCCTACAGCTAATTCCTGCACTAGTTAGTTGTGTATATGAGACCACACAAATAAAACTGTTAGGATCAATTGTATTTATATTTTGCATAGCTTTTAGCATAAAGCACAATTCTGCCTGTTCCACAAAACAAAAAAAAATGTCACCATATGTTACACATTTTTTAAAATTCTTTTAATTCAAAATTACAAATCTTGTAATCCTATAAAACTGTGGGGAATTCAGGCACTTATAAACACTCCAGTATGGTGTGAACTTCACTTTGTTGATCTGAGAGAATGTTTGTGAGTGTGTGTGCACATGCATTTGTATTGCTCATTCAGAGTTTACCTTTGAATCACTTAATGATTAAATTAACTCTGCATTTACAATCTGTTCACAGATCAAGGCAAAAAACTATGACAAAGCTGAAAAGGTGAGTGATAAGAAACCTTGCGGCCTAGGCACCTTGCCTATATGGAGCAAACTGCACATGATTCGTCTGAAAGAGGTTCCACCAACCACAAAGGATTCATGAGGCATGAGGTGTTTTTGGCTTTTCCCTGAGTGTCCACAGTACTCAGCCATCTCATTACTGCTTTCAGACCTCATTTTTGAAAGATGATGCAGCCAGCATGCTAAATCCTTTAGTTCTTCACCATTACTTTGAGGTGAAAAAATACATAATGAAGATAAAATACATCCATACATTTTGATAAGCAGGAAAATAGAGATTGTCCTCTCCCTTTCTTTGATTTAACCCTAGAGGGTCCATGTGTAGGAGAAGAGGACATAAGATATATAAACCCTGACTTTGAATGGATCATGTCTGTAGTAAAGGCACGGTTATGTCACACCGTATGTGTTGCACAGCCCTTCTGTCCATATCCTCAGTAGGGGTGATATGTGGTCCTGTCTGAGGCATCTCTGTGGGCAGGAAGGCAGTGTGGGTTGTGGTGTTGTTTCTTCATTGCCATTGCTGTCTCTGGAAGTGTCTTCCCTACCTTGGCCAGACCAGATATACTGTCAGTCTCTGTACACTATTTCATTGGAGATGGCATTGCTACTCTCCGCCACGTCACCTGTGTCTTAGAGGTTTGCGTCTGCTTCACTTACCTGATTCACCCCACAGCTCCCACATCTGTGGTCTTGCCAAGTACCATGAGCACTGGTCCTGGGTTACTAATGTAGGACCATTTAGACAATTCAGGGTTAACCAATCCTAGTGCTGGAGGGGGGTTGCAGGCTAGTAGGATCCAGAGCATTCAACCCCACTGCTATTCTCAGAACTTCAGGGAGAAGCCCAGTAGCTTCAAGCTTCAAGCTTCAACAGTTGCATCAAGTAAAGTTCTGGGTTTAAATGAAAGCTTTCCCTGACCCTCCAGGAACTGGCTGATTTAGACACAAAATCTTAACATGCATATCTTTTTATTGCACTTCATTTACTGAATTTTTACTGAAAGTACGGAGATGACATAGTCTTGAAGTGTAAGGATTGGTCCTGGGTTGTGAGCTGTTGTCACTGTCATTGACACCACGGTCTGATGCCCCCACACTCACAAGACTCACAGCACAGAATGTTGCTGTGACACATTTGTCTCCCCAGCTGTTTCAAAGATGCCTGATGAAAGTGCTGCATATTGATCTATGGAAGTGCTATCTTTCATATGTGCGGGAAACCAAAGGAAAACTGCCCTCTTACAAGTAAGGCAATATGTTCTTTTCTTCAGCTCTGGCAGTGATGCATCTGTCATCAGTGCATGTAATTATGAATGGCTGTGAGTGGACATTGCATGGGAATGTGTAACTACTCCCATGATTCTCAGAAATGAATCCACTGGGGAATAAAAAGCAATCACTGTAAAGGTTTGTATATAACTTAAACTAAGTTCATTTGACTTTTTCAGGGAGAAGATGGCTCAGGCGTATGATTTTGCCTTGGACAAGATTGGAATGGAGATCATGTCATATCAGGTATAAGACCACAAGTGCCTGCACTTCTTACATCCAACAGTTACACCTCACTACATCTCCCACTAATCACACATCTGGCCTGTTTCAGATATGGGTAGACTACATCAACTTCCTGAAAGGAGTGTAAGTGTACCTGTTTTTTCTTTGTGCCAATGACGGAGCTGCCCCATGAGCCATGAGGACACAGGCTGACCCGTGTGTGCTCTGTTTCTGCAGTGAGGCAACAGGCTCATACGCAGAGAACCAGCGAATCACAGCCGTGCGGCGAGTCTACCAGAGGGGCTGCGTCAATCCCATGATCAACATCGAGCAGCTGTGGAGGGACTACAGCAAGTATGAGGAGGTGAGAGGCCATGCACCATGACAGTGTGTGATTAGGGAGAGGGCTGATGGAAATGCAGTAGGCCATGGTCTCCTAGGGGTTGGACTATGATATTGCACTTTGGTAATAAATACAGCTGGACACATAACATTACCCTGAATAAGGGCATCTATCTACATGGTTATCAGTATGATGCATGTGCATTGCTCTTAAGAATAATTGTCAGGCACTGTATTCCTTCTGAAATATTTACACATACATGTATTTTATTAGACTGTCAGCCTAATGCTTATGTATGTATGATGCTTCTGTATGTACGTTGTTCTTCTTGTTACTGTAATGTGTTGTAATGCATATGCCATGTTAGCCTTGTAAGTCACTCTGGATAATACCATCTGCCAAGCAAAAAAACATAATACTGTCATTGTCATGATAAGTATATGCATTTTCACAGGGCATCAATGTGCACCTCGCAAAGAAAATGATTGAAGATCGGAGCAGGGACTACATGAATGCCAGAAGAGTGGCTAAGGCAATCCCTCTTTTCCTCTCTTTTCACAGATTACATGGTATCATCATTTGTTGGTTATTGGTCTGAATAGGAGTGAATTACTAACTGTAATTCACTTCACAGTCCTGTGATATATTTGCTTGATAACTAGTCCCATGACAGTATTTTGGAGTTGTGCTCAAGGTCCTAGATTTATATGCAAGTGGTTGAGAGTTCGTAACCTCAGTATGACACTGCTGCTGTGCTCTTCAAAAAGGAGGCTCACCATTAGTTTCAGTTCACCCCAGCATAGATGTTGAACTTGAGGAGAGTGGTCTAAATTGGTAAAAGTGTGACTGTGTGAGAGTCTGAAAAGGAGCATGTGACACTGGTGCAGGAGTACGAGACAGTGATGAAGGGGCTTGATCGGAATGCACCGTCGGTGCCCCCCCAGAATTCCCCACAAGAGGCCCAGCAGGTAGAGATGTGGAAGAAGTACATCCAGTGGGAAAAGAGCAACCCACTGCGTACTGAGGACCAGACTCTCATCACCAAGAGAGGTGGGACTACAGCACTGACCTCCAATCCATGTTCAGCAGCTTGAACATTGCACACACTGGGTCATGCACTGATTATAGTTTGTTGTCACCGAAGAGAGTAGGGGACCTACAGTGTAAACCACAGGTTGGTGGATATTGCAAAGGTATTACAGCCTGGAGTGACACCCGCTGTACTCTCTTGCAGTCATGTTTGCCTATGAACAGTGCCTCCTAGTGCTGGGGCATCACCCGGACATCTGGTACGAGGCTGCGCAGTACCTGGATCAGTCCAGCAAGCTTCTGGCTGAGAAGGGGGTAGGTGTCTCTCACAGGTCATCCTGTAACATCATGTAACTAACACAACACAATCTATCATTTTGAAATTATTAACTCTACATGCTACCTCCTCTTCAGGACATGAACAATGCCAAGCTGTTCAGTGACGAGGCAGCCAGCATCTACGAGCGCGCCATTGGGACCCTCCTGAGGAAGAACATGCTGCTCTATTTCTCCTTTGCTGACTACGAGGAGGTGAGCACCACAGAAATGACATGACTAGAATGGTTCTGCCTGTTAAAGGCAGCTGTAGCTGTTCCAAGATTCAAATGGCAATAGCTGTGTTCAGATTCCAATGTCATTGTTTATGATAAAAGCTGCTGTGATGTCAGAATGTCAGGTAGCTGCTCTCCATGTATATGTCTGCTGAAGTTTGATAGGGGCCTTTCATGCAATCAAACAGAACTTTGAACTGACCTTCAAATTAGCAAACAAAGGCAAACATTTGCGAACAGTTTTCCGTTTGGTTTGAGTTCACTGTGAACGTTTGCGAACACACAAACGGTCTCAGGAGGTAGTTCTCGGCGAACAGACATGGACGCTGGACTGAGGGAGACCGAACAATTTGGGATGTTCACACAAAACCGTACAAATTTAAAAGTTGAAAGAAAACCTGTTCCCTTGGAACATTCACCTCAGTTTGCTGAATTTGAACGCACCTCAGGTTTATATCTATGTTTTACCAGACACTCCATTTGATCATGCATTTTGCATGATTGCATGAGCATTTTACATGTGAACTGAAATTGTATAAGTCTGGAAAGGGACATTGGTGGATATTGTGTTGGATAATATTGGTATCGTCCACTTTGTTTTTCTGTTCAACTAAGTTAATGGGCACTGTGTAAGTGCATTATGGATCGCATCATTGTCCTACTCAAAGCTCTTCTATACTACTGTTACATATGAAGTATGCTGAATTGAAAATGGTATTTTTGACAGGGTGTGATAAAGTCCACAACAATGATTTGTAAATACAGATTACTATTGGTGAAATCTCATGTTTCAGACATTCCTCCATCTGAGCGTTCCATTAAGTGTTCCATTAGTGTCCAGAATTTTGAACACCAACAACCATCTCACCTGTTTTCTAGAGTCGAATGAAATATGAAAAGGTGCACAGTATATACAACCGGCTTCTGGAAATACAAGACATTGACCCAACATTGGTAAGATTTTCACTGTCAGAAGCAGTTTTTTTCTGAATTTGACAATAAAAACACTGAAATATATATTCTCTCTAATGTCTCATGTTCAGTGCACAGCTTTGCTGCCCTCAGGAATTTTGGATACTAGGAAAGTTTATTTAAAACCGGAGCAATGTATATTTTCATCTGTGGTTTTTGGGGGACACAAATGGTTTTAATGTGTGTCATGACCTTTCTGTGTAACTTCAGTCACAGACTTTTCATACAGAAAAAAATGTAATTTTTTCTGCCTATTTGTCCTTTCCCTAAGATATACCTAGATTACATTAAGGTGAAAAGACAAAACCAACGCATAAATGAAGATCCTTTGGCCTTTTAATCTGCAAATCATTTGTGTTTGTTTTAGGTTTACATCCAATACATGAAGTTTGCACGTAGGGCAGAAGGTATCAAATCTGGTCGGATGATCTTCAAGAAGGCCCGAGAGGACATACGAACACATCACCATGTTTATGTTTCAGCTGCCCTGATGGAGTACTACTGCAGTAAGGTGAGAGTCCCCAAGATCTGTCCATTCATTTTCTACCACAATAATTTAATACATAAATTATACATAATTACAGTCTGAAATTAAGTTGTAGTTGTCTGTAAAATGTATGTTTGTGAAATGACCTCAACAAAGGTTTAGTGCTAATACCAGACATACTGATCTGTATCAGGGGGATTATATCACAGTCTGATGTCTCCCACAGTTCACCTACACAACAATTACTTAATAAGAGCTGCATCTGTGCTTGCACACCGGGATTGTGCACCTTAAGCTTTTTTTGGGGTTGGGTACACAGCTTTGTCTTCAAGGCTACTATGCAGATTTCTATCCTAGTAGGGTAGACATCTCCAATCAAAACAGGAATGGCACCAGGCTGAGTGACTGTACAGAAAATAGTAGAAAAGAGTAAAAAGAGTATTACAGTAGTGTATGTTGTAAGTGGGCCAATGTACTGGCCACAAACCTTTTTCAGTCAATGTGAAACTTTCCTTTTGGCGTGTAAGGCAAGTTAGCCTATGTGGATTCCTCCCATTGAAAACCTATTGACATGTTTGACGACTTACATGAGTGCCCCTTTTTATTGAATCATAGAACTTAATCAGGAAGATATTCAGAATCAAGAAAGAACCAAGAAAGGACAAACAGCAAGAACAATTGTGTTTAATTCCTCCAATGTAAATTTTTGATATGCAGGAAAGGATTACACTTAATAAAGTGTTTGAAAAGAACTTTCTAAAAATACATTAACCCATGAATGTGTTCCATATTGATTTCATCAAACAGGATAAATCTGTGGCCTTTAAGATATTTGAACTTGGCCTGAAGAAATATGGAGACATACCAGAGTATATACTTGCATATATTAATTACCTCTCTCATCTTAATGGTAAGAACCCCATTTTCATTATATTATGTAGTGATTCGTATAGTCACTTTTCCAGATCATCAGAACACTTCCATACCTCACTGAAGGCCATGAGGGCTTGCATGCAGCAGTGATTGTTATAATATCATCAGCTTTACATGTTTTGTGCAGTTAAGCATTTTTATATTGAATTTTGCACAGTGGTGGTCGAACAGAATTAATTTGGTAAGTTCACAGAAGTCTGAGGCTTGTTCTGCTGAAAGTGATAGTGGGTAGTATGACAAAAACCTTTATCAGACAGTTTGCAGTCTGACCATATCCCTTTCACTCAGAGGTAATGGAGACACCCTGCTTGGTAAATGACAGGGAGTCTTAATCTCATAGCTGGTCTTTTAATTGCACTCTGTGAGGTCTTGAAAATAACATCAGCAGGAAGCATCTTGACAGATGACACAACTCATGTTTCCTTTCCCTGTAACAGAGGATAACAACACCAGGGTCCTGTTTGAGAGGGTTTTAACCTCAGGGAACTTGTCACCTGAGAAATCTGGGTAAGAAATATTAAACATGCACATGTGAAAGGGGACTATAACATTATTTCAGAATTATGTCTTTCCTTAAACTTACATGAGAGCCAAAGCTTATTGAAATTCCCAGATTTTTATTTTACCGTATTAACTCCATGTGCATTCTAAAGATGCAGTGTGATATTTCAGGGAATTCTAAATGTTATGATA
This sequence comes from Megalops cyprinoides, assembly GCF_013368585.1. Taxonomy (NCBI): domain Eukaryota; kingdom Metazoa; phylum Chordata; class Actinopteri; order Elopiformes; family Megalopidae; genus Megalops; species Megalops cyprinoides. Next base: position 27,086,176 of record NC_050590.1, on the reverse strand, counting down.
CACTCTTTAGCATTTCATAATCAAACACCTGCCCTTTAAATACCTGCCCACTGTGTAAGTCTGTGTGTGTGTGTCTGTTCATGTGCACACGCTGCAGTGAGATCTGGACTCACTTCTTGGCCTTTGAGAGCAACATGGGTGACTTGGCCAGTATTGTGAAGGTAGAGAGGCGGCGATTCATGGCCTTTAAAGAGGAGTATGAGGGGAAAGAGACAGCCCTGCTAGTGGACAGATACAAGTTCATGGACCTCTATCCCTGCTCCACCAGCGAGCTCAAAGCTCTCGGCTACAAGGTAAGTGATTTGCTGTAGTGTTCTGTGAAGGTAGGATCAATGACTGTTCTTACCCATCACTGTTTTTTCAATGAAGGGTTATACATTGTACTGAGACTGATTAAGAGAATAACAGCAAATGTTGTGACACCAGTCTCTGGATCAGATGAATGTGAGTTCAGATTCCACTTCAGCTACAACTCTATTTTGTACATAATCTTTTAAATTTTGTTTCCATATATAATCTAATACCAATTTGAAAACTGTCCCCAAATTCTAAAGTAATTCTGGAGAAATGGAGCTTCAAGATTCCTGTATGTCCCACATATCCTCTTCTTCAGGAAATTAATTCCAGTGAATTAAAGGTGCCCTCAACCCCTCTGTGTGTCCACAGGACATCTCCCGTGCCAAATTAGCAACTCTGATCCCAGAGACAGTGATGACCCCGTCACTGCCCACGTTGAAGGATGAGGTTAACCGAAAACCAGAGTACCCCAAACCTGACACCAGCCAGATGATCCCCTTCCAGCCCCGTCTCCTGGCACGTAAGTCATGGCACCTAAGAGCTCAGTTTGTTAGGTGTGCTTAATTTTGGGATGTGTATATTTTCTAACCACTATGCCTGTCTGTCATAATGTGTAATACTTGTGTGCTGGCCCCAGATCCAGGACTGCATCCTGTTCCGGGTGGGGTGTTTCCTGTGCCCCCCGCTGCTGTCGTCCTCATGAAGCTGCTGCCCCCGCCCACCTGTTTCACGGTCTGTGACACCACACTGCCCACTGCCAATCAGGCCTCTCCTTACAGAAGCATACACTGCATCTATAGTGGACTATGCTGGGATCCACACGTACTCAATGTGTTGCTTTTTCACAGGGTCCATTTGTGCAGGTGGATGAACTGATGGAGTCTTTCAGAAGGTTTATACTTCCAGAGAGTAAGTTTCCTTGGCATTGATGATGCATGGGTGCACATCAGAGTCACTAGTAGACTCACCTGTATCACAGTTGCTCATTAATGCAGATGAAAGCTTCTGCCGGGATTTACATCAAATCAGTTATCACACCTTCTACAAACATGAGTGCCACCCACAGGCATCAGGCAGAAAAGCAAGACCTTTCCGCAACATGGCAGCAATGCTGTGATTAATATATGTGTAGACCCCACCTCAGCTAAGACGATCTACACATGGCAGCTGCTACCCTTGGTCTGTTGTGTATGCTGGCAACCTCACCCAACTCTGCTGTACATAGCTGTAGATGCTGCTGTTGAGCTGATCACGGGGGGACGACCTGAGCTGGCCAGCAAGGGGAACGACCCAGTGGAGCACAACACCATCGTCAATAAGTCGCTGAAGAGGCCCATAGCTGACTCGGATGAGGAAGAGGGGACAGCTGCCATCGTGACCCCGGTGCATGACATCTACATAGCACGACAGCAGAAGAGGATCCGATGAGCTGCAGCATGCTCAGCAACACCCTCGCCATCTGTTCACTTCACTGTGTCCTACAGGGACCTTACTCTCCATCTCCCCCAAGGAACTTCATCAACTTCATGTGAACTAGGCCTCTTTCCCACATGTGAGCAGTGACACTAAGACAGAGGAAAAGGTGTTTCTTGTGCAGGAATGTAATCCCTGTTGCTGACCCTCTGGAGAGTCCTCGTGAGTGACGAGTGATACTCGCTACCCTCGCTGCCTCTCTATATGGTGTTCCGTGCATTCACTGTCTTGTTTTTTTTTCATTTTTCAACAGTTTTATTTTTAAAACTGGGTGACTTATACAAAGTTTTCAAGGATAACTTCTGATTTGGTATAATGTTCATTGCTTCATTTTTTGTAATTCTGAGTACAAATCGAAAAGCCAATTCATCTGGTTTCACAGGCTAATGGAGCAAACATATAGAGAATAGAGAAAAGAAACTCAAACAATGGTGGCTGCTGACTCATTTATTTGTCTGAAGCTGTTAATTTAAAGCTCTACTGCTATTAAATAAGCAAAAACAAAACAACTCCTCCATCGGTTTCCAGTAAGTGTCAACAATCAAACAGCACACCTTCACCTACACTGTAGATGAACAATCTAGAAAATACATTTGGCTCCTTCAGCCAGTATTGTGAATGTGCAAAATACATAGAAAAAAGTAAAATGTGGCACACAATGGCCGTTCAACATCACATCTTCATGTGATGATTTATGATAATCTACACCTCAATAAAATACTCTCATTCAACAAATATTTAAAAGTACCTTCAGCACACCATAAATGAACCTGCTTCAAGAGCACTTCAAAATGAGGCTAAGTGATATCTTCTTGGAGTGGGTAATATTACTGAGTATTGCACTTTAGGAGCCTGCTCAAATCAGAACTTGAGTAGATGTTCACTAAAGTTGTGACAGAAATAATCCTAGTGAATGCCATCAAATTGTGAGCTTCAACATACAATGCATGTTAGTCAATATTTCATAATACTATGGCCCATTGCAGCATCATGTAGCTGTTTTTACTACTTAAAATAATGGCCATGCCATACTATTTGTCTACCAGAATACATTATATTTAGACAACTTTTTTGAACACATGTCTGGAATGAGCTGAAAAAATGTACAGTAATAAAGGCTTAAGCATACTTTACAGTTTATAGAACACCAAATTTTATGGAGCGCCTTAAAGGACTGAAGAAAAGAAAATTTAGCTTTAGTAATTCATATCCTCACTTAACCAATCCATATCTATGATTAAACAATTCACACTCTCAGTTTATGTGTAAGGTAGACTCAGTGCAATTTAGTGTGGCAGCATGCTCAAAGAACAGGGTTTTCTTGTATCGAATCGCTATGTGTGTTTTACTTAATCATACACTTAGTCCAAACCCAAGTTTGATCATTCTGTGAGATGTGTTTATGACTGGTTGAAAATAGGAAGATTTAATTCAATTTAATTTTAATGTAGGCTTAAAATACAAAGATATTCTTTGTGTGTGATCAGCACTTGCTGGAAACCTACATCTTGCAAGCTAAAAATACTGTGCAACCAACTAGGCTTACTCAGAATTCCTGTTAATTTGAGGGTATGAATTAATAAATTGTGGGTATGGATTGATGAATTGCAGGTACAAATTAGTAAACCACAGGTGTGGATTGATGAAAAAAATTATTAACTAGTGGGTATGGACTGGTAAATTGAGGACAGAAATGACTAAATTGTGGGTACAGGTTGGTAAATTAAGGGTAGAAATTACTAAAGGAAATTTTCATTTGCCAACCATGTCCTGTGGGGCTAAGTAAACATCCATGTTTGTTCAACAGTCAACCAAAGTATTCCTGGGGTGAGTCCCTATACCCCAATAGTGGGTTTGTAGAAGACGATCACAGTTTTCCAAGACACACATGTCACACAGAAGGACAAAAATGCAAACTTAACTCACTTCAACTTCTTAGTTGACTTCTCACTTAAATGACCAAAGCAAGTACATATGCACAATGACAGCTAATATAAAATGAGAGGACCACTAGATTTTAGTCTCCTTCCTCTGCACAAATGAAAGAGGCAGCCATTTTACCAGGTGTCAGGTGACTATACAAAGCTAATGGTCATTAACACGTGTGATCATGACTTGTTAAGTAGGTGTTATGCAAATAGTACCTCTACAACATTCTAAGTATCCTATATTGTGGTAACATAGAGAACTCACTACTTCCCCTTGTATTTTGTATACATCTTTACACTAACTTGGTCTAAATGGTGCACGTCATTTTCTTTAAATCATTATTTTCACTCCAGTTCCTCTGTATAACGGAGAAGTAAAACACTGAACTGCGGTAGCAAGACAAAAACATGAACAAGGAAACGGTTGGAAGAACCTAAAATGGTAATAAGATTCAGTAATACATTTAATACCTGGAACCCCACCAAATCCACCTGTAAGGCAATGGTCAACATCCCTGGCACTGGTACACAGTATTCATGATCCACATAAGTCAACAGAATCTCAAAAATCAGAATTTAGTGTTCCCATCTTAATCTGTAGTAAATTCATTTCTACTTTCTATTTACTTAGATTTTTATCTGAATCCATTCTCATACAAGATTCCTTTGGCCTTGGTTCATTTCATTTTGAAGATAAAATATTTGTACACAGCTAAAAAAGTGTACGGAGTGTGTCTGGAAGTATCTCTGGGCCTTTTCTGGGTCTCCCAATTTTCTCAGGGCTGTCTTCCTTTATGTTCACAATGCAATGAGGGATGCTCTTTTTGGCATCATAGACCACACCGTAGACCAACGATCTGAACAGAGAGGAAAGGACAACTGACCAAAGTGAGCCAAGACAGATCTTTGTGTTCAGACACAATGCTCTCCAAATGAAAAGATCTAAGCTTTCTTGATGAAAAGGCTGAGGCCACCTATTAAAATGGTTCCTTTCCTTTACATTCCCTGTCAAACTGTGATGTTCACACAACTTTCCAAATTGAACACACCATGCGTGGGGAAAAAAAAATTCTACTGTGAATAAGCTCAAAACAGTTGAAAAAGTCACCACCGCGCCCAACGCTACACCATAAAAAGCATCATGCTTGTACGTTTGCCAATGAATAACTTTCTTGGTGTTCAGCCACGTGCGTTGAAAACTAATTTGGGCTATGAAACACAGTGTGTCCTACTGTGCTTCTGTTGTTGCTTTTTGACATTCATTTCCATTACAGGGGTAATAACGGATCTGAATCTACTGATTGATGGAAAATTTGATACGGAGACAGGCTTTTGGAGGGGAACTCTGTAAGGGTCTATCCTTGTCCAATGGATGTCCCTGTCACAGGGAAGCACCCTTCTCTCAGCACGTCCTGAAGGATCCTCTGGTAGTATGGGGCAAACACCAGCTTGTTGTAGTTTACCAGGCGGCTGAACTTGATGGCTACCTCCTCCAGCTCTCTCTGAATGGGTGCCAGGCCTCCGGGCATGTTCACAGCACCCCTCTGCTGGCTGGATTCAAGGAAGCCCAGCAGGAATGTCTGGATGCGGGAGTCTGGGACAAGGAGTTGTGCTTTAGTTAGAATGCAGGATTACAGCGTTACAAACAGAGCACACTACACCACAGGGGAACTCCACTGAAAACCCAGACTGTGATATATTGTCTCTAGGTTTCTGGCCTTCATTCATTGATGTTCTTGCAGCAAAACATGAATTCATATCACCCCAGGCACAAAACCGTCCCTGCACTTGACATTCTCATGCTCATCTCATGCTCTGTTCCCTTCTTCAGCAACCAGATAGCAGAAGAGACAGTAGAAGCTGTGCTGGCTACGGACAACTGGGTTCATCTGAAGACATTAGTTTCAAGGAAAAGTACATACAATCATGATTTTCTGTGGAATTCCCCCTGAAGATTTGAAAATTTTAAAAATCATCTTGAAATTTTTAATGAACAAAGACACTGGATTTTTCCCCTCAGATATCTTCTGTCCACTTCTGTCCACTTATCCACATATTTTCTGCCAAGCTGAACTTTTTTCATTGGAGATATGGGTCAATTATATGATGATCAAATCCCCAGCAGCACTGATGTCCACAATAATCATGGTAGACTGACTTACCATAGTACTCTAAAATATTTTTTAATGTGACAATATTTTTTAAATGACAAAGTATTTGGGCAGAAACACACACACACACACACACACACACACACATATATATATATATATATTGTAACTGCCTTGCTGATCTACAAAGTTCAGTTTAAAGGTAGGTGCCAGAAGTTACCTATAAGCTTGCGGATGGAATTTTCTGGGAGACTGATGGCTGTGATCTGTCCCTTCAGGACATTCTGCTGGTCAGGGGAGAAGGGGGAGAAACCATGCTGAGCCAGGCTTCCCTCCACCTCCACACACATCCTCTCTGCAATGGTGGCAAAGGCCTCCTCTACACTGAAGGTGCTGGAGAGGGAGAGAGCACAGGAGCATCAGCAGCTACACATCACCAACATCCTCTGTCTCCTCTTCATCGCCTCAACACATATCCCTTTACAGAGCCAGCCACCAACAGACTGTTCCTCATTTAGAAGCTGGTGAACTGCTTCAATTTATCTGCATTTTGTGTCAACAAATCACAACTGAGGGATGTCTAGGAAAAAAATTCAGCAGCCCTTTTTCCTTCATGCTAACATTATGTGATACCAGGGGCACATATAACTGTCATCTCTCAACTTTTACAACCATACACAGCATGAAATCAGTCTTTCAATAAAAACAAAACACATCATTTCCTTAAAATATTTTGATCTGTCACCTTTATTCAGTAAACTGAAAGTACAGAGATTGAAAATATCAAAAGATACTATTAAAGAAAGTGAGCAATAGTTTTCCTGGTTTTCTTGCAGTGCAATGCCAATTCCACATGACAGCAGAAAGTGCAATTAACAGTGTCACCACTACGGTGCAATGCTAGGTATGCACTGGTGAGAATCAAATCCAAGTGTGAAGTGTCAATGCAAGATGACATTCACCGAGATACCAGATGACATTTGTCCAATGAATCTGACAGAGCTGCTGTGCTGACCAAAACTCAACTACTGTTTAATTACCAATACATATTATCTGTTGATATGGAACAAATGACTTGCACAACTGGAATACAGAGATGATTAGCAACTGGAAACACATTTTCTAAGATTTACATAAACTAAAATAATATTTTAAAAGCTAAGAACAAAGAATTAAAAATAACTCAAGAAGACAAGTTCCCGAGTGACAAAAAAGTCAAAGCTAAATGTTTTTGATGTTTGTTACCATAAATAGCCCTTGATAATGAGCAGTCTGGATCATGCTAATCACATTGCCGATACTGATGATAACAATTTCACTGTCCTAAATGTCACACGTCACTTCAGAGGCCCCTGTCAGGTTTATGTCAGTCCCTGGTTAGAGTGTGTCTGGTTTTTGTACCACCTGATCCAATAGCAGATTACCACTGGGCTGTTTCACCTTGAGAAATGGGTGTTCTCATGTACATGTATGATTGGTGAAAATTATTATTATAATTTTAAAGATTATTTTCAATATATTTACATATTGATATTTATCTTATATCTATCTTATATTTATCAGCAAGCTTTACAAATAGATAGCATGGTTTGATATGTGCCAATATTTTTTATAATTCACAACAAAATGATTTTTATTGATGTTAAATAAACACAGACCATATATATTTTTACAGTAAATGTTCACGTATGAGTATTGATCAAATCCAAAGTAAAGGTGTTTGAAAGAAGTTTGGGTATGTTTTTTTTAAAGAATTCACAGATATTTGTGCATTTATGTTACTTGAGAGTGATGTATGACTACATGGTAGAGAGAGCTGGAAGCTTATATGTTGGACTTTTTGTTTTTTAGGTAGCGTGTAGGTGTCTGTTTGTTAAAGAACATTCACATACATGTGCAGGTATGTTTATTATATATATTAAACGCATGTGTAGGTATGTTTGTTTTATACCATTAAAATGTATGCTTGCTAAAGAGCATTTGCATGTGTATCTTTGTCAGAGAGTGTTCAAATGTGTGTGCAGGCATATTTGTCAGAGGCAGTGGAACTGACAAACATGTGCTTACACTTACATAGAGTGCATCCCTGCCAGCAGAACTCTAACCGTACTCTTCAGTCTTTCCATAAGGCCTGGGAGTCCAGAGATGGCTGCCCCGGCATTATTATACACAATCAGTAGGACAGCTGCCACTACTGTTAGCTCCTCCAGCTCCCACTGCATCTCTTGGAACCGCTTCTGGTCCATCAGGACAGTCTTACACAGGAAAGAGGGAGGCAGGGAGGAGGGAGGGAGCGAGGGAAGGAAGGAGACAAAGAGGGAGAAAAGAAGTAAAGGAGAGAAGGAAGAGGGTGAGTGAGGGATGAAAGGAGAGAAAAAGAAAGACAAATATAAAATAATGCCTAGGCAGCGTCCTATGCTATTTCCTGCTTACACAGCATGATATGATTCCACATAAAAAATGATTACGACAAAGCTGAACTGAAAACAAGAAAGGAATCCTTAACATGTTAAGAGAACCGACACCCTTGTGTTGCCGTACACATACATTACTAATGTCCTCACTTGAACCTTTAAAGGATTTTTTCAAAGCTAAAGGGAAGGCTACAATTAGAAAGTGGGGCTTGTCAACCCTCTGCCATGAGGTCTGCTGTCCAGACATTTCAGATGAACTATAAGAAGATAAGGTGGATGAACCAAAATTTTAATTATGAATACCAAATTTTTATTGATGTTAAATAAACACAGACCATATATATTTTTACAGTAAATGTTCACTCAGGGGGAATCTCAATAGACAGAGCAACAAATTATTTTTTCAGAGTCCACTGTTAGTTGAAATTTATGCTTGATGAGATCAAATTGAGGACCAGAATTGTGTCCACAAATCTAGACCACATGTCCAGTGCCTCTGTGGTCATGACTCAAAAAACGCATTCTGGGATGGCTGATTGCTCACCTCAGGGAAAAGGCAGGAGGCATGGTCCCACTTGAGCAGATGTAGGTAGGCATGGTTGTGCACAATAAGGGGGTGGAGCGAAGAGGGAATGGGAGCAGTAGCTCCAGCACTTGAGGCTCCACCTTCCCACTCACCATTCAGGAGAGCACTGGCCGTGTCCCGAAGCCACTTCTGAGTAAAGTCCAAAGCATCTGAACAGCGGTGCATGTGTTACTACAGAAGCCAGTGCTGATGCCACATTCCTCCCTGTGCAGGACCATATCTTTAACCTTGAAAGGCCCCATGCTTGAAAGCTAATGTAATTTCCATGAGTGATTTGCATGTGTAAAATTTCTCTTTCAGAAAGTCTGATCATGCATTTGGCCCCAGAACAGAATTTAAATTTCTCTCTCTCCTGCAGTAACACATACATCATATACATCAGTACAACCAACACTCTCTACTTATTCCTTGAAGTCACTGTCTTCCTTTTGGTGTGCCCAAAAGTGCATATTCTCAAAGCCTGCAAGTTACATATTCACAATTAGGTCTTACACTGAGACATACACTGCACATTTAAATTTTGCAAACTCCTGACTCAATTGTGCTATGAAAACATGCGTACAGGAAGCTTGCGTCCATTGAAAAACAAGGATGTGATTATCCTCTTGAATTAATAAAGTACATATTGGACACATGCCAAACACAAAAACGGTTTCCAATAATGAGACATGAAAAACAGAACACAGTGCCTCACTGGGTTGCTTGTCAAGGATCTCCTGGAATTTCTTCCTCTCGTATTCGACTGACTGCTGCATCAAGTGTGGGCGAATGCTGCTGACGGCAAAATTGGCCATGTCAATCTTCATCAAGTCCATCACAGAGAATATGGCCCTGCAAGACACCAAATACATTAACATCTATGCACATGGCAGACACTCTTATCCAGAGTGATGTGCAAGGGAATGTACAACTAATATGGTTTCAAGAACAGCAGTCCATACAGAAGGCTTCAGAATACCCCCAAAAACAAAATATATTAAAATATACTGAGAAATATGTTGTTAAGCCCAAGAGCATACTGCAGATACATTTAAAATATATTAATGCAAAGTAAAAATATCCTGCAACATACCAAAATATTTTCAATATATTTATTGAGCTAATAACATATATTCCCTAAAATATATATTATTTTTAGTATGAACTATTTGAAGGTGCCAATGTATTATGCAATGCACCAGTAACTAGTGCCATACAGAAAATACAGAATAAGTGCTACAATAAGCAAAACACAAATAACATCACAAATAAAGTGCTACAGTATCTCAAAGTCTGTTTAAGCCACCATGCTCCATAACCACAAAACACAGAAAGAGGGAGTGAAGGTCACATACTCCAATGGCTCTAGAAATGTATTAAGGACACCAATGTGCTTTCTTCAGCCACTGTTACACACTTTTAAATGGTTGCAGTAGCCTTGCGTTACTGCAGTTTGCTCAGATGGTTATAAATCTGAGTGGTAAATACAGCTCAGCTCAGTCAACCTAAGAAACTAAACAATCAGGGTCTCAAAGATCCAAGACAAGTTCAAAGCCTAAAAAGAGGCAAGACATGGCTGTCCTGGTGGTTCAGTGCTAGTTATAGTCTTGGTTTGCTGCTCTTTACTATTCAGAGAGACAATGAAAATGTATAGTACAGTCTTCACTCATTTATTCATTCATCACCAGTGCTGATGAGACTAATCTCTAGAGGGTCCCGTACTTGAAGAGGGGAACAATAGCGGTGATGTCTCGCAACTTCTGGATCTCCTCATCTCGGGAGGGGGCACACAGCATTCCCATCATGTCGATGACAAATGAGGCCACCTTGCCGATATCCAGGGCACCATTTTCAGCCTGCTGCTGGATAAGTGTCAGGTCCAGCGCCTCCTCTATCTGGTGCCGTAGGCGCCCGTGTCCCGGCAACAGGAAAGACAGCAGTGTCTGAAGCACAGAGGGGAGGGGTAGGGTGCATTAGTGGAGGGATTACAAGTCCTTACTGATGCCAGGCTTGAGGAAGTGTGCTGTGCTTTCACGGAGGTAACAGATGCATCAATATTTATCCAGAACGCGCACCATGCACATCTTATCTGCTGTGACTGTCACTCGCTTCAAACGCAGTCCAATCGCCAGCTCTCACTTCCGCATGAGGCACGAATTACTGATCCTATCTATAGCCTAAAAGGATTTATTTCAGACCATTATGCTTTACAGTGTATTTGCTTGGTTGACCCCCTTATCCAGAATCATCTTCATTTGTACATTTTATTCATACTGTGTAACTCTTTAACACACCTGGGCTTCACACTGAAATTCAGGATAAATGCCTTGCAACAGCAGCAGTGACTTAATCAGGGCTTGAACCCATAGCACTCAAGTTCTGGGTCTAGATTCAAGCATCTTAATTTCAGAACCTAATTTACCTTGTTCACACAGGGTGGCGCAACAGGCCTCCAAAACCTGCACTTTGGAAGAGCAGTAGACAGTGGGCATGGGTACTGTGCTTCACTCATTTTCAAACACAAAAGTCACAGCTGACACCCCCCAACAAGTCTGATCTTTGTTAAAGCTTGCAGATCACTTTTAACATATGGGGGAGAAAAGGAGCCCTACAATTTACAGTGCTCTGAGTTACTGCAAACCGTGCCGCACTGCTGACTGACAGATTTACAATCAAGGCGCTGCAATGCACCGGCATTCCTGCTTCAGCTGGAAAAATCCAAGATCTGAGGGTGAAGTGAGGATGCATACAAAAATAAAGTAAGCAGAGAGAGAGAGCATTCTTCTCACCTGTTACCCTCAAAGGTGCAATTAATATGCAACATTAAAAAACTGGGAAAAGGTATGCCTTCATATTCCATTTCCTTTGTTGTCTCCTTTCAGGCAATAGGATTGCACAACATCAGCATCTTTTCTAAGAAAGATGCTTATCAGTGAAGCCTGTGTTAAACTGGCAGTATGGCCTCTGAGCTTCTAGGCATAGGGGTGCTATATTTGACCCACAGTGACAGCCTGAATACCACTGTTCCAAATTCCACTATAATGCCTCACCTCCTTGATCTCCCCCAGCAGCTTGATGGCATGGTCATATGAGGGTGGGTCTTCACTCAGCTGTGCTTCCAGACAGTCCCAGAATGCTTTGTGCACAATCTCCTTCACCCTCTTCTCCAAACTGGGGGCATCACAACAGGATGAGCATTCATGCATTTAACCATGTCTTTAAAAATGATATCTGTCTCTTTTTCATTATCATGTGTTTCAGAGCCAGCAATACATGGTAAATTCTATGCTGAATATAAATAAAAGAAAGGGAATAAAAAACTACATATAAACAAGAATGGAAGTAAATGTGACATTAATTATACAGGGAAATTGTATGACAATGTAATTTTTTTTCAAATGTTTCCATTTTCATACATTTTCATTTGAACTAAAAAAACTGAACTAAAATGAAAAGCAATGTGCAATGAATGAGAAAAACTACTGCTGACTCTTACATATATTCACAAAAGAATTCACCAACTGTAGTAAACACATGGTCTTCTAATGGTCTACACTTTGCATCTATATGAACTACATAGGGTCCAAACTTACTTTTTGATATAAAATGATGTTTAACACAAAACACAATTTAAGGCAGGTTATGTGACTGAATTCTGCTTATAATGAAGAGCTCAGGGGATTGCCTACACAGGGTGCAACTGTATACTATTCCCCTGTGTAACTGCTCCTCTGTGGAATAACTCTCCTGTCTAACTGCTCTACTGTGTCTATGATCTCACCTGCCTTCAGATGGCTGTGAAGGTTTGACCTGAAAGCCCCCGTTCACTACAATCTCATGTGCCAGGGCCATGTTAGTCACGCCCTTGGCCGTTTCCATCAGCTCCTCCACTGACACAAACCTCGGTGGACTTGCTGGAGGAAACAGAAGGAGGTTAGTGGGACCTCTCTAAACAAAACCTTCAGCACAATTTTTAAGCTTAAAACTGAACGTGAATAAAAATAAGGTTAAATTTATGCATGCAAGGGTCAGGTTCTTAAGTGCTTCCTTTTAGAGATGGTGTAAATATAACCGCATGACACATGCTCTAGCTTTGGGCTTGAATGAGAAATCCATCAGCACCTTTGTTAAACATTTTGGTCATCACATCTTGCTGAGTAGAATACAATGGATATTCACCTTAAAATTACTGGATTGGCTACTTGCATTCTCTGTACCAATCACCAGTCATTCCACTTTCCTGACAGATCAGTGAATTTGCACACAACTTTCAGGTTGCTCCACTTACAGTGAGGGGTGTTGCCCCGGTGAGGACTGGGGGTGCTTTGTCGAATCCTTTTCTTCAGAGACTGCTCAGAGGGTTCCAGGCTCTCTGCAGCATCCCTCGCCTTACTGGGGTCGCCCTGCTTGTTCTCCCCACATGGTGGCTTGTCGGAGTCCTCCTTAGGCATACCGCTCAGCAATGGAACCCTGCTGTGAGATCGAGGCCTGCAGAATACATCCAACACTTCCAAACTCGGAAAACACCACAGCCAATTGAACACTTCAAATATTACAGCATCACTTTCCTGTGAACTTGTGGTATATTGCTTTTGCCATGCGACAAATGCCATGAGTAATTTACTTTTACAGCCAGCCAATGATGTGCAAGGCCATAGCACACAATTGTCAATACTGCGTATGTTCCCAGTTCCCAGACGTTGGCTTATATTTCTGTGAATCTCCTTGGCTTCTCTTATTTCAGATGTCAAAGGCTGTATTTCCCAGCTGCAGTCAAGGTATAAGTGGTGACTTTGTTGAATTAACAAATTATGAACTGGCAGATATTCAGGTGAGAAATCAGGGTCTTATGCAGTTATGTTACACATTCCAGACACTTGAGCAGAAAACGCAATAAGATGACTTCAGTATTACAGCCTACGTTTTGATGATGACTTCATCCGCTTAAAGCACACACCTTTAATCCTTAACCATCGTCGCAGAAGCTATAGCACAGATTTGTACTATTTTACCAGGCATCCTACTACATTTTAAGCATCGTCAGTCTCCTTCAGACCAAATATGCTGAAGTACAGGGACAACCTGCAAAAACATAAAATTACCAATTGCTATCTACATGCGGATGACTTCATCGGATATGATCCAACTACGCATATCCCAACCGATAAAAACAAATCACATTGCATCTTAAAAGGCTAGCTAACAGTTTTAGGTTTATTCATCTGCTTCCCAATTCCCAGTTCTTATGAATTATGAACAATCCTGTCTTTTCTATCATAGAACAAGCAACCAGTTACATGTATTCATTATTGCCTGTTTATTTAGCTACCTTGCTAGTCCTGCTAGTTAGTTACCTGTCGTTGGTTGTTTGCAGCACTACGAAACAGGAACGTTTAGCAACACGTTAAATATGAAATAATGCTCGAGACGACTGTTTAAAAAGTCCTACAAAAAACTGTTGACGACTTTCCCAGATTACAATCAAGTCATAAAATCACTGAGAAAATATGGTGCACCTCCCCGTTTGCCCGTTATGTACTCCATGCAGCCATCTATATTTACGGAAGTGATGTTTTCTGCAGAGCTACGTAAGATTTGTAGTTTTGTTGTAATTGATATACCGTTTGGGTCAGAGAAACCATGAAAAGAACTACATATACCATGAACCAATATAACACGTTGTTACCTCCAGACATTTCTCTGGTCACATTTGTACCCACACTTTTGTAGTAACTAGACTGGCAGAGCGATCTTGGACTTCATTTGCTGAGAATCTGACTGATATAGCGGTAATCCTTAAATGGCCAGTCAATGTCAAAATGGTAATGTTAACCGCGAAACATTCCCTGTGCGTCCATTGACATTCGGCACAAAACAAACCCATGTAGGTTCGTTCTCAGTTTTCTTAAAAGATTCCCGTAACATTATCACGCTGATGGAATCTGCGAGCGTGAGACAGTAGGCTGCATACAATCATTTTCAAATTCACATGCAGACGGCGTCTCTGTTTCTTGGGGAAATTGGCTGGAACAGGATGTGCGAAAACTTCTGACCTTTATAAACTCGGAACACATGCCGATTTGTCTGGGGACAAAACACAGAATGTTATCACACCAAGAGCATTCTCAATGCATTTTTCCTCTGTTTCCATGGTTTCCATGGATACAGACTACAGTTAACCCAAGATTTGCATCTAATTGCATACTTTCCATCTTGTGTGGCAGTGACAAAGTCATTTATGTTATAAAGTCATTTTAAATATAGAATCTTCCCATCCCAGCACTACTTCAAGTGTAAGACATCATCTAGTTTGTGTCAAGCTTGAGTGAAAGTCATCTTCATGGTGGAAAGAGCACTTGGATTATAGACGGCCGCGTTATCATCAACACTGTACATCCTTAAATGAATCTAAGTTGAATAATTTTGAATAAAGTATTTTATTTTATTCAAGCATTGACAAATTTACATTACATAAAAACAGCATAAATCATTTTTAGTACATAAATTAGTTAATTTCCTTTAAGAAATCCATCAGAGTACATTCTGGTCCCAAAAATACTGTACAAAAATTTCAGGATGGCCTTTGTAAAACTGCTCAAGTAAACGTTTCTTCTCTTTGGAGGACAGCTTTGGGTTCTCATGGATTGACCTGAGCAGGACCAACAGCTCTTCCTTTGTGGTGTTTTTAACAACTTCTTTGTAGCTCTTGTTTGGGAGCTGCTGACAGTAGGGAGCATCTTGAGGACAGGATAGAAAACACTAGTTGTTATTCAACTCAAAACCACTTCATTTTTTTGAGAAACTTCCCCCTTAAGTTCACACAGGTCATACTACTTCATACAACTTTCCACAAAGGACAAATGTGCAATTTGCAAATAGGGACTATCAATGCAAATATCTCAATTACATTTTTAGAAACAACATTAAGCATACAACATTATGGATTCTGACAGGTATTACCTGTAATTAGATCTGAGTCTTTTCCATGCAAAATGGATACCAGTTTATCACTGACCAGCTTATGTAAGGCTCCTGGAATCTTAAAAAAAAAAAAAAAAGCTTCTTGAGTGCTGTGACAAAATGAAGGCATAACTCAAAATGTCAGATTTAGTCAAATGACCTTTAAAATGGTGCCGTTTTACAGATGAGCCATATGCGCAATTAATTGAACATTAACGGAAATGAATCACACTGACTGAAGCAGAGTGGGGAAAAAACAAGCCTCGTTTCCCATTGTGTTCACATTTCACCATAAGAGCAGCCACGTGAGAGGTGATATGAGGAATGCCCTTTATGAATTCCCATTCAATTTCAAGCCCACTGTTTGAATTAAGATCTGTATGCTCCCAATGCAAACACACTGTGTAAACAATGTCTGCTCTGTGACCAAGTAGTCATCAGCACAGTGCATTTGAAGTGTTTCTAATCAGGGATTAAAATGAACAGAAGCACCTTAAAGACTTCAGAGTGATTGTCTAGCAACAGCAGAACCAGAAGGTCCACCTTCCCCTTGGCCAGATGCTTGCTGTGGACAATGGCTCTGGTAAATGCCCTTTTCACTGCCATTCTGTTCTCAATCTGGAAAAAAAGAGGAAGAAAAAGAGACAGAACAGATTAAGGATCTAGATCTTTCAGCATTGTGTTTCAAAATTGTCCTGACAATACTAGTGATACTCTTGATACCTCCAATGGTAAACACAGAAGTAAACAATTACAATGCAATAGATGTGATACTTCCTCCTCAAAGATTTTTAACTCATTACATAATGACTAATATCACCACAATTTATCAGCCATGACAATTTGAAAG
Organism: Megalops cyprinoides; assembly: GCF_013368585.1. NCBI lineage: Eukaryota > Metazoa > Chordata > Actinopteri > Elopiformes > Megalopidae > Megalops > Megalops cyprinoides. The sequence goes on along the minus strand of NC_050590.1, from coordinate 27,069,578 downwards.
CCTTGCTACTCATAAGGATAAATCAAGGGCAGCAGCATGTTTGCATAGGAGTTGTGCAAACACTGCTTTGCCACATGCAGGGGGGCTTGGGTGCAGGGTGGTTTGAGCCCTGGTGCCAGGGCTTGGCCTTCTGCTCCCTTACCTCTTTGTGAAGTTTAATCTCCTGGGGTTTTGCAGCCACTGCCATGAAGCAGAGCAATCTGCGTAGTTCCTCCCGGTTGTGCGGGGGGAGCAGCCTCAGACATAGCTGCAGCGCCTCCAAGGCACGCTCCAGCTTCCCATTCACTGCAAAACAAAAGCAGCCACCTCATTAGCCCCCTCTACAGCAATGGAGTTCAGAGTAGTCATAACTGACTGTTTATATGCAATCATTTTCACAACCCTGTTTGACCTGAACTGAGAAGCACAAATGAACCTAGTACCCCACCTCCACTGATATGCAAGCAGCACAATAGACTGAAAGAATTAGCTTGATAACTGGCCTAAAAGACAACTTGGATTCTGCTTTGAAATCAGCAAGTTCTACATCTTTAAGGCTGACTGGATCATTTAAAATCAAGTCCATATAGTAAAATTATAGCATTTTATTCAAATACAGTTTGCTGCATTACCCCAAGAACAAGACCCCCCCCCCTTCCTAACACAGGAGTACATTTACCTATCAGCTCAGTGATGCCACTGTGGATGTCAAACATGTGGTTGGTGAGCAGGGGTGGAAACTTGGGCTGGCTATAGTGCTTGGTTAGGGCACTGAATAGCAGCCGTTTGCACTGCTGGGGGTCGTCGGTCCAGCTGGGCAGGCCACTGCTCACCTCCACCACCAGCTGGTCTGGTAGGAACTCCAGGCAGTCTACAGCAGCAGAGAGCCATCTGTCTTCCCTGAATATGGAGACATGCATGCTCAGTCACTGATCTCCAGTATCAGACATACCGCCATGTGGCTCAGAAACCACAAGGACACCACCCCCCAAACACAAACACACACAGGGTAAAGGCCTTTTAAAACAGTTGAATACATCAGCACGTTACATAATGGCCTTGGAGTGTCTGGCTGCAACATGTCAATGAGATACAAACACAAGCAGCTGGCCTCAGACTTAACCATTTTGTCTACCACAGCAAAAATAAGATTCACAGATTCACAAAATTGAACCAGGCTTGTATAACTTTGGATGGCAAATTCTTGTTGGAGTGTGAGTAGTAGAACAGTCATGAGACTCAGAAGTTTAAATTCAGATCCACTACACATACTGTGATGCACTGAATGCCTTGAGAACCTCCCTGTCCAGGTAGTTTCTAGTATACAGCAGGTTAAAGTCACTGTCCATGCTGTGCAATGGGGGCTGGTGGCTCTCCAAGCCCTCCAACAACGTGTCCAGCATAGGGAGGTCGATCAGCTTTAGCAGACGTAGCAATGCCTGCTCCCGCCACACTTCATCCACTCCTGCAGAAAAGAGAGATAATCCAAATGCAGATAGCAACAAGGTCACCTTCAAGCACTGCCTTAAGATAAACAGTGCATACTAAACTACCAGGAACCACTACAGATGAAGAGTAAGCAGGAAATGAGTCTAAACTTGCTCCAGGGCCACACTGACCCTGTACACACCACCCACAAAAACATTACTTGAAACTTCCTCAACCAGGGGGGTGCACTTGCCTATTCATTAATCCCTTTTCACTGCTGGTTCTTTGCAGCTAAAAATGTCCCACAACCCTGAACATTTCATTCAAGATTTATGACACACACACACCCCATTCTGAAAAAAATGAACATGTGTTAAAAAGCTGCTTTTGTTCTACAGGGATTCGCATTTTTGTTCCCTGTGATAAAAAGCTGTGGAGGAAAGTCAAGCTCTTCACAATTCAGAATACTCAACTGTACATGCAATTGCAACAGACATATCAAACAGTTTCTTGCTTTACCAACTTGCCATGGTCACACAGCTATGTATGGCAATTGCTTACAGTTAAACCGATACTTACTTGTTTTCGATAATGCATTTGTTGGATTTACGTTCAGGTCCCCCAAAAGGTGCTCCAACGACATGTCTATTCTGGCAGGTGTACAATTTGCATATATTGGCTCATCTCGCCTGGTGATTCAAACAAAGCCAAAATATTTGACACATTACATACATGACATATTAGCTTTTTTCTCCAACAGCAACTGGAGATCTTTAGTATGAAACATTATAACCTAATCTATACAGAGGGACAGAAAAAAAACCATATGGATCCAACTTGAGTCCACTTATCTCACTGACAGTATAAATTTGAGACAACAGTCTCATAGGATGTGTACAGTCATCTCTTGTCATCCAACGTGCACCTTCAGATACTAAAGGATGCTCCACTGCTTTGGTAGACTGCGACCACCACAGATTTATAGCAAAGACAGTCCCCCCTCTACTGCAGACAGTCTTCAGTCAACATGGACCACAACACAGTACCACATATTTATATCAGAGCAGATACACTGCATGCCCTCACTGCCTCAAGGACAGACAGAAGAATATTAAAACCATTGGTTTGCCAAAACTGACCTCACAATTACTCCCTTTCAAGGTCCTTCTGAAAACTGTTCTGCAGTTTAGAGCAATTTGCATTAAGATTAAGAGAAATCAACTAACAAAGTAAGTAGAATATGAAAGAACCTAATGGAAAGAGCCCCTAAGCATTGTGAGGACCATGGTGTCCATATTGCTTTTAAACTGCTTTTTGACAAAGAAAACTGGACCAAAGGTAAAAGTCATAGAATCTGTTAAAAATTTAAAAATGGTATACCTTCTGCAAGGTGTGTTGTAAATGGTCCTCTGAATACCAGGGGTATCACTTCCAGTTTCAAGACTGTTTGTGGAGGTGTTCTGTGTATTCAAAAACCTGTAAAGGCTGACGTTGCTGTCCTCAAACGTGGCCCTCTTCTCCTTGCGGAACACTTTGGTCCCCACAGGCTCAAAAACCTTGCAATCCATGAGATTCTGACACACCCGTACCACTTTAGCCCGGGGTATCTCAAGTTCACCAAAGAACTTGTGCTGGACAATGTGCTCCAGGATGACATCCACGGCCTCAGAGCCCAGGAAGCAGTCATTGTGGGACTTGAGGTTGTGGCGCCTCCTTTTCACCTCCACCCTAGTCTGAAGGTTATTGATGATGCTACTCCAGATGTATGTGGCTCGGAATGGCTCGCTGGCCATTCTGCAGTCCACTGAAAAGCAAAATATAGTGAAATGAAAAAGGTCTGAAAGTGTGAATCAGGCATTTCATTCATCAGATTTCCCTCCAACCAATGGCTCCCTCACCCCTCCCTGAGTGAGTTCATGCTGTTTGCCAGAGTATATTCATAAATGGAATGTTCAGTGAGCAAAACCTCTGGACCACAATTCCACACTTTGTCCAGGAAATCAAAATGTAGAAGCGGCACAGGTGTAGCCCATCAGACTCCAAAGTAAAGAAAATCCTGTGCCAAAACCAACAGCACACAAGTCAAATGATCATACTAGAGGATCCCCTAACCATTTAATACAAGCACTTGCATCACATTTAACAGGCAGTTTGATACAATAATGAAATTGTGACAGACTTTTGTGATGTTTCTCTTCTGGATGATCATCTCTTTCTCTCATTGGGACACACTACACATGCAGATATAATTACAAGGACCCACCTGGATTTCAGGATTCCTTTTCATCAATGGATGGCCCAAATTCAAGCTCACAGTGTTTGTCCCATTATTAAAGACCTTTCTTGTGTCAGCCACAACAGATATGGTATGAGGGATGACATTTCTTGAAATATAGAAACGCAGCAACCAAGCAGCCACTTTGAGGTGAGGTTCCTAATTCACTTTATATTTCATGTGGGAACACCTGGAACACTCTGGTACAAAAACATATGACCACTAGACAGGGGGTGCTGCAAGTGATGTAGTAGTTGACCAGACTACTGCTACATGAATAGACTGTCTATACTGGACAGGATAGGGACTGAAGGAAGAATTTATTTGTTCAAAACATCTCTGTAATTTAATAGGTTGACCAATCATCACTGGCATTTCTCACTTTGGTTCTTTGCAAATATCTTGCAAGAGACAAGAAAAACAACTTCTCAGAGGATTGCATAACATGGATACTACACTACAGTGGTTTGTGAGCCGTTTGGTTGTATTACTATAACTTTGCATTGGACCCAGGTTTAAACCATACCACTACAAATGCAGACGGGCAACGCTAATAAACGACATAAATGCCTTTACCTCAAAACGTTTCACGCCAATAGCTAAGGTCGTTTAAGAGAACATTATCATTGCTAACGCGCAAAACTGGGAGATTTGCAAGGAGTGGTAAAACTTGACAAGCTAGACCTTAATCTAAGAATCATGACAGACCTTAACCTACAGCCATATGGAAGAACCGTCTGGGGTGCCTGATAAATGGCATAGATTATGGGAGGTTTAAGTTAGCTTCGGGTCATGAGTTAAATATCCCATACTTGCAATAACGCTACGAAAATATGAGACGATAACGACCGTTCGCGGTGGCGATTCCCTGAAATTGATCTGCTAGGGGGGTGGGGGTGGGGTGTAGGCATGAGCTTGGTCAAGGGCAACAAGCAGCGTATTTGCACTACAAGATGAACACTAATCGCTTAGTGACCGGCGTGCTGACAATCCCTCAAGTTATGACATTTGGAACATTCTCCTTCCCCCTGTGCACGTACAGACTTGTTTAATCGATTTACCATTAAAGAGGGCATGTAGGTTTGAATTTATACATGTGTCATAGTTCTTGACGGGATTTAACGTCCCAGTCAGAAATTCAGAATCCAGCGCATTAAGTGAGCAACGCACAAAGACTATATTCTAGACAGACTCATTCTTCAAATGTAATAGGCTATTATGAGAATATAAAAATGATTACACCATTTTATTTATAAATAATTAAGCGACAACATTCACTTTAACGCCATATTAATACTAGGCTGCTGTAAATGTGTGCTACCCCAAGCCGTTGTGTACTTTACGTGAAATCGGAATGAATTTAATCGTTTTTAAAATTAGATTTTAATTAGGCCTATACTGAATGCATGTACGATAACAATTTAGCTAGTGAGCGGAAAAAGTACAAACATACTCGATTTTTCTTTTTTCTGTGTCTATCGCAACTGATTTTCTAAACTGGTTTTGGTCCAGCCTCTGACAGAGTACACACGAGTTGAAGGATACAATATTCGATATGCCAGGAAGTCGATCCTTTATCGAGCCTTTTTCACACTTAAGTTTCAGATAAAGTTTTGTATAAAACAAGGGTCTCTCTGAAACAAAAGAATGACATTCGCACATGGACATAATTTAGTCATGTTAAACAAATAAAATAACCCCTAAGTAACTATGGCCTGAAAGAGTTTTACCTGGTGGTGGGTGCAAAAACGTCCCAGAGAGATTCAAAGCCGCCGCCATCTCCTTCACTGTAGCCATTAGTCTACTTCGCTTGCTCTCGCCGACCACTCTTTTCCCACTCGCGTGACGCAGTCTGGAAGACAACCCCGAAACCGCCTTCTCCTATAAATTATGCAGGTGCTGCTGGGTAAATCTCTGTCAGTGTCTTATTAGCAATCAACGTGATGAGCCATCCTTTGATTAAGAAATCATCGAAACCCTGACTTTTCTGAAAAGATTGCTGAGAATCGTGAGAAGTAACGTGCACAAACTCTCTCCTTCTCTCTGTCTCGTACGCACACGCACACCAGTCTAACATTTTGTTAATTAGCAAAAACTTTGCTTAATTCTCTTTTAAAAAATACCCCAACCGACCGTATGCATGTTGTAACCTCTGCGGCATATTGAATTTTTGATTTGACGAAATTATCCTTAAGTGGGTGGCTTTGTAATAGTTACGGAAAATGATTGTCGTTGGTTTTTTTTTTTGAAGTTTTAAGTTTTTCCATCAATTTGTCAAGTAACAAATGTTTTAGGCACAGTTTTAAACAAATGTTCCATCGCGAGGGCTCCCAGAGCACGTTTTCAGCCTCCCATTCCACTTGAAGTGTTTTATAATCAGTCCGTATGGAGTTTGAATGTAGAATGTACAAACTGTTAATGCGTATGTTTAACATACCATTGTAGTGTAATTAGTACAATTATAATCTACAAACTGCAGTACAGATTATCAGAACCAGTGTGCAGTTGTCCCAGTGCCCTTCTCTTCCGATAATAGGCTATGAACACATGAATAATATCACAAATGTTTTCAATCCCTGTTCCCTCAAGTGGATGATTGCAGACAAACTGGAAATCATTCAGGTTGGACATCTTTACAGAATATTGGTATTTAACACTTCTCATTACGAAAACAGTAGATTCATCCTCTTGCCATAAGTCATAACTTGTACAGATGCCATGACCTGAACATGCAAATTGGAATGGCAGTATAGTTGTTGCTGGAGCTATAAAACAAAGGCATATGTCAGTGTTTTAGATTATTTTGTAATTATATTTGTCTGATACATGAATTTCACACAAGGGTTGGAAGCTTGAACGAATTGGCAATAGAAACAATCACTTCTGGACACTAACAATTTAACAAGTTGGCACTGTCTCACATTCATGACATAAATGGTATTACATCTACATTTAGGCACTGAGTACCCTGTGAACTCCTAGCAGACAAACCAGCATTGGGACAATGGGACAGATGTTTACAAAATATTTATTTACCTTCTAAAAACAAACTAAAATCTCACTGTTCAGAGGGGTGCTGTAAAGAGAGTAGTCCCTCTGACCAACAAGTCAACCTGCAGTGTTATCCCAGTGTGACCAAGCTTGATTCCAGTTGAAGTAACTAGCTCACAACTCAAATATTACAGATATCACAATCAAAATGGAAAAGAGGGATGCTGGAAACTTTCATATCATATAATGCAAAGGCATGATATCTCAGTCATTTCAGGTTATGTTTCACTAAAGATGGGTCTTCATCAAGGTCACTCGCCTTGTGTGACATACTCAGGTCTCCAAACAGAAGCTTAAAGAAACAACTGACCTGAGGGAAGATTTTCATACATAATGGTTGAGAAGAAAGGAAAGCACCACTACTAGTGGAACACTAGTTTTACTGGAGGCAGTGGCCTTGACTTCCACGTAAATGACTCCCGACCCCTCTCATGTTGTTTTTTATAAAATGCATTGTCATTGAATTTCTAGATAGAGGAACATTGAGATGCCTCTTTGCTCAAAATGTAATATATTATCTGGGAACCTTCATAGCCCTTATAGAAAATTTAAAACTAAATCTGAAACTACTTTGGCTAAAAGCAGGTGGTAAAATTTTAAAGTATGTAGTCATGAAATAAAGTAGATATTTTATTATAAGAATGTGAATTGTATTATAAGTATGTGACTTGGCATCATTGTAAATAATTTACTAAATAAAAATGTCAGTGATGCCTGGACATAACAGTATAACTCACCTGACATCCCCAGTTCAGTGTGATGGGCAAATAACAATAGGTCAGTGAACCTGAAAGCAAATCTGTGTTCTTAGCCAAAAGCAAATGTGTTTTTCTTAGTGTACACTGATCTTTCTGTATAACACCTGTTTCACAGAAACTTCAGTCTTCACAAAGAGAAACCCACGTGACCTGAACAGGTTTTACAAGTCCTTTCATAAAGTCAACAACTTGTGTGATGTTGTTTTGTAAATTTGCTTTCTATATCATTGCTGTCTGCATAGTCAGCACTTGCAATTTCTTATGTGGGCTCAGCCTGAATACCATCTAGACAACTTACTGAAATACCCTGAAAGTGGCTTTCAGCAAGGTCAGGACTATGTTTGCTTATTTCTTCACAGTAAGGAGGAACCAAAAGCATTTTTTTCTTCATTGTTACCAGGATTGCTCTATAGTATGGCAACATCCACCTTACGTATTCCTTTATGATGGTTTCTGATTATCTATTATCATTTTTGAGTTTTTAAATTTTAATTTACAGACTCCACATAGCTGAAATAATTACAGAAATCTGCTTTCAATTCCTTTTTCCTCACAGGCAAACACCTGTGAAACACACATTTAAAGCAAAGCAAATGAACTGAGAGCTGCCCATGATCAACTTTTCCTCAACAAAAATAAAAAATATTCCATCATTTGGTGGATGGAAACAGTTATCAGATATAATAAGCTCGCTTATTCCATTGTAGATAATGAACAGCATGATCCCAAGTAAACAAAATTCCTCTCACATTAGACCCTGACTGCCATTCAAGTGAGGCTCACAAAGGGATTCACAGTTCTAGCCCACTTGCAGAACTATGTGCAATATTAATATTCATGCATGTTCAGCTGTAGCCCAGACATTTGTGTTTAACAAACATCCATTTTTCACAGCGGTATACAGACTGGATTTCTGGTCTCCCAGCTTGCATGGACATTGCCATTTCAGACAGTGCTTTCATTTATTCACAACTTTTACATGACAGAAGTGCTTTTGTACGAGGGGTCAAGACATTTAGTGCATTGTGCAGTACAATCACATTTTATCCAACAGGCTGCTGACAGTTCAGGATTGCAGGGAACATAATTTAAATCAAATAGGTGTGATTTATAAAATGCTTTTTCTGTTTAGCCATGGCTGCTACACAGGACAGTGTCCATTGGTTGTTTGGTAAGAGGGGACGAAAGGTATTAATTTCTGTACCATTGTGTGACGGTTCCAAAATACATCCTGGAGATGTGAAGGTCCCTGTGACATTTATGTGGGCTGTGGGTTTTAGTCAAATAGGAAGTTGTCAGAAAAAGGCCATATAAACAGCACAAGTGCTATGCGTTACATGCTTGGGCCTCCTTAGTCAGCTTTAAATATTAACTGTCACATTTAATTTTCATGTATTTCAGCCAAATGTCATATGAAACACCCCTGAAAATTGTCAGGCAAAAATGAGGAAGGAATGGATGTCAAAAGCAGCTACAGCCCACTGAATCAGAATTACAGTATTTTGAAAATATTACCCACATGGTTTTGAAAACATTCTTGACAACCTGGTGGCGTTAAGAAAATTCATGTAAGCCCTTGAAAGATAAACACATTAGGCTTGACCACTCACTCATTGAATAAAATGGATTGTTTTACTACACATTAGGCAGAAGTGTCAGGCCTGTCATGTCTTCATTCATGATGCAAACAGTCCATTCACCTTTGCATCATTTCACATCAGAACTGCTGCAACCTCCAGTCTCAAGGTAGAGCAAATTACATCAGTTATCATGATTGCTGATATTGGTGAAAGACCGAAGTTCATGTTTTCAGCATACAATGCTCAAGTGAGTACCCACAAGAGTTACTGACATTGCACCAAAGCTGGAATCCCTTAATCAATATTTTTTCTTCATAAGTCACCCATACAAGAAGACTTTGTGAACAAGACAAAAATAAATATCCATGTTTAGTAGAAAATTTATTTTCACGTATCAGAAAATAACCACAGTGTGTAACACAGCTACACTTGAAAAGCAAACCTAGTCAAATACGGTATGCATATTCTGGTTAAAACTTAGGCAAACTTGTAACAATGAAAAGAGATTATCTCAAGATATATAGCATACAATATGTCATCTACATATAAATGTATAGGGACTCTTTTCTTGAAACAATGAAAATTGTATTACAAAGATACATGGAACAAATCTGACCACAATATTTTCTTCTGTGAAAAATACACCTATTAGTGAGAGAAAATGTACATTTTAAAAGAAAAGGTATAAAGACAGGTTTTCCCCTCAAAAAAAATAGTTAAGGTCATTGCATTTCATTACAATAAAATATAGCACAAAAAGCGTTATTAGAATTGCACCAAGTCCATGTGTACAATCATTGTTATAATTAAAATGAGTCTTTGAAGCTCAGAATGTAGATATCTCTATTATGTCAATTTCTCTTCTAAGTATACCTATAACAAAACGTTCTGTACAAAATGTACAATATTCTACATATATTTTTGGATGATTTATTCACTCTCTCTCTCACATTCACACACCATTCCATTCTTTTACAACCTCATCATCATAATGTTCAAAGCTGACAACAAGAGGCAATATCTAACTAGGTACATTCTTCCTAATTAATAGGGGTTTGACTCTATGCTAATCATTCCATTTAAGTCTAGTGATTCAATTCTGAAAACAAAAACAAAAACAAAAAAAAACACAAAAATAAAAAACACAAAAGGCGCAAACTCCACTTGGAACAGTTGGGCAGCAATGAAAAGATTTTTCAGATTGTACTAAATAAAGTGCCTCCACTCCTCTACTTCAGCATTGTGTGGTACAAATGACACATTCCTATCACTGGAGTGAAAGAGAGTACACCATTTTGAGTACTGACATCACTGTACACCAGCACAGGTCTTTAGTGAAAAAATTAGTGCTTTTAAAGGGGTTCCACTTGGAATCTCATGTTCAGATGATTACATCTATCGGTAGCTATTTTCCAAGGCGGCTATAAGCAGGTCTGTTGCACTTGGGTGAGCAGTTCGCCAAACTTGTCAAAGAGTTTCTCTACCCAGTGGCCGTTGCGGATACACAACTGCACTGTCTCCTCTTGGCCCAGATCCTTCCCCTGTGCCTGCAGGGATGCAATCTGGGGAAAAAACAGCCTGACATGAATGCTACAGCACCTGAAACACCAGTCAAAACAGCAGCTGGTACAAGAGAATTTTGAAGCACCTGCGTGGCACTCTAGCATAGAGTCCAGCTATTGGCAAAGAGGCAGAAACACATACAGAAAGATATTGGTATGCCTGTGCATCACAAGATCCCCACCTCTCTGACTCTGCCTGACAAAGTCGTTCAACACAGAAATCAATCATGATCCTCTGCAAGTTGACTGTTGTGTTGTACTATGACATGTCCTGATTGTGATGTTATTTGACATGTTAGTGGGTTCCCAATAAGCCTACCACTCTGCCTTGATCAGTCAAAAGTTTGCCAGGGAAAGACAGGTTTCCTTGGGAGGTTTCCCTGCCTTGGACAGGCAATGGGACTTAGCGTGTCACTACTTCGGCACAAGCAACAAAAGTGTTGCATGTTCTTAGAGTCAATGCAGCTGACACCTCTTTCCACAAATTATGACTTATTGCTGTGAGTGTGCCTTTTGCCTGAGCAATGAGGCACAAGGAGGGCTGAAAGAGTTAGAGGTCATAATTTGTGATCATGATGGCCTGAAAGGTGATATGCCCGTGCCCTGCTTGCGTAACTAGTCCTGCATGCTATCTGGCCCCTTCTTGTCAGATGGGGAAACAAAAAGATATTAAAGAGGGGGAACAACAAGATCAAAACAATACAATCAGGCTGAAAGACTTAGTGGTAATAATTGGGATTGTGATGACCTGAGAGGTGATGTGAGCAGCATGCCTGTTCTCTGCTTTCGTAATAAGTCCCGCATGCTATCGGAACATTCTCTCAGACAGGGGACTATAAAGATCACACAATACATTGTTTTATGTCCCGAAGGCCCACCACAAGGTTTCTCAATACACAGGGTGTATAAAATGCCAAAAAGCCATCTGATTAGTTAACTACAAGGGGCGATGGGGTCTTGGCAGACTATATTTCCTGATATATCATGTTATTTTTGGTGCTTTTTGTTTTCATCAAGTAGGCACACTGCTTATATGTGATTGGATTATGGATTCTGACTGTTTTATTGTCCAATGGAGTGATTTTTTAATTTATTTTGTTTATACCATGTCAATTTCCCATTCTTTATACTTTTTCCGCCACTTTTACCTATTATTACCTATTATCATCACTCGAGGCCTCTGCTATCCAGGCATTGAAAAGACTCTTGATGAATGGAACTCTGAATAAAATTTGGCAAGATCACATCGTTCCCTAGAGGATCGTTCATTTACACCTGAAATAATCTTCCTTAACATGTTCTGTCAATCCAGTGATGGCTATGTAGAATGGAAACAAAGGTCTCACCTCATCCTTACAGATTAGGTATGTATGGTACTTGTAATGCTGGAGTGAATGATACAGTGAGAACCACTGTGTCCTCTCCTTGTCCACCGTGTATTCCTGTCAAGGGGACAACAATGAAGACATTCTCCTAAATACTTGCTTAGCATTTAGGAGGCAGCGTTACTTGCAGTTCCTATTACTAATTCAATAGATTGCACGTGGCCCTAGTTGGGATGTCAGTGCAAAAACCATCCCTGAGAACTGGTCTATGTATAAAAGAAATGAGTGTTCATGGCGATTCACTGCATTTACAGAAGCAGCATATGGGAAGCGTTCTCTGCAATAACATTAGCAGAGGTGAAAATATTCTAGAACCATCACATATTTCCCAAGTCAACGACTCCATCTAGTGGCCAAAACTCTCACTCAATTACCTTTGCCGTTCCTTACGATCAGGATTAATATTATTCTCAACTACACAATTCTTTGAAGACCTTATCTCAACATAAGAAATCTGTGTGTGAAATGCAATCAGAACTCCTGGGGAAAACTTGTTTCAAGTTAATTCCCTTAATGTGCAATGCCACTTGTGACACTTCTAGTCAAGCTGTATTCAGAGAACACATCAAAAGTAAATTGTATTTCAGGCAGGAGTACAACATATCAAGAGAAGAAGCAGGGCAGAGCAGGATATTGCTCCAGCGCATTTAATGTAGAGCATTTCTCAGATTGATCCTGTCCATGCTATTTACCAAGGGTAACTTGCTGACGGCTTTGGAGGGTCTCATAGTTTTTTTGTTGTATGCCTTCCCTCCTAATCGTACTTTAAAAGAGGGAGTTTCTCCATCTTTCTTCAGTTCTTTCACCAGGGAGAACTCAGGAAAGCTGTCCAATGCATTCTGAAGACACAGAAAAAGAAAGAGTGGGCTGAACTTTATGCAGGTTAAGAACATGTCAACAAATCATTTCGTTTGAATTCCCAGTTTTTGAATTTAATCCTAGGCAAAAAAGGCAATAAAACAAGTTCCAACCCGTTTCTCATCAAGCAGCTTGAAATTTGCTCAGAATACCTGACAAAAAATAAGCTTTTGAATCACCACATACATGTTGACTTTTTCCAGGATCTCTCTAACATTTTTCAGGCGCTAGAGATAGATGGAAAACGGAAATTCTGAATGGCAAGTGGACATGTGTTGCTTCAAAACATTTTTATTTATATAAAAACAAATGGTAACAACAAGCTATGCAGTCCATCTATTCTCATCATTTTGCTTACAGCCTAGAGTGCATCCAGAACTGAGTCAGTCCTGGTCTTGAACACTGTGAGGGCATGTAGAACCATGATGGTGCCTCTTCTGTAGCAAGAGGGACAGTGACGCACCTTGAACAGCTGTCCCATGCGCAGTTTGGGCAGCAGCCTCCGCCGGTTGTCTGTGAGCATCCCCTCCACTTTCCTCATGTGTGGAAGCAGCAGCTCATCTATGAGGAGAGTGAGACATTCACTGTTTAGTCAGTTTCACACATCTGAGACTGTTCTGTAAAACTCTACTTGAAGTCCAATAGTATGCTCAGTAATGGCACTGATGAAGACAAGTCATACTCAACAAAGCCATGAGTTAATACACATTTATTATTGTCATTATAGTGAAGTGTTGGTTCCATGCATTTTTCAAACTTGCTGTAAATTGCAGTACAAAACGCTGGATGAAAAAAGCTGCTTTTGATGAAGCTTTCATTAGACAAGCTTGTCCAGGAAACAGGTCCTTGAGCTGCAGACCACAGTGCTTGCTATTTGCTGTTACCTGCATTTAATTATTCAATTCATTACATCATTGTAATTTATTTACTTGTTTGTTTTTTTATTAACAGGGACAGTACATAGCTACTTGGCTTTGCCAGAATTGCCTATTAAGGTAAATTTCATCTGTAGTCCCTGGCCAGATAAAAGGTAGGCAGTGTAGCAGAGTGGTTAAGGAGATGGACTTGTAACCGAAAGGCTGTCAGTTTGATTCCCCACAGGGGCACTGCTGCTGTACCCTTGGGCAAGGTACTTAACCCACAGTTTCCTCAGTAAATATCAAGCTGTATAAATGGGTAACATTGTAAAAAAACTGTAACCTATGCAAGTTGCTCTGGGTAAGAGTATCTGATAAGAATGTAATGTAAAAAGGTATAACAATGAAACAAATACTTTAAATATTTGTAGCAATACCTGTGGCACATCTCGCAGTACTTGAGTCCATTTTCCCTAAGTTAGGCAGACTGCCTGCCACAATATTCTATCTTCAGTCATCCCCTTCCCTCCTCTACATTGACACCCACCTTTCTCCTTTTCCAGAGCCTCCATTACTTCTGCATCCAAGGCTACACTGATCAACAGCTCAACATAGCTTCTGAAGGTCTCCTTCATGTTCCTGGTGTTGAGGAAGCGAGATGCAAATGGGACTGGAGGTGTGAACTCTAGAACATTGACCAAAGGGAGAGTTCACACACCAATCACCCAGAGTAAACGTCATGTGCAGACAGAAACATAAACTTTTTTTTCACTTTG